>NC_140583.1:361616608-362171608 GCF_964204655.1 Triturus cristatus
AGGTCCTATGGAAAAATGCATGGGAAAAACGCGTTTTGGGACCCCCCTTTTATCTCAGCCCCCGCTTGACGAATCCCCCCGAGACTTTCAGGGTAGGAGCGGAGCGTAGCGCCCCACCTATTTTGAAAAATTCGCGAGGATTCGTCGACCGGCGCCAAAGTTATTCAAAATAGAATGTTGCGGATTTCCTATGGAAACGTGGTCCTAACTATAACTACCTACTGGCGACCGCCAGTAGGTAATACACACACACATATATATACACACACACATATATATATATACACACACACATTACCTACTGGCGGTCGCCCGAACGGCTGAACAGAATTACTAGAAATTTGGCAGAGAGGTAGTCCGTAGGTCAAGGAAGTGCCTTTTGTAGGTTTGGTGTAAATCTGTTCAGTAGATTCTGAGAAAATAGCCTTTAAATCAATATATATATCTGAGCCCGCTTACGGTACGCTTACCGTACGCTTACCGTACGCGTACGGTGGCGTGCGCGAGCGCGATTCTGATTGGCTCTTAGATCTTAGTAAACATTCGAATCGGCCGAAACCAGGAAGCGGCGTCCGCCATTTTGTCTCTCGCACTGAGTGTTATTTATCAAACATGATGCCCAAAAACATGTTACGGGGCTGTTTTGACAACTCCCTCCCACATAGTCATGTTGAGGGAGTCCCCAAACATCCCCCAAGAGCAAAAACGGTTTTATTTTTTTTTCGGCAATTTCGCCGAGTACGCTTACCCTACGCTTACCGTAAGCGTACGGTAAAAAATAGAAATAAAAAAAACACTATCCACACTTACCCCACCCCCTGTGCTTTTGGTGGCCGTAGGCCACCAAATGTACAGGGCTTATTAAAGTTGATAAAAACCGTGCACGGAACGCACTGCGTTAAGTGGGCGCGCATGCCTCGAATGGCATAAAGTAACTTAGCATTTAAAAAACCGTACAAATTCACTGAAAAAACCATAGGTTTCACACACGTTATAGTTAGGAATTAGCATTTAAAAAACCTTGCAAATTCACTGAAAAAACCATAGGTTTCACACATGTTATAGTTAGCGGAAATTTTACTGATAAAAAACCAATGAAATTGCCCCGTTATAGTTAGTGCTGGCAACTATAACTCACGCGACCGCAATCTTCTGCTGATGACATATGTGTCTTTATAAAAAAAAATATTTGTAATATATGTATAGCTAAAAATGTATGGAAGAAGATATGGGCAAATAAGTGTCTAAATACAGTATTAGCATCAGCAGAGGATTGCGGTCGCGTGAGTTATAGTTGCCAGCACTAACTATAACGGGGCAATTTCATTGGTTTTTTATCAGTAAAATTTCCGCTAACTATAACATGTGTGAAACCTATGGTTTTTTCAGTGAATATATATATATATATATATATACACACACACATATATATATATATATACACACACACACATATATATATACACACACATATATATATATATACCCACACACATATATATATATATACACACACACATATATATATATACACACACACATATATATATATATATACACACACATATATATATATATACACACACACATATATATATATACACACACACACACACACACATATATACACATATATATATATACACACACACACATATATATATATATCTATATACACACACACACACATATATATATATATCTATATACACACACACATATATGAACAAGTTATTTACCTTCGGTATCGCTTTTTCTGGTGAATACAGTATCTGCCTGTGGATTCATCACCTTATGAACACCCCCTGCTCCAGCATTCCGTGGGAAATTCTTTCCTAGCTCTCCCACGTCGACTAGGACGCCACAATAGCATGGCTCCGCTCGCGACACTGTATGATGTCATCGGAGCCATAAGAGGACCTCGTTGGCGTGCCGACGTCAGTTCCTACCATTTTTTCCGTGCCACCGAGGCAAACGGGCAGACCGACACATTTTCAAATGTAAACATAGCATACCAAATATCTACACATATATAAATTCACAAATGCATAATCAATAAAGACAGAAATAGCAACTGAATAAGCATTTATCATTATTAAAATCTCATCATGATTAAGACATATTAAAATTCAAAAACAATTGGTAGAAACAGGTGGACAACGGTGAGGCGGGCGGGACAGTGAGGAATCCACAGGCAGATACTGTATCCACCAGAAAAAACATTACGAAGGTAAGTAACTTGTTCTTCTGATGGATACTTCTGCCTGTGGATTCCTCACCTTATGAATAGATTCCCAAAGCCGTACCTCTCCTGGAGGAGGGTGTCCACCTGACTAGACCAAAAAATCTTGTAAAACAGAACGAGCAAAATGGCCATCCCTCCTAACCTCAGAGTCCAAGCAGTAATGCTTCGCAAAGGTGTGGAGGGAGGCCCAAGTTGCTGCCTTACAAATGTCATCAACAGTAACACCTCTAGCCAAAGTAGAAGAAGTCGACTTATCTCTGGTGGAATGAGGTCTGATACCTTCAGGAGGGTCCTTCTTGGCCAAGACGTAGCAAATCTTGATGCACAAGATAATCCACCTGGAGAGAGTCCTCTTGTGCACAGCCGTGCCTTTCATCTTCCCAACATAGCCCACAAAGAGCTGATCATCCAGTCTCAGATCTCTTGTCCGATCCAAGTAAAAGCTGAGAGCTCTCTTAGGGTCCAAACTATGCAGTCTCTCCTCCTCCTTGGAAGGGTGAGGATAGAAGGTAGGTAAAGTATTGGATTGTCCCAAATGAAAAGAGGTAACCACCTTGGGAAGGAAAGCAGCCCTGGTCCTTAAGACCAACTTATCCGCATGAATGGTCAAGAAAGGAGGTTTCGAACTAAGAGCCTGAAGCTCACTTACCCTCCTAGCCGAGGTAATGGCAATCAAGAAAAACGTTTTACAAGAAAGAAGCCTCAACGGGCAAGTATGAAGAGGCTTAAACGGAGAACCCATTAAAAAGGTAAGAACAAGATTCAAGTCCCACTGAGACATAATGAAAGGTGTGGGAGGGAACTTATTTGTAAGACCTTTAATGAACCTCATGACAATGGGGGACTTAAATAAAGACGGCTGGTCCGGCAAACATAGAAAAGCCGACAAGGCCAACAAATAGCCCTTAACAGTGGCTACAGTACAACCTTGCTGTGCCAAAGAAAGTGAAAACTCCAGTATATTAGACAAACGGGCCTTCAAAGGGTCTATGTCTCTCTCTCCCACCACCTAACAAATCTGGACCATCTAGAAGAGTAAACAGACTTAGTGGAGTGTCGCTTGGACGATAAAATAACATCCACTATATCCGGTATGAGTGAGAAGGAACTCAGGTTGCCCCGTTCAATCTCCAGGCATGAAGGTGCAGACTCTGGAGGTGTGGGTGTAGAACCTTCCCCTGCGACTGCAAGAGGAGGTCTGCCCTGAGAGGGAAACGGAGCAGAGGGTCCGATGAGAGGTGAAGTAGATCTGTGTACCACACCCTTCTTGGCCAATCCGGGGCAATCAATATAACTTGGGCCCGGTCTTGGCGAATCTTCCTCAGAACCCGAGGAATCAAGGGTATGGGAGGAAACGCGTAAAGGAGTTGCGAGCTCCAATCCAACTGAAACACGACCCCCAGCGCTCCCCGCATTGGATACTGAAGACTGCAGAACGAAGGGCAGTGAGCGTTCTCGTGAGTGGCAAACAGGTCCAACCGAGCAGACCCCCACATCTGAAAGATGCGATGGACCACCTTTGGATGAAGCCGCCACTCGTGATCGGCCGAGTAACGCCGACTCAGATCGTCCGCACGAACATTCAGCACACCGACCAGATGATTTGCAAACACACAAATCCGTTGGTTCTGAGCCCAGCACCAGAGTCGCAGAGCCTCTCGACAGAGACAAAACGACCCTACACCTGCCTGTTTGTTGATATACCACATCGCTGTAGTGTTGTCCGTCAAGACCTGAACCGACTGACTGCGAAGGGAAGGAAGTTCTTTAGTGCCAATCGTATCGCCCGCAATTCCTGAAGGTTGATATGAAGCAACCTTTCCTCTGGAGACCAAAGACCTTTGACCTCCAGATCCCTCAGATGAGCACCCCACCCTCAAGTGGAGGCATCCGTGATCACAATGGCCACCGGTGGAGGAGGCTCAAAGGGTTTTCCTTGAGACAGGTTGCCCTGCACACTCCACCAAATCAACTCCGCTGCAGCTTCTCTGGAGATTTTGATCTTCTACCCGAGGTCTCCGTTGTGCTAATACCACTGCCTGCAGAGGAACCTTCAGGACTGGAACAACCGTTCCATCGTGAAATAAGGGAATAATCTCCCGAATGTCGAGAATCCTCTGCGTAGGAGGGTAAGCTCGACACACAGAAGTGTCCATTATTGCCCCTATGAACAGGCTGCGCTGAGAAGGCACCAGGTGAGATTTGGGTACATTTATCGAAAAACCTAAATTGAATAACAGATGAGCTGTTACCTGCAAGTGGCGCGAAACCAACGCTCGAGACTCTGCTTTGAACAGCCAGGTAGGGCAAAACAGGAACCCCTGACAGATAATGTTGCGACCCTACCGTGAACCGGAGATACTTCAGATGCGACCTAAGGATGGGAAGATGAAAATACGCATCCTGTAGATCGATGGACACCATCCAGTCTTCCTGTTGCAGCGCAAGAAGAACCTGAGCCAAGGTCAACATTTTGAGGTAAAGGTTCAAAACCCCGAGGTCCAGGATTGGCCTTAAGTGACTTTTGGGGGGATCAGGAAATACCGGGAGTAGCAACCCTGCTCCGTAACCACCTCTATCGCACCTTTTTGTAGCAAGGTAAGAACTTCCTGCTGTAAAAGCAGTAAGTGGTCCTCTGAGCACCAACCCTGGCGAGGAGGGAAAGGAGGAGTGAACTCCAAAAAAGGGAGGGCGTACCCATTCTCTACAAGATTCAAGACCCAACGATCTGACGTGATCAGTCTCCACTCTTGTAGAAAATGGGACACCCGACCTCCAACTGGACCAACATGTTCTAAGATGGGGGATCTAGAACTGCTTTCCTGATGTACCAACGGTGGCAGGAGGGGGAAGCAGAAGAAGAGGAGGAGGATTGTTGTCGAGCTGCACTCCTGAGGCCTCTTTTATTCCTCCCTCTGTACGACTTGTATAAGGGATTCTGCTGATGCTGGCCCTGTTGAGATTGCTGACGACCACGAAAGGAAGCCGATCTCCCAAATCCACGATACCGCTTGTAGCCATATCCTCTGGACTGCACCTAGAGGCCTAGAGACCTTGCAGTAGCCCTGCTGTCCTTAAAACGCTCCAAGGCTGAATCCACCTTTGAACCAAAGAGTTTTGACCCATCAAAGGGCAAATCCAGCAAAGTCGCGTGAACATCAGGTGAGAAGCCAGACAAACGAAGCCAAGCCTGCCTCCTTGCAGCCACAGAAGATCCCATCACACGAGCTACAGAGTCAGCTGTGTCCAGGCCTGATTGAATCACCTGACGTGCCGCAGCCTGCAAATCAGAAAGGACTTCCATGAAATTAGCCCGATCCTCCTCAGGCGATTTAGGAGCTAGCTGCATGACTAAGTCCATTAAAGCATGGATATACCTTCCAAGAAGACAGGTAGCATTAGTGGATTTAAGAGCCATACTTGAAGAAGAGAACACCTTCTTTGCCGCCTGCTCCATCTTTTTAGAATCCCTATCACCAAGAATGGTAGGGAAAGAACCAGAAGATTGCTTCGAACAAGAAGCATGGACAACTAGACTTTCCGGCGTGGGATGAGAGGGTAAAAAAGCCGGATCACCAGGAGCAGGCCTGTACCTTCTAGCGATGGAGCGAGAAACCACAGGAGCAGACAAAGGCTTCTGCCACACCTTCATTATTGGTCCCGTCAAAGCATCTGTAAAGGGAAGCAACGGTTCAGTAGTGGAAGAAGTATTAAAAACTTCTGTAAGAATATTAGATTTCACCTCAGCCGAGGGAAGCTGTAAACCAAGCAAATCAGCCACCTTCCTTATGACCACATGATAAGGAGCAATGTCTTGCACAACACCAGCATTCGCAGATGGGAGATTATACTTAGGAGAAGTATCCAAGCCACTAGCCTCACGGAGGCCCTCAAACTCATCCATAGAATCAACGATCTCCCCTTCCTCCTGATTCTGTGCATATTCCTCCTCTTCAAGGATCCTCTGCGCCTCTCTCCTAGAGCGTTGTTTAGGAATTGGCGTCGCCACATGTGACGTCGGTGAAGCCATCAACGACGAAGACGGAGGAGCATCGGCTTTGAACCACGACGCTGATCGTACTCGAGGCGGAGCAGAGTCAACAGCCGAAGGAGTCCGTGGAGCCGGAGTGGAGGACCTCGGTGCCGGGAAATGCCAAGCCGGTACTGGCAGCAGGACTGGGGATCTTGGTGCAGCTGTTGATTCAGATACTTGCTCCCAGCTGGGAAGACCAATTCTGCACTTATTGCGGTCAGGCAGGGCTGGTGGGCTTCTCCGGTCCTGTGGCACTGAAACATCCATTCCGGGGCTTGAGATGGCCGATGCTCTGATAAATGCGATACATGAAGGCTGGGATGATAAGGGTGATCCTCTAGTCTGTCCTACTGCGCATACAGTACTATCAGTTCTTGTACAGCAGGTGAGTGGCCCCTCCTTGCCAGACTGCAGTAGTACTGAAGAAGTTTTTTATGATGCTGGGAGAGAGGAGAAAGAGCCGCGTAGTACAAAGGCAGCCAGGTGGCTCAGAATCAGGTGACTGTAGTTCTCCAGTATTGTCTGCCATTCGACCAGCTTTGCCAACTCAAGCACAGTCTCAACCACCGGTCTGTGATTCCAATTTAAACATCGCAAGGCCCAGCGACGAGGATGTTCACTCTCAAACTAATACTACTCCGGGCTCGGAATGTTATATGCAATCGTCTGTGTCTAGCAGTAATCCTGGGCTAGGGCTACCTGCTGGCTCTGTGCACACTCATCCTGTCAATGTTCTCTTGGATACTCAGGATGGTGGCCAGCAGGAGTCTGCGGCTCTGTCAGTGAATGCAATTGGTAAGGATGGTGATACTGACAACGTCTTGGTATCAGACACATTAAAAGTACGTTTCCCAGTGGGGGAGAAAAGTCTAAAGGCGAGAGGTTCCAAAAGCACTAGAGGGTCTAAAGGTGGGAAAGGCCGTGGGGGCACCAAACTCCTACTTACTAACACAGTTGGGCGACTCAAAGACTCCGCCCCGAGCAGCACGAAAGCAGATTCCGACTATAGTCCTCTGCGCAAATGGGTGGCATCAAAGGGAGAGGTTAAAGCAATCATTTCACGGCTCTCCAATTCTGGCAATGTGGAGGTCATTGGACCTTCGGTCCCTATGGCATCTGCGGCAGTCGAGGGGGGAGACCTATTAACAACCTCTCGCCCCTATACAAACTCTATGGCTCCGTCAACAGTCCAGCCGGCCAGCTCCGAAGGGAATTTGGGCAGAGATCCGGAGGTACCTGGCCCTGCACTCGCCCCTGCAGTATCTACGGCGTCCAGTAACTCTATGGAAAGGCCGCCCACCGGGCTCTCGCATTCACTCAAACATGAGGTGCCCTCCCTGTCCACAATCTTGAAGGCGCTATCCATTCAGAGAGCGAAGGCTCAGGAATACTATCTCCAAGCTAAAGCTGATAGCCGGGAGATTAAACAAGCACTTATGGATGTCACAATCGGGGACGCCTCACTGTCCTCAGATGTCACGGATCTGCAAGAACGTGTCACAGCAGTCAAAGAAGTCAACACCTCCACTTCAAGATTTGCTAAAACTTGCGAGAATCAGATGGCCATTCTACATTCTAAAGTTGAGGACCTTGAAAATCGCCAAAGACGGCATAATCTACGAGTCTTTAGCATAACGGTAGGGAGAGAAGGCTCTGAACCACGGGCGTACTTAGTCAATTTATTTCAGAAGGCGTTTTCAAATCTGGTAGACAGGGGCATGGATTCGCAAGTCCAGAGGGCTCATTGATTACGTCTTACCAGTACACAAGGGAATCAAGTTAAGTCATTACGTCCATGCCCCATTCTGGTATTCCTGTGCAACTTTCAGTCGCATCAAGCAATTTACGTAAAAGCCCTCCTTCTACTCCAGTCGAATTAGACTTGATTACTGCACACACACAGACCACCGACTACAAACCGTGCCAGGCCGGGTAGAGGCGCTATACAAACAAAGCACCAGAGAGGTAAACGTTTACCCTTCGACTTATCGAGTGGCGCTGACCTGACACTGTGGTCATTTTGGGGGACTTATCGAACTTACCTGCTCCTTTGTGTGGACGCCTTGCCTACTTTTCTTCCCGCCGCCGCTTGCTGACACGACGCGGCCGCCGAGCGGAGGAAATTCCATTACCCAGGCTCCCTTGCTCCGGGGGCGGACACAGGTGACGCTACGCTCGCGCCCAGAGGCGCTTGAAATTTGAGCACAACTCCGGTGGAGCGGGCGCTGACCTGACACTGTGGTCATTTTGGGGGACTAATCGAACTTACCTGCTCCTTTGTGTGGACGCCTTGCCTACTTTTCTTCCCACCGCCGCTTGCTGTCACGACGCGGCCGCCGAGCAGAGGAAATTCCATTACCCAGGCTCCCTTGCTCCGGGGGCGGACACAGGTGACGCTACGCTCGCGCCCAGAGGCGCTTGAAATTTGAGCACAACTCCCGCGTCGCGGGACTGCGCGGGGGCAGCGCCGGGCGAAGCTGGGCAAAGGGCAGGCCGTCTGAGGCCGTCCGAGGACGGGACGGGCTACCCCCCTTAAATTTACGGCCTGACCCGCTAGTGACAAGGTCACGGACACAAAGATACTGTTGGGTCACAAGTTCTATTTACCTGTTTCACATAGTGTTGCGTTATCTATTGCATTCGCTCAAACTTCAATTGGTACTGACGGGTTGACACAAACGGTGTCGAGTATCACGTGGTCTTAGCTACTCGATTCGTGAGATATGTCCAAGCAAAGGGTTCCCTCTGTGCCTAATACCATGGACAACTATCTTGTGCAGGTTGTAAATAAAATTAACAGTGATAGAAGGGCATCACTAGGATTAAGTTGTTCTCCTACTCCCCCCACGATGGGTTCTATGTCTGAACCATCTCTGGAACCCCCATTACAGGTCACTGGTAGCGTTGTTGATGATGTAGAGGTTCTAGCTAGTGACATTTTCGAACTAAGTGCATCTTCCGCTATTAACTTACAAATTAATATTTAGGATGAAGTAGTTCCAGTTATTGAAGTACAGAAACCCCTGTCTCCCGTCCCCTTACCCATGACTAGAGCTGTCAGAGCATGTAGAAAAACCCAGGGTAAAAGTGGCGGGTTATGCGCAGGAAGGAAAAAGAAAACCCCTGCATTCAAAACCATAGATAAGAAAGAGGTAATGGGGTTACATAATGATAAAGAGAACGAGGATGAGCTATTTATAAAAATTGCTAGTATGGTTGATGCAAAGATTAAGTGCATTATTAAACCACTGGTGACTAAAATCGACCAGCTCACGGCTGAGGTAAGAAGACTGAGTGTTTTGCTAAACAAATCAGTGGATGAGGTGGGTAGTATATCAACCCTGGTGTAAAGTAGACTTGCACCAAATGTGGAGCACCCTAGGCGTGGGGCAGGGCCAGAAGATAAAGTGATCGCTAACCCCCCCCCCCTTACCGAATCCATAGTTGATAAGGACGGCCAGAATTTAGCTAATGAAGTTTCACCACCAAAACTTGCTATTCCGTTCCAAGAGAGAGACACATTTCAATGTATCACCGAGGCTTCCCCACTTGTATTAGTTTTAGCTAACGTTCCTACCTTGTTGCCTGGCAATGTGGAATCTACTTCTTCCTTGATTAATAAATCGCTGCATTGGTTGTCAAAAAATATGAAGATGTCTCCCTGGGGTGAACAACAACTAGCGGGGGAAATTATTATGGCAAGAAGAGTAACATGGTTAGGGGATAATCCCCAAAAATTTGTGGGGGACTGTATAGTTCTTAACTTCTCAAATGCAGGTGTACTCCCCAACGTCTTGGCCAATATATTTCCCCCACAACGTAGGTATACAGCTATAATTCCATTAACTTTGGAATATTTCTATTGCAAGGGAGGCTGTGTAATAAAACCGATGAGATCACGATCTAAGTGGTATCCCACCTCTAACAGGGGTAGGAGTGATCCAAACAGCAATTGGGGTATCAGCCTGGAAAATAGGTTTGGGGTCTTGTCTGACCTGAATGAATGTGACTGACTTGAGAGGGGTGATAGATTGGAGAAAAAGATCCAAGATAAACCTGATAGGTTGTGTGCCCCTCTAGCGCAGAGATTAACACCATCGAATGTGGCTCTTATCCCCCAACCCGAAATGAGGGGAGCATTTAATCACCCAGAGGGTCAGCCTGAGAATATCGATTTAGTCCAATTGATATGCTCCAGCCCTTTAGATAAATGTGCCAGTTTAGTATCCAAAGCACTAATAATAGAGCCACTAAGTAGCTCATGTACCAATATTGAGCATACGATTGAGATGGAGGGTGAGCCCCAAAGTTCTTTAACAATTCAAAACCCTCCTTGCTTTTCAACAGCTGAGGCAGGGTTGACTTTTCTTTCTTGGAACCTTGCTGGAATTAGTAATAAGTTAACATCTCCTGAATGGTGTAGCTTCGTTGACCAGTTTGATATCATCCTCTTTCAGGAATCCTGGTAATTGGTTCCAGTACATCGTTTGGGGTTCCTTAACTTTCATTCACCTGCTATTGAAATAGCTAAAGGACGACCATCAGGGGGTTTGATAATCTGGATCCGCCAATCACTATGTTGCAAAATTAACCAACAGAGCTCCCTATCAAATGACATCCTATCTGTGAACATCACATGGGCACCTGGTCATGGAGTAGCAATTTTTAACATTTATGCTAGAGGGATGGCCGGGGGACATACATCTGATGTAATTACTGCTCTCGACCTCCAGCTTATAGCACTCCCAACCCAGCTGTCCATCATTGTGGGAGGTGATAATGGGCATACCCCGTCAGACCGCCAGGGTGTAAAAACAGTTGACAATGGTAGGTTTTCCAGTCGAATAGATTACATCCTGGTGGATATTAGAGAATGGCACAGGCTGATTGATATGACCATAATATCCAGGGTGGAAAGCGATCACAACCCACTCTGCATGGAATTCAAAGCATTTAATGGGTTTAGAGAACCTAACCCAGGAGGGGGGATAACCACCTTGGATATTGTAGCATCGAATAACATGCGCCATGTTAAATGGGGTAGATTTATTGAGAACCTGGAGAAGTTGGAGGACCTTAAAACAGCGGTGATAGATGAAGTGGCCAATCTAAACGTTCAATCTGCCAATCAAAACTTTCCCCAAATTATGCTTGAGGTTCACACCCACTTCTTTAATAAACTCCAAGGGTTCTTCATGAAATCCATAAAAACAGACAAGATTAAGAAAACAAAAACACCTGAGGTAGGATGGTATAACAAAGCTTGTAAAGTAGCCCGCCAGAACCTCAGTGCCGAACTTAGATCTAGAAATATTCTAGGTGTAAGAAAGGCCAGAGAGACATATAGGCACACACAGAAAGTGGCCAAGAAACAGTGGGACGAGGAACAGTGGCGTGATCTGAAACATGCCTGTGTAGCTAAAGATCAGAAACAATTTTGGGCCATAGTTAAATGGGATAGAGGAGGGATCGCCCAACCGCCACAAAACAATGTTGCCAACACCAATGGGTAGATTTTTTTAGACCACAATACGCCTGTAGTCCATCGGAAGGAGAGTACACACTTCCCCCCACCATCTTTTACCAAAAGCAGCTATTTACAATTAAAGATGTCAACTTGGCATTAGACTCCATGATTGGGGGGAGAACCCCAGGCATGGATGGCATACCAGCTGACGTGTTTTTAAGTGACAGACTATCTTGGTGTCAGTATTTTCAATGGTTGGCTAATTCTGTGGCTATGGGTGCGCCTATCCCCACCTCATGGAAAGGTGCGGAAATAATTCCGGTTTTTAAAAAAGGTGACAAATCACTACCTAGCAACTATAGACCTATCAGTCTAATAGACTCAGCCCAAAAACTCATAGGTCGCTTAGTGCAAAACAAACTGCAATCTTGGGTAGAAGAAAATGACATCTTGTCCCCGTACCAAGCTGGTTTTCGACCCTGCACGAGCTCAGTTGACCAGGTTTTTTATTTTCTTGCGCTTTACTGGAGGAACGTGACTTTGATTAATGGGACTCTTTATGCGGTCTTTATAGACCTGAAATCAGCCTTTGACCTAGTCCCTCGTTCCAAACTTTGGAGGGTTCTTGCTGAAGCAGGGATGGCGCCGGAACTGTTAACGTTTCTCGTCCGCCTGCACGAGAACAACTACGCAAGAATTAGGTGGGGGGCCCAGGGTGAGGTGACTGACTCATTTCCTGTCGAGCGTGGTGTCCGTCAGGGGTGCGTTCTGGCACCCACGCTGTTTTCAATATTCATCAATGGCATAGTAGACCATCTCAGTAGTTCCCCCACGGACGCCCCGGTATTAGCAGGGGCGCGCGTGCCAGTCCTCATGTTTGCAGACGACACGCTGATAGTTTCCAGGACGCCGAGTGGGCTGCAGAAGGCAATAAACGCGTTTGGAGATTTCTGCGAAGCACGTGGACTTGAGATAAATACCTCCAAAACTAAATTTATGTCCCTGAATTCACGGAAAACCTTCAGAGGTGTAATTAATTTTAACGGTATCCCACTAGAACAGGTTGAGGCATTTACGTACCTAGGAATATCTCTTCAGAGCAATATGAGCTGGAAAAGTCATATTGATATGGCTGCTTTAAAATTCCATCAGTTGGCGGGTGCAATTGTCTCTAAGTATAAACTTTCCTTAACCAAGCCTATTACTCCTGCCTTAGAAATTTATAACATGAAAGTCATAAGTGCCTCTTTGTATGGCTCGGAATTGTGGGGTTTCTCTAACCTGCAACAACTAAGATTGGCAGAGAACAAGTTCTTACGCTGATTAGCAGGGGTTCCCCAAAGTACACCAACTGTTCCGCTTGCATACGACTTGGGCAGGAAAAAAATAGAGGACATAGCACGGCTACGCCCTCTACTTTATTGGAGACGGATTATGCCAACCCCCGAATTAGCCCATTATGCTACCGCCCTGAAGGACATCATCAGGGTAGATCGTTTCCATTCCATCTTATGGCTCAAGGAAATCAGGAGCCTGCTAACAAAGCTGGAACTAGACTACCTTTGGGATGCCCCAAATGGCTCAAGCTTTCCACCAAAGTTAACAATTAAAAAAATGTACTGGGATATGATTGTAATGTCTGCCAACAGTTCTGGTCCAAATGCTAAGTTAACTGATCGTTTTCTTGATATTAAATCTATACCATTTTGTGAAACTTACTGGGATATTATAGAAAAGGTCTCCGATAGAAAATTGTATTTTCAGTTTAGAATTGGGACTCTCCCTGTAAAAACGTTCACCTATAAATGGTCACCTTCCCAGGGCAATAAGTGTCACTGCTGTAAAGATCTGATTGAGGATATTTGTCATCTGTTGTTCGTCTGTCCTCTATACACCAGCCCCCGTCGCAAGTGGTTAAAACCAGTGTGCAGAAATTTGGGGACACGTAGTTGTAAAGAGGCCTTAAGAATACTTGAATCAGACTGTACACCCTGTATGGCAGTTGCTGTTGCAAAATTTTTAGGGTGGGCTTGGATTATACGCCTTCGCACTTTAAAGCCTTTAGAAACTATTAATGAACCTCTGACACCGATTAATGAATAATGGAAAATTTTAAGAATCATGTTTGTATCTGAAATGTTTTAATGCATTGTTGTAGATATTTTTTAACCTTGTAATCGACAGAATCATGGTTTAATGAGTTTTTAATAATGATTTTTAGTTAGTAGTATGTATAGTATGCGTCAGGATGTTTACATGCTTTTATGACTTGCTGTCGAATAAAGCTTTGAAATTTGATTTTGACTTGATTACTATGTTTGTGAGTTCAGATCTGTGTAAGTCTACAATGGACAAGCGATGGAAGCTCCACCAGCTAATCGATCCCTTTAAGTTAGTCTGCTCACAAGTTTTTCTTCAGGAACCAGCCCGCCTGAAGATCATTAGAAACGGGCAATCGCACTTCTTCTATACTGAGCACCATGCTCGACAAGCATTTCCAGAATGGCAGATTGTATCCCCTGGCTGAAAGTACAGAGAGGGGCTGAGATGTAAAATGATTTGTTAAAATGAGCACGGTGGTGCTCTCTTTTCTTTTTACTTAATGCCCTCTTTCTCAAATATCTTGTGAAACTGTATTCTTTTTTTGCTTGAGGTACTCACACCTTTTTCTTTTTTTTCTCCTCACAAAATGGCAGAGGGTGTGGGGGGCAGGGGCGGCGGGTTGCAGGGGTTGGGTTGTTCTCCGTTGGCTGGCCTTCAACAACAACGGGATAAGGGGATGATTCATTTCTGTAGGCACAGGGGGAGGGCGTAGTTGGGGTTGGGTGGGGTGCTGTTTCGTCGGATAGCGCCTTCCATCTCTCTATCTGAGGGTTGGGGTGGGAGGGAGTGAGGGTTGGAGGGTGTCAAAGAGCCAATCAATAGTTGGAAATGTAGGTGCGAAACATAAGATGCTTGAAGAGGGATCCAGGTTGGAGGTGGGCAAATTTAAATGATGTAATGTCGGACTTGAAATGTATGTGTTGGAACATCGCAGGGTTGAATCAAGCTAGAAAACGGTGACTAATTGGGGAGGAACTCCGTGCATTCAAACCACATCTACTTGACCTAACCGAGTCTCATCTTGGATATAAGCACAGATCACTGCTGACACAACTTGGGTATGACACACTAATATGCAGTTTCTATCCGTGGCGTTGCTATTTTGAAATACAGTAATTTAGCAGTCACTGTTTTACGCACATTAGCGGATACTAAGGGTAGGTGGGCAATAGTTCAGTTGTTGATAGCAGGGCATAAGGATACGATCTGTGTAGTGTATGGTCCTACTTTGGATTGCCCAGATGTCTTTGATTATTTAAGTTCTGAATTATTGGGATGGGCCGGGGATCTGATCATTATGGGAGACAATTGTATCATGGATAGCAAAATAGATGCTACCAATAGTAAAGCACGGGCCAGAATGGCCATGGCCAGGGGAGCTTTGTTAGCATTATTGCATATATAGCAGCTCGATGATGCCTGGAGGACACTTTTCCAATTCTCCCAGGGTATACGTTCTATTCTTACCCGCACAAACAGTATTCTCGTATCGATACGATCTTTATCAAGAGGTCACTTGGAAAATGCCAGCATAGAGGTTTGTCCCAAAATGACATCCGACCATAACCCAGTAATGCTAACTTTACAGCAACAACTTGGTGTCAGAAAGGATTCTCGGGCTTTCTCATTTCCCAGACACTTACTCAGCAATCCTGAATATATGGTTCATATTAGAAGGGCACTGAAGGAGTATCTAAATAATAATCTGAGTACCGCTAATATCTCAATAGTCTGGGACTGTATGAAAGCTTTTGTTAGGGGGGCCACTCTTCAGTTTGTTCTAGCATAAAAAACACGCATGCAACTGTGGCGGCAGAACAGGATCGTCTTGACTATTTAGACCTGAAACACCAACATGCTAGGGCAATTGGTTCAAGGGACCCAATGGCACAGCTAATATACCTTCGGCTTTTGAAAGTTTGGTTCAAAATCAATAGAGGGCTAATGGAAAAAATTTCTATTAATTACCAGAAGCATAAAACTTTACAATACGAGTACATAGAAAAGGTGTGGCGTGTGCTAGCAATTTAGATCACCGATCAGAAGGCTCGGTCTAACATCAAATCGGTTAAAGGGGATGGCGGTCTGTCTTTCACTCAGCGACAGGATATAGCGGAGCAATTTAGATTATTTTATGCTAACTTATATTAAGAGTCTGCGTCATTCAATAAACACACTTTTTCGGAGTATTTGCAGGAGAGTCACTTGCCTCAACTCGACTCCTTGGACTCCATAGAGTTACAAAAAGATATAGTATCAGTCGTGGTCGAGGATGCTATAAAATCTTTGCCCTCAGGCAAAGCGGTTGTCAAGGACACCATTTCGCTTGAATTTTAAAAAAAAAACGTTCTTGGATATACTTGTACCTGTCTTTATGCAGTTGAGTATGGACATAACTAGTGTGGACGATGCTCCTGCCTCATGGAGCACTACTAATATTGTGGTATTCCCCAAGAAGGGGAAGCCAATTGACGACAGAGGCTCTTATTGTCCAATATCCCTAATTAATGTCAATGCCAAAATCTTTTCTAAGATACTGGCCTCACGCCTTGCTCCCTTCATCCACAAGCAGGTCTCGGAGCGGCAGCATGGCTTTGTCCCTGGAAGAGACACGACAGCTCACATTAATACTGCTTTATCTGCCTTTGATGTTTCCGGAAAACTTAAACGGATAGGGATGGGCATGTGGGACGCGGAAAAGGTATTTGACAGAGTTGGCTGGGAAGCTCTTTGGCTGACCATGCTAACATTCTGTCTTGGCTCTCTGTTTATTTCTTCTATGCAGAAGCTTTATAAAAAGCCGGTAGCAGCAATTAAATTGAATGGCATGACATCTGCTCTCTTCACCGTCCAACGAAGGGCACGGCAGGGCTGCCCACTATCCCCCTTACTGTTCGCTCTCTACATTGAGCCGTTTATAAGGCATCTGCAACGGAATGGAGGGATTCTCCCAGTGTGTCTCAACGGTGTGGAACTCAAGGTCACTGAGTATGCAGATGATATTGCAGTCTTCTCTGCTAACCCTGGAGAAGCCATAGTCAACATTATACGAGAGGCTGAGCTATTTGGCTCTTTTTCCGGCTATAAGCTGAACCTAGCCAAGACCCAGACAACTGTCAACTTTCAATGTTAAAATGTGCTTCTCGCACTAGGGGTCACACAAACAGCTACCTACCTTGGTGTTTATCTTAGCAGTCAGGTCGACATTGTGTCTTTGAATTACGAACCGCTACTCAAGATAGTCTCGGCTAAACTGCGGAGTTGGCATTGACTTCCTCTCCGCATCTATGGGAGATGCAACATAATCAGAATGAATGTTTTGCCTAAATGTCTATACTTATATCGCTCGATACCTCTGTGGGTTCCTCGGTCTCTCTTTAAGCGATTAGACTGCTATAGGCAGTTTTATTTAGGGGTATAGACGCACCATAAGCCGGAGGGTTCTCCGGCTTATGAAACTACCTGATACACAAGGGGGTTTTAAGTAGGGGTGGGCGGAATTTGCGGAATTGCGTTACGCAAATCTCCGCGAAACGGTAAAAAATCTCCGCGAACACGCAGAAATTCCGCGAACACACGGAATTGCTTGTTCGCGATGCTTTTTTCCTGTTCGCAATTGCTGTTTGCGTGCTTGAGGAGAAATATCTCGCGAACATGCATTTTGAGAACGCGAACAAGCAAAAATTTCGCGAAATCGCGGAAAGCAGACTTTTGAGCATTTTCGCGTTCTCCGCGGAACGCGAAATTACGCAAATTCCGCGAGCGGAACGGAATTTGCCGCCCAGGCCTAGTTTTAAGCTCCCAGACTTCAAGCTCTACTACTGGGCTGCTTTTCTTGGCTGTATTCGGGGCCTGCTTAGCGGGTCGGATGCTGGTCCGGCTTTGCTGTCCTATCAGTTAGCCGGCGGTCCATCGGTCTGGTTCATGCTGTATAAGACCTCCGATCCCAACTAGTTAAGTTTAAAATAGTTAAAGATATTACCATGGTTTGGCAGGACATCTGCAAGCAATCCTCTCTGCCCCGGCTACACCATTATACGCTGCTATGGGGCAATCCTATGATGCCCAATATATTTCAAGATACTATCGGAAAAGGCTGGCAACGTAACAGCATCAATCAGATTGGACAATTGTTCGATGCACAGGGGTTCTGCTCTTTCAACTCGTTAATAGCAGAGTTTGGACTATTGCAGAGTACCTTTTTAAAGTACTTACAAATCAGTGTCTTTTTTGTAAGAGGTCAAAAGCTATCAGTCATGCCAAACACGTCGGAAATACTATTGGGAATATATACAGGCTCCGGCCGAGGCGCAATCGGAGCTGCTTATCAGAAATTTCTTGCAGCAGCTAATGATGATAGCACACAGATAGCTACTAAACTAAGTCGGATTCTTAGGGTTGATATAACAGCTGAGGAAATACAGGAGTCAATGGGTTTGCTGGACCGGGTGGTAACTTCTGTCAATCTGAAATTACAACAGCATCGGACAAGCTATACGTTGTATTATACACCAGCAACTCTTTGCTGCAGACCTAAGGCACATGTTTACTGATTGTTCTGGGCTTAATAGATTCTGGAGTGAGGTCTCCAATTTTCTCTTCTCACTTCTCGGCCAAAACTTCCAGCTCACTGAAAAGCAAATATTTTTGGGGTTCAAATGCAATGATGCAAGGCATGCGAGTCTGTTAGCTACTATCATTATAGTATATATTTTTATTTATTTTGAAGGTTTTATATACCTTGCGGGTATCAGAGCGCTGTAAAACAAATAAGGAGATAGAGGAAATTGAAATATACATACAAAAATATTCTTGGTTATGATAGTCAAACAATGGTAACTGTTCCAACAAAAAGCAAATATTTACATGCCTGCATCTATAGATAAAGTGAATTTAGCCAAGAGAATAGATTTCACTTCATTTTTAAATGATGCCGCGTGAGGGTTCTGCCTTGTTTTTGGGGGTAAAGCATTCCATATCCTAGGGGCCATCCCTGAGAAGGAGCAGTTATAAGTTTTCTTCTTTGTGAATCGTTGTGGTTTCAGTAAAAGGTTATCAGAACTCCTGTTGGTTCTGTTCCCACCAAATGGTATTAATTTCTCTGCAAGGTATAGAGGTGTTTTTTGATGCAAAGCCTTGTGTGTCACACAGGCGATTTTCAAATGGATTCTTGCTTCAAAGGGTAGCCAGTTAAGGGCATGTAGGTCCGGGGAGATGTGACAGTTTCTTTTGGAGCCAGTGATTAGTCTGGCGGCTGTGTTGATTGATGCTCTTAGTGGGGCTGGAGTTAATTTGGGAAGGCCGCAGAGAGCGACACTCTCATTTTCCACTCTGGGGATTACTAGAGTTTGGACTGCCCGTTTAAAGTCATTTGCTGGTATGAAGGGCTTCAGTCTTCTTAAGGTGTTAATTTGAAAGTTTGCTCCTTTAGTTGCTGCACTGATGTGCTTCTGCATATTTCGCTTATTATCCAGAGTTATGCCTAGCAATTTGGCAGAATCGATGAAGAGCGGTTGGCCATCAAGTGCTGTTAAGTGCTTCATCCATTCCATTATGGTGGTTGTTTGGCTGGGGGCGCTATTAGAAGGAATTCTGTCTTTAAGGTGTTTAGTTTGAAGTGGTTATTTGCCAGCCAGGTCTGCGTTTTTTGGAGCGTTGAGTTGAGGGCCTTGATGTCCTCAAGTGAGTGTACCTTAATGTAGAGTTGTGTGTCATCTGCATACATGTGGTATTGGACCTTTGATGAGTTGAGAAGCTCGGTGAGTGGTTCCCTACACAAGTTGAAGACTGTCGGGGAGTGGGTTTGGATAAAGATTGATTGGTCTTGAATCTTTGTCTTCTATTTTGAAGGAAGGAAGTGAACCAGTTGAGAACCGTTCCCGATAGTCCCATTCTAAGTTTCAGGAGGTCTATTAGATTGTCGTGTTTGACAGTGTCGAAGGCGGAGGATAGGTCCAGCAGGATTAGTAGACGGCTTTGTTATGGTCCAGTGTTTTTAAAGCATCGTCAATTATGTGGGTCATGGCAGTTTCGGTGCTGTGCCCTGATCGAAAGCCAGATTGAAATTTATCGAGCAGGTCGAAGTGATCGATGTGGTAGGTAAGTTGCGTGTGAACACATTTTTCTAGTAGTTTGGCCAGTGTAGGGATGTTGGATATAGGCCGATAGTTATTTAGGTCTGCTGGGTCAGCCATTGGTTTAATATGGGGGAAACCTGACCAGCTTTGAGGATGTCTGGGATGGTTCCTTGCAACAGAGAGGTGTTTATAATCCTGGTCCATAGAGGCACTAATGTCGGTATGAAGTCTTTTAGGAGGGATGTTGGGAGTGGGTCAGAGAAGTGAGTGGAGGGATTTAAGGCCTTGAGTATTTTTAGAATAGATTCCCCGCTGTAGAGGTTGAATGAGGACCAGTTTGCGTTGTTTTTGAGGTCGAGGTTTGCAGAGCAACTAAATGGGTTCCTGATGGGAGAGCTTGAGGCAATCAAGTGAGGGTCGGTGAGGGCTGATAGGTCATTACATAGGTCTATCATTATGTTTTCAGATTTTGTTATGAAATGGGTCGCTAATGCCTCGCAATTGGGAAGAGATTCTGGATTAACCTGAGGTGAGTGGGAGACAGCCTTAGATTGCGCTTTGATAATTTCAAAGAGTTTTTTGGGGCGTTTCTTGGCTTGGTCCAATTGATTGCTAATGAAGTCGGTTTTTGAACGTCTGATTTTTCTGTAATAGGCGTTTCACGTACTTCTGAGTAGTTTGAGGTGAGTAGCGGACGGTGCTGCTCACCATTGCCATTCAATTGTTCTTAGCGCTCTTCTGTCTTCATTTAGCCTACCGTCATACCATGGGTTAGAGTTTTTATTGGAGATACTTTTCAATTGTAGTGGTGCCAAATTGTCTAATAACACATTAATGAATTGGAAGTAGTGGTTAGTCAGAACGTGTACGTCCTGTACACTGTCAGCTGGGGGCGTTGGGCTAGGGCTTGCGGTTGCCAGTGAGATAGGATTGAGGTTTTTTAGGTTTCTCTTCCAGATTTTCGTTCTCTTGGGTTGGGCATGGAGTAGTTTAACTGATTCAATGATATGGAAAGTGATGATGTGATGGTCAGACCAGTCAAATGGGAGGATTGTTTCCAGTTGGGTGGAGACCGCTTTGGAGATTATTAGATCTAGGATTGATCCTTTTTCATGAATGGGGCTGTCACAAATTTGGGATAGGTTAAGGTCGGTCAAGAAAGCTTTGAGGCTATTGACCTCAGGGTCGTCAGGATCTTTCCAGTGGAGGTTGAAGTCCCCAAGGAATATCAGCGTGTTTTGGTGTCCAGCATTTGTGGCTAGGATATCCATTATGTGTTCAATAAAGGTAAGGTTGTTTCCTGGAGGATGGTAAAATGAGTGAAGTGAGCATATTGTGTTGTTATTATTAGAGATTTGTAGACATAAATATTCACAGGAGGAGAAAACTGGGGAGATGAGACATTTCACAGAGAGGTAGTTCCGATGTATGCAGGCAATACCACCTCCAAGCCTATCAATTCTATCTAGTCTTGTGATGTGATAGTTAGGGGGGACTAGTATGTCTAGGATCGGCGAGGATGAATCGTTAAGCCAAGTTTCCATTAAAATTGTGAGGTCAGATTCGTTGGTTAGTATGAGGTCAGCTATATCAGCGGCATGACATACGGCAGACCTACAGTTTAGTAGGATACATTTTAGCTGGGTCTTGGTGGAAATAGTGTTTGGCACATGAAGGATGGGAACTCTCTGGAGGTTTTTTTCAACTATACCTCTGGTAATGTGTCTTGTGGCTCTATCGGGATTGGGAGGGATGGGTTGGATAGAGGACGGTGTCGATGTGTTGTCCGTGTGCAAATAGAGGGGGGGTGGAATTGAGGGCTCGTAGGAATGCAGTAAGGAGGTTAGTTCTTGCGGTGATAGTGGGTTTTTTCTTCTGCGCGGGCGGGATAAGGCATTGGGATCAGGTTCTGTTTTCCAGCTAAGTGTTTTCGGTCTCGTGGAGCTAGCGTGTGATTGTTGGAAGAATTCCGTGTGTGGTTTTGGTTGTCTCAGGATCAGGCCATGAAGAGTTTGGATATCTACCTTGATTTGTTGTAGAGATAGTAATATCTCCTCTAGTCTAGTGTCAGTAGTCAGAATAGACGTATTCAACGCCCGTTCTGTGAGTAGGTGAGGGAGGGTTACTAATCTAGGTTCCAGGGGCGATAGGTGAATTGGTCCATTGAGAGATAGTTTACCAGCGTGGTGTTTCCTTGAAAGGGGGGAAGAAGAACGGAGGTGTGAAGGGGTAATGCTGTGTGCTGAAGGGAAAGAGGCGGTGAGGTTCGAAGTGGGAGAGGAGAGGGACTGTAGGAGCGCTGTCCGATCGGATGTACATGTGTAGGGGGAGAGTGTGGCTGAGGTTAAGGTGGAAATGTTGGGCATAGAGAGAGATGAGGGGTGGGCTGAGTTGTGTGGTGGGTCGGTGGGGGAATGGCTGTGGTATGAGAAGGCTGGAGGGAAGGGGCTACTCATGTGTGGAGTGCTAGGCATGATGGTAGTGATGGTGGTGTTGGTGGAGGAGTAGGCCTTGAGAGGATGTAAGTCATGTAGTGGGGGTTCAATAGTGTCGAGCGGGAGTATGTACACAGTGCGAGCTGGAAGGGGGAGGACTAGAGGGGGAGTCAGGTGGGAGGTTGGACTGAGTGTTGGGAGAGTGGTATGCAGGAGAGGTTGGACGGGGTCTAACACCTTGCTCTTTGATGTGCATAAAGATGTTATCTAGTAAGTTCAGGTTCTGATCTGAGGCTTGCATGAGGATGATTCTGCTATGGTATATGGTGAATGTCGCTACCGCTTTGTAAAACGTGGAGGGAGTGATAGATAGTGTAAGCCCATGTGGTGTTTACTTAGTAGATGAAATTGAGAATAAGGCGAGAAATGTTTTCCGCCATTGGGCCCTTCTTTTAGTATAGAAGATGTCATTTGTTATCTATGTTATTTGTTAGTATGTGCCCGACTATGTATTGCTAGAGTCTGGATAAACAATGTTGGTCCAAACATTAGCGAGGTTTGGGTCTTGCTCCGACAGGTGTATGAGATGGAACTTGCTTTGGCTAAGGCTAGAGGGCCTTGCTCTCGGCTTGAATTCAATAGGATTTGGGCTAGCCCCAATGGGATTAATGATGCACTGTCAATTTAATATACATGTTTTTTTTATTGTGGCTCTACTTTTATAATATAAATGTTAGTTTTTCTATTTCAACTCCTAATATTAATCTTAAAATTGTCATAATTTCTGACACTTTTGTCCGATTTCTACTACGATACCTGGTTTATTTCCATTTCTCCAGCTATGATAGAGTCAACTAAGGATTGGAATTAGGCGATGTTAACATTTCCAACATCAGTGTACAATCTACGTCTTACCTACTTTTCTTCGCCTCTTTTCTTCTCTGTTGATTGTATTGTACTGTTCTATTTATGGCTCAATAAAAAAATATATTTATAGATGCACACACACACACACACACATATATATATATATATATTTATAGATGCACACAGACACACACACACACATATATATATATATATATATATATATATATATATATATTCCATCCAGTGCCCCAAACACAAAGACGCACTCGGACAGCAGGTGACTTTCAACAAGCCTTTATGTCCTGGAAAACCGACAAATGCATTCCGATGACAGTTACAGCCTGACGCGTTTCGGAGCTCCTGTTCCTTATTTATAGGCTTGGCTCAAAGGTTAACAGTGTCGCTGACACACCTATATATAATTGACTGCCCTCCAATAGGCCACTCAGGTGAACAAAAATCTCTGTTGCATTTTGGGACTTGTGGTGTGTTTAAGCATACATTCTTCCTTCGTGGGTGCTGTATCCTTTGAGTATTATAAACCCATATTTACAGCCCTCCAATGGGCCTCAAAATGTAAATCAGCTTTCAATTCATAGAACTGCTGCCCCACTTCAGAGCTCGGCAGATTCCAAGCCCCGTGGTCCATATACAATCAGAGGTGGTGCTGTCCTCTACGGCCGGGCTGACGTGATTAATGTCTTCCAACTAGTGCCCCAAACATGAGGACGAACTCAGACATCAGCTTTCAATTCATAGAATATATATATATGCTACATGTTCATAGAAGCCCTTACCTCTATTTTCACAAACAATGCTCACAAATGTTACATTTCTCCACGCAACGGTACAGAGTTTGGCTGAAATATCTTCTAAGGAAGAAGTAGACTTATAAGAGGTGTTTTCAGACCTGCAAATGACTTATGAGTTGTTCCAGAGTTGGAAGATTTTAACCACTCATCACTGTATAATAATATCTGAATTCCTGCTCAAAGACACACCTTTATCTGGTTATGCATTCTTCCCACTACAAACTCCAAAACATTTTCTTTGGCTGGGCTTTACTCATTCTTCAATTCTCAGCTGCAGAGCCAAACTCATTCCTGGAGCATGGGCATGATTTGTGAAAGTCACAATTTGGAATCGCTTGTTCAGCAGTTTGATAATTTGTGTACAGATTAGAATGTGTCTCACATTTCTTTTTTTCTCACAAAATGTATAAATATAGTTTTACTAGTTCCAGTAGGTAAACCTTCTAACCCTTCCCCCCTCTGAACATCATCCTGTTGTAGAAGTTGTATATTTGAGGACTCTCCTGATGTAAGGGTGGTGTAAGCAGGAACTTCTCAGGAACCCAGAGATCCATAGTATGGTCAGGGCAATCTATTCCTTTCATAAAAAGTGAATCCATGACTTCCACAAGAAGAAAGCTGAAAAGCATTTCAAGTCTAATTAATGCCTATAGACTTCATCAATAGAGCTGGTTTTTACAAGTTAAGGAATCAGGTGAAGAACTTTGGTTACCACAGCTATCCTAAAACAGACCTCTTCTCATTCACTCTCTAGTTGTTTAGGTGAGTGAGGATAGGATGTGGAGATGAAAGCATATGCAAATATTTTGCATTTCTCCATTTACAATTTGGCTAGGAATTACATTTTCTATTTGGAGCATGATTTTTGTATGGTTGTGTTCTGAAAATGTTATTTGTCAATATTTTCATGTTTATGGACATGAAATCTGATTTCTAAATAAAATCTGATCCCATACCACAGTTGTGAAATTGATAGCAATTGCTGGCTTCAGTTTGAAATAAATGTTTTTTCTCTATACAATCCAGTGGCTGGCCTCAGAATGCCAGTTTTTGTAATAGACCTCGGCGATAGACTTATCCAAATGCAATTTTTAAGCATGTGCCACTTTTACCATTTAAAGGAAAGCATTAACATTAATATACCTAGTATGTCAGGCAGTAGCACCTCATGTTTACTTGGTTCCTCTCTATGCTGTGTTAAGTGCAAACACGTTCCCACTTGTTCAACATTGCTCTCTAAAATTTTTACGGTTTGCCAAACATAGTATTCATTTTAACCTTGTGAATTATTCTCAACGGTATAGGTATGTTTTCTTTAAACTAATTGAATGCATATTCAAAAGAGATATATTAAGATCTACATCCTTTTTGACTTAAGAAAGGATTATGCTACTTATGCTGTAAGCATCTGTTCTTGGTATGTAGTGCTGTAGATTCACATGCTTTGCATAAGTCAGCCATCTAGTGTTGGGCTCCGATGAGGACAACTGTTTTTATTCAAAGATGTTTTTTAGAGTCACAAGGCTGTGTGACTCCTCCTGTTGGTGATACTGCATATTGGCATCGACTCCATTGCTAAATTGTTCTGCTGCAGGTGGGTGAAAATGGAGTTGTAGTAAGTATCAGTAATGTGATGTCCATGCACATAATGTCAATTAAGGTAAATAAACTGTAACCTATACAGGCTTTTGGGGTGGAGGGAGGGCCATGTGAATCTACAGCACTACATGAAAAGAACAGATCCTTACAGGGTAAGCAACATAATCCATTTGAGGAATGTGTACTGTAGATACACATGCTTTGTATAGACTGTAAAGCAGTCTCTTTTCCTAACTGGTGGCTAGCCTGTGGGGGTTGCAGTTGTTTGAATTAGAGTCCGTAATACTGCTTGGCCAACATTGGATTGACAGTACTGTTTTGTTAAGGTGTGGGGTGTGGACCATGTTACTGCTTTGCAAATGTCAGCAATGGGAATGTTTTGTCAAAATGTCATCGAAGCCCATATTTAACGAGTCGAGTGAGATTTAGGGGAACAGGTAAAAGTCTTTTAGCTTTAGCATAACAAGTTTGGAAACATTTTACAATCCATCTTGCAATTCCACTTTTTGAAATAGTATTTCCAGTGTGAGGAGGTGAAACAGTAATGAATAATTGCTTAGTTTTTCTAAAATGTTGGTTCTGTTGATATAATACATTAATGCACTTTTGACATCCAAAGTATGTAGAGCTCTTTCCGCCACAGGATCAGGTTGTGAGACGAAGACAGATAACTATTGATTGGTTAATGTGAAAAGGCAAAACTACTTTAGGAAGGAACCTTGGGCTTGCTCTGTGCCCTACTTTATCTCGATTGAGTTGGAAGAATAGTTCTTCTAAGGTTAGTGCCTGGAGCTCACTGATGCATCTGAGTGAAGCGATAGCTATTAAAAAGGCGACTTTTCAAGATGAATATCAGATTGGGCAAGAATGTAGCAGCTCAAATGGAGGCCCCATGAGCCTTGTTAGATTCCATGCTGGTGCAGGTAGAAGTCTAGGGGAAAATGATTCTTTTAAGCCCCTCCATAAATGCTTTAATGACAGGTATTTTGCGCAAAGATAAATGTTTTCTATTTTGTAGGCAGACTGCAATGTCAGCAAGGTGTAAGTGTATTGAAGTATAGGCTTGAAGATGCAACAAATATAATTTTTGTATTTGTGCATGTATTGGGATAACAGTTTGATGCTGACAGTATACAACAAATCATTTCCATTTGGCAGCATAGGACATTCTAGTTGTAGGCCTACGAGCCTGTTTAAGAATATCCATGCATTGCTGTGGTAGGTTTAAGTACCCAAATTCTATGGAGTCAGGAGCCATACTGCAAGGTTAATTTCCTTGGGATGTCTTATTTTGCCATGGTTCTGTGTGAAAATGTCCAGGTTGAGGGGAAGCTTTTCATGTGGGATTAGGGAGAGTTCCAGTAGTGTAGTAAGCCATGGTTGACAAGCCCATGTTGTAGCTATGAGAACTAGGGTGAGGGAAGTCTGCCTGAGCTTTCCGACGCCTAACGGAAGTAGTGGGAGAGATGGATTAGCGTAGGCAAATATCCCTGACCAGTTCATCCATACAGCATTGCCCTTGGATAGGGGATGTAGGAACCTGGATGCGAAGTTTGGGCATTTCGCGTTTTCTGGAGTGTGAGTTGCAAACAGGTCTCTTTGTGCAAACCCCATTTTTGAAAATATGGTAGAAGAACTTAGGGGTGAAGTTTCCACTTGTGGACTTGTTGCTGTGTCCTGCTGAGAAGGTCTGCAACTTGATTGCTTGTCTCTGTTACATGTTCTGCCAGGAGATAAATGTTGTGATGTATTGCTAAGCGCCATGTGTTTTGTGCTAGGCGCAACAGAGTGAGTCCCCCCTGTTTTTGTAGATAGTACATTGTCGCCACATCGTCTGCTATAGGTTCTTTATGTAAGGGCACTTGATGAAATGCTGCAGCTCTGGCTATTAGGTCTTGACAGGCAGAAGTGTCATCTGGTGGTGATGGGTGTGAGGGATAAAGGTCCAGGTCTCTATCCCCCTTCGGTTCTATATCAAAAGCATCCCAAGCATCTCCGGGAAGTGTGTGTTTTGGTATCTTATCATCCTCATGCATGACAGGTGAGTGAGGGGATATGTTGCCTGCTAGTAGCAATATCCTTTTTCTTCTTTTTGAGAGGATGTTTAGGAATGTCTATAGTCTCTTTTAAAGTCAGCTGCCTTTTAGAGAATTGAGGCTTTGCTGGCTGAAAAATTATATTTTTAGTTCCAGGTTGAATTTGCGAATTCTGCCTCGGATCGAACCGTTCCTGCATAACATTGATGATTGGTTTGGGTGGAGTTTTCGGTCCAATGGTGTAACATTTCGGAGCCAGCGTGCTCAGAGCCAAAGCACTGTGGCCATTGTCTTTCAGACTTTAAGGCGTTGGAGGCCCCTGCTATAGGCTGAACATTGGGTGCCAAACCAGAGGGTGGGGCTTCTGAGTCTGTTTGTCGGTGCGCACCATGGCTTTTTATGCACTGGTGGACCCTGTGCAGATTTTTCAAACGTAGCCAATTTCTTGGGCCTTGGATCAAGGGCAGTTGTACTTGTGGTTCGATGTTTTTGTACAGACTTCAGGCTGGTTGAATCTTGTTCGATGTCAGAGCTGGAATCGGAATTGTGAATGGATAAGGATTCCTCTTGGGCTGCCGATGCTTCCCCTTCCTCATGCCTGGTGAGCAGTCTGCTTGTCTGCGCTGCATTTCTTTGTGATGGCCGCTTCAGTCCCAAAGTGTCTTTTTAGATCGAAACTACTTTTAGGCCTCACAGGTGTTGTCTCGATCGGGCGAGAGGCATAGGTTGCAGACAGAATGTTGGTCGATGTGAGGATATTTAAAGTGGCACTTTGGACAGAAACAGATTGGAGTGCGTTCTATTAGCAGCACATTGCCGGATAAAATCTGTTGAAGTAGAATAGGCCCAACGTACAAATGTTTATTTGCTCGGAGTACAAGAGTAATTACGCAATCAAGACAAAACTGTTTGGTGGCTCTGCTGGCGAACCAAAGAGAGCCCGAAAGAATCTCAAACCGGACCACAATAGATTACATCCGAACCCATCGGCCCAAAAAAACAAAGCAATGGAGGTGATGCCCATGCACAGTATCACCAACAGGATTTTTAATCATCCGAGCCCAACACTAGATGGCGGACTTATGAAAAGCATTCGTATCTACAGCACACATGCCTCGAACATTTTATTTTCATAGGTAGTGTGGCAATGAAACCAAAGAATACAGAAGTTTGAATAATCTAAATAGTTCTTGTAAAAACAGGTTTGTTGAAATGGAGCATTATATTGTTGGAAGCATTCAGTAGAACTTTTGCTTAAATGTTGATTGCAAGCCAGGTGAGTATTTATTTGTGATGGTTTACCTTCATAAACCAAAAATGTTTCAACAGTAATATCAACTAAAGCAGGGAGAGAATTTTGCATTCTTTCATGCGAACAGGTATTTTTGCACAGCACTTGACACAACTTGAATTTTTGAACATTTGCCATGTTAATTGATTTTTTACTCTATGCTACCAGAATAGCAGGTACAGGAGTAGGTTACAGTATAAATTGTAATGCTTATCATTTAAAATTAATTTCCATGATTCTTAATATACTGAATGTTAGAATGTTAAAATTTGTCTCATTGTTCCAGTAATGCATATGTTATCATGACTAAGGGTTTATGAGCCAGGGCAAGGTTGAGTTTTGTGGAGATGCTGGCTGAAGATAATGTAAACTATTCTTAAAAGCCTACTTCCATCGTACACTTGATGAGTAACTAAGGTACTACAATTAGTAACCAAGTCACACAATTAGTTCTCTGTCAAATTTGCTTCTTAACGGCTAGGGCAGGTTGGATCTATGAAATGCACTAATATGTACCTGATGGAAGATAATCGGAGAAACAAACGCATGTTGATTTGTGTCTGTCGTAATTGTGGTTATATTCTCTGCATGGCATGGGAAAAGGAGTAGAAAGTGTCCATAGTCACAAATAGATATGGATCAGAACATCCTGCTCCTAAACGTCCTCATACATCATGTTTTCAATATAGTAATAACAATTAGAAATTAGTTTCACAAGCCATTATTTCTAACCTTAGAAAACAAATTAATCGCAAAGTAAGAGGTGACTAAAATGTAAATTTTACTGAAAATGGAGATTTAGAAGTAAAGCACATATAGGAGTAAAAAAAAAACACTTCCAAAATACTGTGTACATAAAAGAAATGATAATTTAAAGCACAGGATGCCTTGTTTCATTGCGTTAGGAATTTCCCCATTCCAGAGCCTTCATAAATTCTTCTTCAGTAAAAGAAAGCAACTTGGCAGCTTCTATGTGCATCTGCAAAAAAAAACAAAAATAAAAACCTCGGTCACAGATGAGGTCATCAATTTTCACTTGAACTTACTACAAATAGGTGGGCGATCTACCAACACTAGTGAATTTCTTTAGTCTCTAAAGAAAAGGGCTTGGATGCATTGGAGGTTGCTTGGTAAAAACAAAATGCAGTTTACCCCATAAACCACTGGCACCCAGGTATGATACTAGAATATCAAATGTTAAATAGTGTGCTACGAATTATATCATATAGGCAAGATAAGTATATGTAGGTAGGTATATGTTGATCATACTTAGCGTCACATTGTGTAGCTTGAGTGTGTGTGTGTTCGTGTGTGTTCACTGAACTAAAACAAAGGTTAAAATAACATAGGGGAAATGGAAGTTTAAACTTACCATTTTAAACAAAAGAAAACCCTACTAAAATTCACCATAGTTATTTCATGTAACTATAATTTGTGCCACCATCATGCAGTGTGTGTCATCAATGATTTCATTTCAGATGGCATCAGTGATCTCACAGAAATTCATGAGTGATGTAATATGTGAGGTCATACGTAGTGCATGGCAAGGATGCAAGTTACAGTTACTTGAAATAAATACAACTAGTGCATAATAGAGTATGTTTTTAGTTTAAAATGATATGTTTAAACTAACATTTTCACATAACTATAACGTCACTTTAACCTTTGTTTTTTTCCAGAGAATCTCTAAGATTTTTTAATAAAAATTAACCATACGAAACTATGCAACCATAGCCGCACATGGCCTTGCTGTGCACAACGTGTACTAGCTGCAGGCCCAACCGCCCACATGCGGCCAACACACTAGAGACACTCATGAACCCCTCTTTTTGTTTAAATGGTTTTCTGATCCTTCAGGACTATTGCGGGAGCCAGCGCGGCCCCTGGGCTCCCCTAGGACTCTCACAAGAGCAGGAGGGGGATCCACTGAAAGTCCAATATGTTTTTAAAGTTGCCCCCAGAGAGGGTCCCTCGTTTCTCGTTTCTCTGCCTGATGCAGACAGGCAATCAGTGTGCAAGCACCTGCAGGACTCGCAGAAGCTTCTCGCTCCAGTGGGAGCGAGATGGCTGACAGGAAGAGAGGCCCTCTTGGCCAATCAGACTGCTCCATTATTTAAAGTTGCGTTCTCGTGTGACTCCTGCGAGAGTCCCGCAACGTAACCATCCATATATACATAGATTTTGAGCCTTAATTTCTTAATAGCTTATGAAAAGATTTATACCAAATCACAAAACGCACACGTTGTGAGTAAAGATCCAGCTTTCTGCCAAACGTGGTGTAATTCTGTTCCACCATTTGGGCTGTAGTGCTGTTCAAAAATCTCTATGGATATTGCAGGGGGAAGTTGCTTTGTGGGATCCCCCTTCCCTTTTTAATTTAATTTAGTTTTTTTCTGCCCAAACTTAACGCAGAAGCTTTCAAGGAAGGAGCTGAGGTGGATGAACTTTTTTGGGCAAGTTTTCTGAAGATTTGTCAAACGGCAATAAAGTTATTAGCAAACCAAAAAATGCTCTTCCTTTAGGTCCTAACTACAACACTCAGTGGCAACAGCCAATATAGATCTATATATCCTTAAGGTACATATATGAGGAGTTAAAAATAGTAAATCTATACTTGCAATATGTAGTAACCCTTGACATTATATTGGTTGTAAATATTTTTGCTACCCTATTCGTGTAACAGGATATTTCTCGACTTCATCTTCTGACAAGCAACCACATACAACACCCACTGTGCACATTCATAGGCTGAGGGCTGCTAGGTCTGGACATAGGAGCAGTTTGGTGCAGTGCTTAGCTGCAGGCCTAACCCCACTGTTCACCAACAGCATAAATGAACATGCAGTGTTGCTACTTTTTTTTTTTTTTACCCCCAGAGTTTTATATAGCGCGAACTTGACTGGAAGGCATCAGGTATCAGAGCGCTTTACAAGAGCACCAGTTGTATTACACAAGAACACATTCATTTTTTTTTCTTTGGCACGGGGGATTAAGTGTTTTGCCCAGAATCACAGGATGTTGAGCGTTGTTGCTTAGATACAAAACTGGTTGTCCAGATTTAAGGTCAACAGCCCTAGCCGTTAGACCACATTCTCTCCTGTAACGTTCCTTTTAAACACCTTAGCATTCACTTAACAGAAAATACTAAGAAATTCACAAAAAAAACTACTGTTTAAGTCATTGCTCCAAATCAAAACCGAAACGGCTCAAAAATTTGTAAGTTATGATCCACTGCAGAAATCATAACTTGCGTCTCCACCATTAAAACTTTACCTCACCCCTAAAATGGACTCCTCATGGCCTCACATATGATGTGTCATATTTAAATATCAATTGCATCACATGTTGGCATTATATAAAACATTGACATTATGAATGAAATACCAGTATTTGTAAAGCGCACAGCTACCTCCGAAGTGGTGTCCCGGCGCTGGGGGCCTTCGGGAAGATTAAGCGAGCTATTGCCCAGAGTCACATGGTGCTGGGCTAACCTGCCGCCGGCGCCGGGGAATGAACCGTGAACCCTGCATCATGCCACAGTATACTTGATTTGTTGGGATATGTGTTATTATTTAATGAAGTTCTTTTGTTAAATACAGTTTGTTGGTATACATTTTGTGAATTTATGAAGAATCTATTTAGGGGAGGCTGCTAACATGAGCATTGTTCAATATAGCAGGGCTGCTGCTTAATGCAATGTAATGCTTCTTAAATGTGCTAGTACAGTGTCTGTCTGCCACTGGTGTTCCACAGATATGCTAGGGATGCTCATTGTGCCAGTTAAGCTTCTCACATAGGTCAAACATATTCAATGTGCCAAGTGAGGTGCACAAACACACACTGTTCAACATTCCAAGGTTAAGTCAACATTTTTAGCTTATGTAAATCTTACTTGTATATTCATATGATCCAGAAACCTACAAAATGTGTAAAAAAATAAACATTCCAAGCATTCTCATGTGCTAGGCAGTCATCTTCAATTTGCAAGGTGGGGGCATGTACTAGGGCTTCCTGATGGGGTATTAGCAGACATTTGTTAGAGTTGATCTTGATTGGGTATTAGCAGACATTTGTTAAAGTTGCTCTGTGTACCATCATGTGCACAGAGCTTCTCAGGCACCTGGTGGGTCATGTGCCAGGTGGACTCCATGTGAAAAGCCAAGCTAATCCATACTAATGCTTCTAGACTCACATGTATCATAGTGGGTTTTAGGCATCCTAGGCTTTGGCAGTCTGTCCATTGATCCACTCTAGCAGTTGATAATAGGTTGCAAAGAGATCTAGGACAAATATGGAACACGTGGCAAAACAGCCTAACTATGATCAGAGAGACCACTTAAAAATCAGCTGCCTGCTCTCTAATGTTAGAGTTCTTTGGTCGGCTTAGCACCCACTGTCAGCACTGCCAAAAGGCTGGATGTTCCAGTGTTCTTGCATGCACTGTATTTTCTTTCCTCAATCTCTCTTATTATCTTTATGCAAAAGAAGGCAATTTTCTACCTTTCCATGAGGAATGTGCATGAAACAGAGGGCAGTTTGCATCTCTCAGTTGTCCAAGAAGTTCCTGCAAACTACCATGAACAGTTTCGAAGTTCTTGCCAATAATTTTACAGATGCTAGTGGGAAGTATGGGAAGCATTCTCAGATTTCGTAATGGAATTACAAGTAGTGAAAGGTCAGAAGCTATTGTGTGTGGATTGTGTACTCAATGGTGAAAACTTTACAGATCTCTACATAGGCCTTGCTTGCATGATTGTATTAGGTTTTCTCAATAATTAAAGACACTAGTGTTGCCTCCTATAGAAATATGAAAATCACATTCTGTCTAGTCACAGTTATTCTATTTACCCCTACTCCAAAACCACCATGTTTGTTATTGAAACTTAAGGAAACGTTACATACCTATAGTCGTAGGTCTGCATCATAGGGATCTTCATTTAAGTCAAACTTTCAATAATTCCCCGCTGACTGTACGGACCCCGGAACACCTCCTTCAATATATATTAACAGTTCAGGAAAAAGGCACTGAAGAATGTTCATCACTGAAAGTTAATTTTCCATACAGTCTCATTGTAGTCTATCAGTGATGTATTTCCCAGCTTAATGCTGTAGTAGAACTGTTGGAAAAAGTCTAATATAGCCTTTGAACGATTAACACCGTCATAAAAAAGGCTGCCTGTATGCATGAAGAGGAAAAGCAGCCTGAAGGGCTACCACTGATGAGATTAAAAAAAGAGGCCTGCATTTTAAGGACCTCAGCGGCACCCGATCTCACCATACACTGTAGTGGCAATTTGCCTGAGATTGTAAGTTCTTTTTTTAAGTGAATCACACACTATAAATATAGTCTGACAGCCGGGGAGGAAGGAGGGAGGGTCATTTGGGACTTCAATGAAGATACTTATGATGCAGAACTAGGACTACAGGCATGTAACCTCTCCTTCTGCATCGTAGGATCATCATTGACAGTCAAAATTTGAATAGAGTAGTACACTGGGAGGGAAAAAAAACACAATGCAGCTGTGAGGGACATGTAAGCTGTGAATTTTTAATGTGTGTTAGCAGATAGAGCTGCACTACAGTGAATTAACAGTCCATGGCGACAAAACTTAATTACTTGAACAGGTTTCTCAACATATCTTGTGAAACATTTGCCTCGGCCTGAGTATCAGTGTCTAGACAATTGTGTCATGTAAACGTATGTAAAGATCTACAAGTATCTGCCTTGCAAACATCTAAGATTGGAACCTGTCGGACCCAAGCTGTGGTTGCTGCCTTTCCCCTTGTAGAATAAACTTTAGGGTTGCCTGGCAAAGGTTTGTTTGCAATTTTGTAGCACAGAGAAATACATGAGACTATTAATCTCGCAATGGATTGTTTTGAGGTAATGTGGAAACCATCTTTTTAAGTTGATACCAATTTACAGGCCTGCATGACAGTGACACAAAATCATTAGTCAAATGCTTGTACTTTGCCATGGTGCAGAAAGAAAGATGCTCTCGCAACGCAAAGCTTGCTCAAGAACCACATTCGAACAGTACAGGATGCTAGCTTAGCCACAGGCGCTTCAGCATACCGTATTTAGAAGTAACATTGCTACATGATCGATATTGGAATAATTTCTATGGAAAAGTACGCAGGCTGGTACATTTCATCAGACTGGACAGTCCCAAAAGTGTCAAGTATTCAGGACATGTGATCAGCAACAGTATATCCGAGACCATAAATGGGATCACGCTGCTAAGGCCTTCTCTAATTGGACAAATATTCAATGCTTTATCTGTATAACATTCATAATGACGTTTCTTCCTTTTGTGGTTTGCATCAATAAACTTCCCCTCTTCGAACACTCAGTGGCCATGCTGTCTCTCTCAGTGCTGCATGTATTTGTATTATTTTGTTGACCTATAATAAATTCTATTCATCTTATGTGGTGACAGAGCGTTGGTATTATTTGTTTTTAAGTTTCTACAGTAGCTTTGATTTCATCATACCTTTCGACTTATCTAGATAGAAACTTAGCACTCTTCTAACATCAAAAGATCGTAAACTTCTCTCTGCTGTAGTTCTAGGGTTAGGAAACAAAAGTAACGAGTTCGATAGATTTGTTAATATGAAAATCTGATACCACTTTAGGTAGAAAAGAAAGGGTGCATGCTCAGAACTGCCCTATTATGACGGAAGACTATGAATGGTACTATAGTGGACATAGCCTGTAACTCACTAATGCTACGTGCAGAGGTAATGGCTATCAAAAATTTAGTTTTCAATGACAAATGTTGCAATGTTGACCTATGGATGGGTTCGAATTGAAGGCCTATCAGTTTTGATAGTACTAAGTTTGATTTCCAAGGAGAAGGTCTCCTGACTGGAGGAAAAACTTTTTTACTCCTTCCAAAAAGTCTTTGACTACAGGACTCTTGTAGAAAGATTGCTGCGTTCAGAATTTTCTGCATGTGGTAATGGCCTCTAAGAGTACCTTAATGGATGAGAATTGTAGGCCTGATCGGACTAAGTGAAATAAATAGAGGAGGAATGAAATAAATAGAGGAGGAAGAAATTGTCTTGTACCTTAACAGGGTCAAGCTATTGTTAGGACAACATATACAAAAACGCTTACACTTAAGTTCATAACAGATTTGTGTGGACGATCGCTTTGATTTCTTTCAAATGTTCATACAATATTCAGGAAGGTTTAGATGGCTGTATTGAGTGATTTTAGGAGCCATGCTACCAAATTCAATGATTGGATCGTTGGATGTAGAATTCTGTCCGGAAGCCTGGATAGGAGATCCAGCCTGAGTGGAAGGTGCCTATGACGTACAATGGATAACTGGTGAGCTGTATACCACAGTTTCGACCAATCCAGTGCCATCAGTATCAATCTGACGTTCGATTTCCATACCTTCTGAATTACTTGTTGTATGAGTGGAAAAGCATAGACAGCTGGAAGTTGACCAGTTGATCAAAAGGGCCTTGCCCAGAGACTGTGGTTCTGGCGCCCTGGACCTGTAGTCTTGGCATTTTTTTTTGAGCTGTGGCGAATAAATCTAATGCACCCCATTCTTTGAAGATGTCTACCACCTCGTCGTTGGGAACCCATTCAGGATTTTCTTCGTGAAAACAACTGAGAAAGCCTGCTTCTACATTTTAGATTCCTAGAATGTGGAAAGTTCTAAATGATAACCTTCTTGTGAGTAGCCAATGCCACATTGTCTAAGCTTGAAGTGACAGTTGTCTTGATCGTGTTCCATCTTGTTTGTTTATGTAGTACATTGTAGTGGTATTGTCTGTTTGGCTCATCAGAAATTTGGAAGTGAGAGATGGTAGAAAAGCCTTGCGAGCTAGATGTACAGCTTTGAGCTCCAATAAATTTATATGATAAGATTTTTCCTTTTGAGACCAAAGTCCGTGAATTGTGAGGTGGTCCATATGAGTGCCCCATCCTGTCAGTTAGGCATCTGTGATGAAAGTTTGTGAGGGTGTTTTGTTTCTGAAAAGGCACTCCTGCTAGCAGATTCTGACACTTGGTCCACCGGGTGAAGGTATGATGTGCATTCTGTGTTACATAGACCGGATCTTCCCAAAGTCCTGTTCTCTGTGACCATTGATCCTGTAGGCAAAATTAAAGTGGTATCATGTAGAATCGTGCATTAGGTACTATGAAAATGCTGGATGTCATCTACCCGAGAAGAGAAGCTATGTGATGAATAGTTGGCTTGACTCGCTGCAAAAACTGTGCACATTTCGCTTGGGTTGGTGATACTTTCTCCTCTGAAGGAAATACTTTTTCTCTTTGTGTGTCTATTGTTGCCCCTGTGGAGATAGATGTTTTTTCTTCATTGATTTGTAAGTCCCGTTTTGATAATAGGGTTGTTGTTGTGGTTGCAAAGTCTTTTTTGCACTGTCGATAGAGTCTGCCACATATGACCATGATAAAGACAAAGTTTCAACCCACTATACAGTTTGTGCTATTCGTATCATCTCAGCCACAACACTTGCACCTCCCCCTAAATATACTAGCGACATAAGGTCACCTCACACGTCCTATTCCGCTTGACCCAACCATTTGCCCCACACCCTGTCTTGTTTCTGTAGATAGCCCGGTGCTATTAATACCGGTTTCTCTTGAATCGCGCACCAGCCCAAACCTCTGCGCCACTTTGACACTGTGGGGGGAGGGGTTTGAGGCTGTTTCCATTTAGTGGCTCTAACTCTTTTCGCTACCATAAGGGCTGTGCCCAGAAATGCTTTATCTGCTCAAGATCCTACCACGCCCACCAGAACTCCCAGGAGAAAGGCCACAGGAGTGCAGGGGATCTCCCAGCCCAACAGCTCAGTAAGTTATGAGGCTATAGTAGTCCAGTATCTATCTATCGCCGGGCATGCCCACACCATGTGATAGAAATCCTCAGGGGTCATTGCACAGCGGGGGCAGTCAGGGCTCGGCAAAAGGCCCGCCCGGTATAGTCTAGCTGGGGTGAGATAAGCACAGTATAAATAATATGTCTGGATGAGTCTCAGTCGGGAAGAAATGGTAAGGACCCGGGGGGCCATGAAGGCATCCCACCAGTCCTCTTCCTCTAGGGGGCCCAGCCAATGTTCCCAGCATGTCCTAAGGTAGTCTAGAGTAGAGGAGGCATTGATAACCAGTGTTCGGTATATTTGGGAAACACCTCCTTTTCCTAGTGCCCCCAACAGGATCTTGGCCTCCAGTGCACTAAATTCTGGGGTGGGAGTATCAGTGGGAAGATGGGCAGTGAGCGCATGCCTAAGTTGCAAATATTTGTAAAATTGTGTAGGGTGAATCATACAAGTATCCTGCAATTCCTGGAACATGCTTGTATAGGCTACTGACCAAATTTCTCCCAGCTGTGAAATACCAATAAGGTCCCATTTCCCAAAACCCAGCCTTTCTCTCTTAGGTGTGCTGCTGCCACTGCCATGCATGTGAAGAAGGTTTGGGGGGCTGATTTTAGGCCGAAAGGAAGTGCAGCGTATTGATAGTGATATGTTCCCACTAAAAATCTTAGTAATGGTCTGTGACGGTGAGCTATTGGAATAAAAAAATATGTGTCTTGAAGCTCCACTGCACACAGCCAATAGTTTTTTCTTATGTGTAGGAATATTAGATGAAGGGACAGCATCCTGAACTTTTCTTTTTTGATATATTTGTTGAGGAGTCTGAGGTCCAGGATATGCCGAAATTGTTTGGAATAGTTTTTGGGTGAACCAGAAACTATCTTGAGTAGACACCCTGGTTGACTTGATTGGAGGGGACTCTTTTTATTGCTCTTTTCTGTAGAGCAGGGTTCTCCAAACACAGTCCTGGAGGGCCGGATCCATGGCAGATTTTTAGCATATTCCTAAATAGATAAACATAGTTATCTTAAAAATCTGGCATGGATACAGCACTCCTGGACCAACTTTGGAGAACCCTACTGTAGAAGAACAGCAGTCTCTTGCAATAGGTTGTCTGGATGAGCCATCGTGACATGTAATAAGGGACTAGCCATGAAATGTTTTTTAACATAGTGCACACCTGTTTTGTATGATATCCAATACCCATCCATCTGAGGTTATAGCTTTAAGAATCTTACTGCCCCCCCCCCCCCCCTCCCACAGGAATGGGAAACTGTTAAGGTGTGTTTGATCCTCAATGCTTGTTATGAGAGAAGTTTTTACCCTTGGATTGAGAAGGCTTGGATAAGCGGGGGGAATCTCCTTTTTTGATAACGGGTTCGATATGGCCTTTGTGATTGCCGCTTTTGCTGCGAGTCTACGGCCACCTAAGGGTTTTAACCCTAAGACAAAAAAAAAGTTTGGCTCTAGGCTTGTATTGCTACTTAAATTATTTCTTTGTCCCTCAAGGCAGACAGCCTTTAATGTTTCGGCCTCATTTCTCATTCTGAGCATCTCCTTTAGTATGCTGGTCAAATAAAGAGGAACCAGAAAAATGCAAATTAGCAATCTTCAACTGGGCATCAGGCTTTAGTGATGATAGTCTCAGCCAGGATGTTCACCTCAGTGAGACACTGACAAAAAGAAGTGGCTGAAGTTTGACTGAGTTTACTGCAGCACTAATCGATTGATTAAAAATCAATGAACCCTCATTTGACATTTCTAGGTAGTCCTGTTGTCTGTGGGTTGGTAAGCCAGACATGAAGGCTTAAATTCCATCCCTTATTTTGCGGTGAGATCTGCCTAACAGTTTAGCCGTGTTAGTGTTTCTTAAATGAGTGAAAGCTGTATCACACTTTTTTACTGATGGAATCTATCTGGTTGGTCTCCCGATCTTGAGGTGCCATGGATTCTGGAGCAGAAGCATGCCTTCGTCTTACCGCCATTGTGATTATTGAATCCGGTTTCAGATCACACTTTAGAAAATCAGGATCTTGTTGTGGAGGCCTGTACTTCTTTAGGGGTCTTGGCGTAGCCGATTTAACTGTGACTGGAGTTAGGAACTTTTCCTCAACAATGTCCATAAGACCAGGAAGACAGGGTCTTGGTATGAACCTCAGTTGAACAGTTCCCAAGATCACTGACGACATGGTGGGTTGAGGTGTATCCACAGTAATATGTAGCTTAAATGCACCTCTTACTAGGGCATCCTGAAAGGCAATGATATTGTCCAATGGAGATACCCTAGTCTGAGACTGAGGTGAAGTTAGAGTATATGACTGATTTGAGATGGAATCAGGTGATCCTGTTCTTGGGCATGAGGGGGTCATGTATCTTCCATTAGAAGTTTTCAGTGGTGGAGGAGATCTAATTGGAGATAGAGTTTTCCTTTTTCTAATGAGCGACAGACATGGCTCTAGAAGCTTTTGGCACAGTAATTGATCCTGTAATGGATTGCCCACTGGTATTATAGGTCTTATAGGCGGAAGCCCAGTATCTGTTTGGGGTAACAGAGCCTCACACTGATGAGAAAGACAACTGTGTAGAAGGAGACCCTGCCCATTGTCAAGAAGAGGATATGACTTGAGGTATCCTTGACGTTGAGGGAGGGGAAATCAACGTTGTGAAATCCTCTTCGTGGCAACCGGTGTCTTTGGTGGAGAATGTCTCTTCGATGTCGAATGAGTTTGTCAATGAGTGATGAGACTTTGACACCAACGGATGGGATCTTGATGTCGAACAGTGGGTTTGACACTGACCTTGAGTGAGATGGCAGCACCACCGTAGTCTTCAGTGTCTGTGGCAAACAAGACAGGGCCCAAACTCTCGACAGCGACGTCTATGTGCTTGATGTCGGCCAATGATGTCAATGGGAAAGGTGTCAATGCTGATATTGTGCGGGAGATTTCCTGCTTTTAGATCTCCGTCTGTGGGAGTCCATATCTGATTTGTGACACTTTTCTGCAGAATGGTGGCAGGAGGATCTTTCCATTCTCTTCATGTTCTTCCATTCTTGTTCTGCCTTCATATCTAGCATCTAACTAAGCAGTCTGATGCCCTGCGTCCTCTTTCACATTTTACTACAAATGTTACATCCTTTAGTGAGGTGTGCAGATGAAAGGCACACCTCACACACTTTATGAGCATCACAGCTCGCCTTCTTTATACCACTTTATGTGCATTTGGTAAAAAAAGCGCAGGCATTCCGACTAAAAATCCGGTCAGAAAAAATGAATGTCCTTAACAGTGGAGATGTCGAGTTGTCGAGTGCAATGCATATGTGGAGGAAAAAGATTTGTAGGTGAAAAGACACCAGAGGTGTTCAGAGATCCTGCCTGATGGAGCCGGAAAAGAGAACTGACACTCTCAGGCAAACTGCCACCACTTTGCACAGTAGAAAAGGTGGCTACTGAGGTGCTTAAAGGTGCAGGCCTCTTGTTAGAAATTGGGTCACTAGTTGGCAGTGGTTTGCACCCTGTCCAAGTAGGAATCCTCACACCAGTCAGTGTAAAGGAGTCACACAGCTAAGATCACCCCTGCTCACCCCCCCTTGGTAAAGACAATGTGAGGCACAGGGGAGGAGAGGTGCCGGAAAAGCAAAGTGATGCATCAGTTCCTTACTGCCAGGGGAGGTGATGGGTTGGTTCCTTACTGCTACGCAGGCAAGGTGATGCGTCTGTTCCTTACTGTCAGGGGAGGTGATGTGTTGATTCCTTACTGGAAGGGAAGGTGATGCGTTGATTCCTTACTAGAAGGAAAGGTGATGAGTCGATCTCTGGACACACAGCCTTGGTTCCTTACTGCTGGGCAATTTCGATTAAGAAATCGTCACCCAGGGACGTTGTGTAGAAAATTCTGAAGCGCTGTGTCAATTCCACAGCCGCAAAGAAGGTGCTGCATTGGAAGTTAGAGCGGTGTACCACGGGCTTTGGTGATGCAGTGCTCGAAACTCATGCTGCAGCAGTTCTTCTGATATGCTGCAACGGAAAATTGGGGACTGCGGTGAAAGTCGTGGCCGATGCAGAGATCAGGAACCACGCTCCGATGCTGGCAGCGGTGATGCGACAAAGTTTGTAACAATACATCGATAAAAACAGACACTGGGAGTCAATGCATGGATTTTCTCCTTCAGTTCACTAGATTCTACTTCCAAAGGCCCAGGAACTGGATTTGGCACCACTTGGCAAGTCAGGACTCTCATCAGAAGAGCCCAGGCACTGCTAGGTGAAGTCTTTGATGGCCCTGATAATTCTTAACAGGAGGCAAGCACAAACAAGCCCTTGGAGAACCTTGGAAGCAGGATACAGAAAGAAAAGTCCAGTCCTTTCACTCCCTGGACAGAAGCATCAAGCCACCACAACAAAGCAACAGGCAGAGTGTCAGTTCCTGCTACAGCATCCAGCTCTTCCCGGCAGAATGTCCCTTAGTCCAGAAGTGTTCTGATTTGAGAGTGTGAGTGGTCCAATACTTATACCCCTTTCTGCTTTTGAAGTAGGCAAACTTCAAAGGAAAGTCTTTGTAGTGCAAAAGACCGTGCCTTTTCCTGACATGGCTCCAGATACACTACAGGGGGGTGGGTGGAGACAGCTTTGTTTGAGGACAGGCACAACCCAATTCCTCCCACCACTCTAGCTCAGGAAGGCCCATCATTCTGGCGATGGCCCATCAGGATATGCATGGCACACCTCAGCTACCTTTGTGTGACTGTTTAGAGTGAATGCACAAGAGCCCAACTGTCATCCTAACCCAGACATGGATTCTACAGGCAGGCAGAGGAACAGAATGGTTAAGCAAGAAAATGCCCACTTTCTAAAAGTGGAATTTTCAAACATGCAATTTAAAAATCTACTTCTCCAAAATATGTACTTTTAAATTGTGTTCAGAGACCCCAAATTCCAATTCTCTATCAGCTCCCAATGAGCAATTACACCGAAAAGGTATTTAAAGGCAATCCCCATGTTACCCTATGGGAGAGAGAGTCCTTGCAATAATGAAAACGAAAATAAGCAATATTTCACTATTAGGACAAGATGGCAGCCGATGGTGAGGAGCTCACCTGGTGCATGACGATGATGTCGCCACAAGATTTCTGCTGATGACTGGACCCACACGGATGCCGCGACCGCTGAGGCTCTAGACTCTCGAGGCGTTATCGAGGTACCCGTGCACAGGACCTCCAACGGAGTGCTGGTGAAATCTCGAGGCCACAGGTGAAATCGGACGCGCCCTTCCGCCTGAGCTGCCATTCTAACTGCAAAAGAAGGAGTGGAGCGGTGCGGCCACCAGGAGACGACCGGCAGTTAACCCCAGATACGGACCCCTTGCTGCGGCGCTCGATGGCAGGCAATGCGGGGACACATTGAGAAGTAAGAAGGCAAGATTAGGGTGTAGCGCGCTCTTCAGGGGAGGCCTGGAGAAGAACACCGGGGTGCCCGACCTCAAAATGGCGGCCTCCTTAGACAAGGCCAGGAATCCAGGAAAGTAGGCCTCATGCCGGGGGGCCAGGAGGTGACCGGCAGTTAACCCCAGATACTGACCCCTTGTTGCGGCGCCCAAGGGCAGTCAATGCGGGACGCCCCGAGAAGCAAGGAGACAAGATTCACTTTGCTTGGCATTAAGTGGTGACCTCAATTATGAGTGAGGAATGCCAAAGTAAATATTTTATTTTGTTCAGAAAACTTAGACGACCGTTCCTGGCTTCAAGTAGTGTGTTGCGCCATTTGGTGATCCAATTGAGAATTGCTTCCTTAGAACTAAATGTTCAAGTAAGGGTGCAAGTTCAGGGGGTAACACGCACCACAGGGGGAGTCCCTGAGAAGATCACCGGAGTGCCTGACCTCAAAGTTGTAGCGTCCTTAGCCATGGCCAGGCATCCAGGAAAGTAGGCCTCTTGTAGGGGGACCTAGGCGGACGGAGAGGCAATTTCGGGGTATCTGTCAAAGATAAGTGGCGAGGCACCTGAAGCAAGCATAAGTGACGTGCCTGAGTGATGGTTTCCCAAGGCAAGTGCCTCCAGCGCACAAACCTGACGTGGCTGCTTCCAACACCTGGAATGTTGGGCCTCCGACAAAGGAGGGTGCTGACTTGGGACTCCTCTTTGCCTGTACCGCCCGGGTCCTACACATAAGAAGAACCCTCCTGTGTATGCCCTAATTTTGGCAATTTTTTCTTCTGTGTCCTACTGACCTCCCCCGCTCACTTCCCCCCCAATTGCTGCTCACCCCTTGCTTTTGCTCACTACTTCACCCCTTAACACCGACCTCCCTCTCTCACCTTCTTTCCCCGATTCTCCACCTGCTTTACTACTCTTTATTCATCCCTCCCCCTTGCCCTCTTTCCCCCCCACCACCTCAACTCAGTGACCTATCATGCACCCCCTCAACCACACGCTCACCTCCCAAGACTCAACACTCATTAGACATGGCCCCAACTCATGGATCATTACTTACTTTCCTAACCTCTCAAAAAAAGCTAAGAACATTTTTAAACATAAATTACTAATTCGGCATCCTGAAACGTTAATTGTCGACAACTACCTCCGCCTTTCCTCCTAAATAAAAAACAATTAAATCTTCTACTCCAAACGCCCCTCCAAATGGAAAAGCATCTTCCTTCAACACCTCCCAGTATCCAAATCAAGCAAAATTCCTTATGGATTTAAACTGTCCACTACCCCTTCCCCAACTTTTCTCGAGAAATTGACATCTCCACATTTAAAACTGGTAATATTCTCATACAATCCTCTGAACACCACCTCTCCATCTTTGAGCACCATTTCCAGACTCTGTCCTTCCTTCTATCCAAACCTTCGTCTAACCCCCCTTCTACCAAACCCCTCGACGCCCCTTTGGCCCTCTCCATCTCCCTCGACTCTAATCCTCCCTCCCCTAGACGTCTCTACTGCTAATGCTGTCCCCCAATTCTCGACATCCAATCACACAGTCCCTCCTGAGACCCTCCCTCCCCCCGGCCTCCAAACAACACCATCCCTCTCCCAAACTTACTCGCTCTCCAATGACTGTCTCCCTCCAACCCCTAATGCTACCCCAGACCACACTCTTGCCGCCTTACCCCCCCTCCCTGGAACACCCAAAATCGCCCCACTCGGCCCGACCCCTTTCTCACTCTCTCATTACTGCAGTCCTCCCCCTACACCCGCTGTCATCCATACTCATCCCCCTCACGGCCTCTTATCTCAAGCCACATCTCCTAACTCTAGGAATGTCCTGTCCTTCTCATCGGCCCTTCATGCATCCTACAACCTGTGCACTCCTCTTATCCCCCTTCCCGAACTGTCTCCATCTCCTCACACCAGATTTTCTCCCCCGACCAACAATGAACCCATCCTCCCCTCCACCTCTTTCCCAACCGCGTTCTCCCCTATTCCTTTAATCCAGACTCTGTCCAACATTGAACGCAATCTCTCAACCTTGACGACTGAGAGAAGATTTCAACTCCCTCTACTCCAAGTCCCTCTTTAACCGTTCTAACTCAGTCGGCCCTGACTCACAACGCTTCTCTAATCCTAAACTGTGGAACACTACACCCCTCGGCTGCTGTACCCATAGGCCCCAGCGTGCATTGAGTCATCTCACCTCTTCCGACCTCTAAGACCTCTGCAACTCTTACCTTCCTAATTTCTCGATTAACGTTCCTGCCCCCCTCACTCTAACATTCCCATTATTGTGGGGACCAGCAGATTCCCCTCTTCTCCCTTCTCCCCCAGACTCCCACCCCAAAGTTCCACCATCCATTCACGCTCCCCCCCAAAGACTTGCCTAAACCCCTCGCCTGCATGTTCGTGAACTGCCGTTCGACATGCAATCGAAATATCAGAAACTATCCTTAGCGAGCTATCAACATCGCCTTCCTCACGGAAACCTGGCTCAATGACCACTCTACTTCTAGCCTTGACTTACTCTCTCCCCACCCCCTCCACCCCCCGGGTTACTCTATCATCAGAAAAGACAGAACTGAGAGAATAGAGGGTAGATTAGCGATTATCTTTAAAAATGAACTTCAACTTTCCCTTGTCAACAACCCCAACCGCAATACCTTTGAATACCTTGAAACCGAACTTTAGTCTCAAGGTTCTCCCCCGATTCAACTGCATAATATCTACCACCCTCCTTGAGACCCACTTCCCTTCATTGAGGAACTATCCGAACTTCTTACTCAATTGTCTCTCTCTAACTCGAAAAATCTCTTCCTTGGAGATTTCAATCTTCACTGGAATGTGACTGATGACCCCTCAATCAACCTCCTCACCGATCTTCTTGAGATCAGTGAGCTCAAACAACTCTGCCATTCTCCCACCCACTCGAAAGGGGTCACTCTTGACGCCATCATTGCCAACAACGACTTGGCTTCCCTCTCCAACATTTTCCCCATTGACGGGTCTGCCCATTGCCTCATTCTGTTCGCTATCGCCACCTCGGCTCCACCCCACCCCCCCCAATAACATTAAAGCCACAAAATGGACTACAAATCTTAACCGCATCCCCCCTGGTGAACTTGAGTCTAAACTCCGAACACAACTTCTTCTCACCCCTCTCTCCCTAAATGCTAATGAACTCACCAAGCATTTTAACAAAACGGTCATCGATGTCTTAGACCAAATTGCCCCGTCCAAACTTAAAACCCTAAGAAACATTCCATCTAAATCGTGGTTCAATTCCAACCTCAATAATGAAAGACGTGCACTTAGACTTACAGAAAGAACAAGGAGACAACACCCTTCCACCACCCATCTTGCTCTCCTCAGAACCCCTAGGACCACGTACAAGAAACACATTTTCACGGAAAGTCTTCCTTCTTCCGTACACAACTCGATTGTGCGAAAAATAGACCCAGAGAGCTGTTCAACATAGTTCGAAACCAAACTTCCTCTGCCCCTCCAATCCTGATGGCCACAACTAACAGATGTGAAGAAATAGCTAACTTCTTCTCCGAAAAAATAGCCATAATAGGCCAATCCTTCCTTGCATCTCAGATCCCTCATTATCCCCTATCTATCGCTGACTCTACTTCTCAACTTCTCTCCCTATTAACTGCCCCGACTCCTCCTTCCTGCCACTACCCCTCTGGATACCAGCCTTTCTAACTCACAGCCTAAAAACAATGCCTCCTGGCACAGTTTCCACCCCGTAACGGAGCTTGAAGTCTCTAACATCATCTCCAAACTTAAACCGTCCTCACACACCAAAGACCCTCTCCCTGCTAACCTTGTCCAGGAGCTTAAGCACATCATTGCTCCTTATTGGACCTCTATCATCAACTCCTCTCTTACCTTGGGATGTGTCCCTCCCTCCCTCCAACTCAGACAAATCACTCCCATTCTTAAAAATCCTAATGCTGACCCCAAAGACCTTAATAATCTCCGCCCCATCTCCAACCTCCCCCTCCTTTCCAAAGCACTTGAAAAATGTGCCCTTCTTCAACTGGACAAACACATTGACACCTTTAACCTACTCAACTCCTTACAATCCAGCTTCTGAAAAGGCTGCAGTACAGAAACTGCCATACTAAATATTGTAGACGACATCCATCACTCTCTAGATAATGGTGAGACCTGCCTACTCATTCTCCTCGACCTCTCTGCAGCATTTGATACTGTTAACCACCATGCCTTACTTAATGCGCTCAACGTTCGATTTGGCCTTAATGGCCAGGTACTTAAATGGTTCTCCTGCTTCCTCCAACACAGAGCACAACAAATCAAAATCTACGACTGCCTCTCCACACCCATCTCCCTCGGTGTCCCCCAGGGGTTCTATTTTCTCTCCCTCTCTCTTTAACATCTTTATGGAATCCCTTACCCTCATTCTAAAACAAGCTGGAATCAACTACCACCTCTATGCTGATGACACCCAACTTTACTATAATATTAGATCCCACTCCAATGTTCTACACCTTAACAACACCCCGTCTAAATTATTCTCTTCTCTCCAAAAAACAATCCTCTTCCTATCCAAACATGGATCTCTGACCTTAATGCCCTCAACTATCCGCTCACCTTATCAAACTCAGTAAAATCACTTGGCTTTACCATTGACAATAGCCTAACACTCCAGGCCCACAAAAAAAACTCGGCCAAAGGAGCGCTCTTCACTCTACGCCATCTCAAGAAAATCAAACCCTTCATCCCAGTTGATGACTTTAAATCGGTTGTCCAATCTGTTGTCCTCTCGACAACTGACTATGGTAATGCTAACCTCTCCGGAACCCCAAAAGTTCACCTAGCCCCACTCAAATCTGTGCTAAACATAGCGGCCAGGCTAATCACTGACTGCAAACACTTTGATCACATCTCCCCAGCCCTTAAGGCCCTTAAATGGCTGCCCATCCAAGGCAGATCCACCTACAAGATGGCATGCATTACGCACAAAGCCCTTCACCAAAAGGCCCCGCTGTACCTCACTGATAAACTCAACAAAGCAGGCTGCGCCCGACCATTGAGAAGCACCAACGCTCTCCTCCTTGTCCCACCCCTGACAAAAAAGAAAACCACACAATCTCGCTCTTTCTCCGGATATGCCCCCAGCATCTGGAATGCCCTCCCTAAAGACCTGTGCTGTAACCCCTCCTACATCAGCTTTAAAAAAGACCTCAAACTGCACTTGCTCAAGAAATATTGGGGTCCATAATCCTCTCCTTTCCCCATTTTTTCCTACTCCCCCTTTCCCCTTTCCGCCTTCCCCTTTTCTTACCCTCTTCCTTCCATACTTCCATACTCCCTCCCCTTAATTACTACCTCTCCTTCCTTTGTCTATTTTTCTCTACCCCCATTCACGCCTCCCCTCCCTTCACTCTCCTACCACCTATCCTCCCTCCATCTCAGGCTACGGTATATAATTCGACTACATGTATCCATTTTATTTATGTTTCATTTCTCTTTTGGTTTGACATATGCTAATTTGTATTATGCTACTTGTTCTTTATAATCTGAACTGTGTGATCTCTACATTATGAACAACTGTATTATGCCTGAACTATCAACACATGTAAAGCGCTCTGATATCCACAGGTCCAGCCAGCGCTATATAAAACCTTTAAAATAAATAAATAAATAAGAATAAATAAATAAATAGGACATGTAAAACACACCAGTAGATGTCCTACCTTTTAAATACACAGCACCCTGCCCATGGGGCTGCCTTGGGCCTACCTTAGGGGTGACTTACATGTAGTAAAAGGGAAGGTCTTGGCCTGGCTAGTGGGTGCACTTGCCAGGTAGAATTGGCAGTTTAAAGCTGCACACACAGACAGGTCTGAGACATGTTTGCAGGGCTACCCATGTGGGTGGCACAATCAGTGTTGCAGGCCCACTAGTAGCATTTGATTTACATACCCTGGGCACACCTTCAGCACTTTAAAAGGGAATTACTATTAAATCAAATATGCAAATCATGAATAAACCAATCACCAATACAATTTACACAGGGAGCACTTGCACGTTAACACTGGTCAGCAGTGGTAGAGTGCCCAGAGTCCTAAAACCAGAAAAAATGAAACCCAGCACACAGTCAAAAGCAGGTCTAAGACTTCTTTTTAATCTCAACAGCGGTAGCCTATCAGGCTGCTTTTCATCTTCATGCTGTTTTGCACACAGGCAGCCTTTTTTCCACGACAAAGTGTTTATCATACAAAAGCTATATTAGACTTTTTCCAACTATTCACCTACAGCATTCAGCAGGATAATACATCAGTTACAGACTACACTGAGACTATATGGAAAATGACTTTCAGTGATGAACATTTTTCAGTTCCTTTGTCCTGAACTGGCAATATATATTGAAGGAGGTGTTCTGGGAACCTCAGAAGCAGCGGGGAATTATTCAAAGTTCACGACTATTAATGAAGATCCTACGATGCAGAATTGCTGAATACTCCTACCTACGTGTGGGATCCTGAAACTCTTTGAAATTAGATTTTTTTTTTACATGTTTGAAGCAACAGATTGATGCATATCTGACAGAGAATTAACTAATAATATTTTTAATTCTGTATTAATTTTACACTAAAAGTAGTTTCAAGCTAGATGTGGTGAAACAAGATTTAAGTCTATAAAAAAATACAGATGCTTCCTTCATGGTATTACTGAAAGAAAGGCAAAATGTCTAAGATTGGATAGCAGAGTTAGCGAATAAATTACTCAATGTGGTTCTGTGGTTCAGAAAAACAAGAAACGGAGGTGAACGTGTATTAAATTATCATTTGTGAGCCTACTTTTTGTCTTTTTAAAATGTCGATTAGTTTGAGCTGCTTCTTAAATCCAGTCATTAACTCCGATTTCTGTTTCTCCAGCTTTTTGTTTTCCATTTTTAATTCCTCTATTTTTTTGTGTTCTTGATTAGCTGTATCCTGCAAGAAAGGAAAATATAATTTCTCATAAAATGAGCAACAGCCTACGAATGCAACATGTGTGTGGTTTCAGTTTGCTCACTAATGTTTTTTACTGCACAGATTTAGATTCCTAAAACACAGACGGCCCTTACCATAATTATGGGCGTTACATGAAAAAACAGTGTTCGATTTTTAGTGTAAAAAAAAAAAAAAAATCACAAGAATGTTGTTTGTTACAACAGAAAAAGCAGCAATCATGATTACAGAACAGATAATTTGGTGCAGTGTTTCTAGGATTAGAGATGGCACTAAACTAAGGGTACTCTCTCGCCTTGGTGAATAGGATAATCTTCACGGTGATGGTGCCCCAGCTCTAGATTGCACAAGGGGTGCTGGTCAGGTGAAAGCCCACAAGTGCAGTTTACTCAGCCCTTAGGGCTATTCAACAGTCCTCTTTAACGAACCGACACTGGCGTTGACGGCATAAACACAGGTTAAAACATAATACATGCTCAGTCAGAAATACCCAATCACAAAACAGGGTTATTTGACCAAACTCGCAATAAACAATGTTAGGTTATTAACATTTAACTGAAGAATTTCAAATACATGGATGAGATCTAAACTTGGACCACTTGGCTTCATTTTGATTTACGCACATCAAAATACAACAGAGGAGCTGAAGAATAAGTCACCACTGATATATATTATAAATATCGATTAGATATGGATAAATATTCAAACATGTTGAGGTTTTCGATTTTTTGGAGAGATGATTGATACAATTCATTTGCTTACCTGAGGGGAGATGAAATAGCATCTTAACATAGAATATTACACATATGACGGACATAGTTCTGTAAAATAATTTTCCCATCCTGTGGCCCTGGTTACAAGTTGTGTAGAACTGGTTGGGGTATTTACCACACAAACACAATTACCCTGGGGGAGATAGGTGTGGCAAATACCCCATACTTTTTGGCAAGTTTCACATACCTTAATCTATTTAAGAGGAAAACTGGTAGGGATTTAAGTTATCACACAACTCGTAATTTCCCAGTTTGCACAGGATCGACAGTTAGCCCTGATCTTGTAAATAGCGCCTAGGAGAAATTGTACAAGAATTCAGGATATTATGGTGGAACGCTTCCTTTATACTCCATTCATTGTGATCCTGTAGATTTCATTACTTACATCAACTACGAATCTATTTCTGAAAATGACATTGTGTCAAATGTAAAAACTAAATTCATGGTGAATCAAGTTGTTGGTAAGCCACAAAAAAGATGACAAGCAAGTGGATGCACCATAATTGTGTTCTGGACATTCCTTTGTCCAGCTGGTCAACTTATTTAGTTACAACATACTTATGTGAAGTCTCAAAGTGGCCAAATGTTCTCATCAAAATTTTCAAGATGTTCCTCAACATGGATGACGCAGTACTGTGCAACTAAATCCAGTGGACTTACATCTGTTAAACCAGTTACCCCTGCGCGCTCCCAAAAAATAATATTGACAGCGTAATTGCAATGATTATGGGGAAAAGGAACACTGCTGTTTCTGAGTTCCAAGTAGGAGGGCCTTTCATAACTCACTAATCTAGGAGACACACATCAACCAACCAACCGCCAAATCACCCTTTAGCATATTAATTGATTCGTTACTGGTATCATCCTTTATTAAAAAAAAGATATCTAAAACAAGGAAAATGTAACTGCTACTCCATGCCGCTTATAACATTCACAGTACAATAGAGTACCTTGCAACGTACCTTGCTGCTTTGTTTCAGTTTATTTAGTTCCATTTTATACCGATCCGCTTCCTCAAGTGCCCTATTTAAGCGAACCTCAGTGGCACCTTGACTGGTCACTGCCTGCTTCTGCATTCGCTTCAAGTTGTCCAATTCCTATGTGAGTAAACCAAAAAGGAATGATGAAAATCATACACAGTTTATAAACCTGAAATCATCCTTTGTATGGTAAATATATCACTTCAACTGTTGCAGGGATTCTGCGGAATCACCCGAACTATGCTTGGAATCATGGAACCTTAGTGGGCAGGGACTGAGTCATCCTACCACCTGAGTACCCCTGAGCCCGGGGACCAACTAGTTATATTGTCTCACTTGTCCTCCTGCTCACTCACAGAGGAACAAGTGGTTAGTCCACCAGAACACAACACTACGACCCTCTCAGGAATTGCGGTTGTAGGACACACCCTTTCACTCTCACTCTCGTACCAGTCCACAATAAGATTAGACAGACTCGAGAAAAGTTTAAAATGTTTATTTTAACTAACGTGCTCTAGTATGCAGTATACGTGCCACAACAAGTAGAAAAATGCCTAACACAAATACGGCCAGCATAGCAAGTAGACCGTAAATCATAAAAGGAGGCTCCGTCAGGAGTGACAGTTGCGCTTTATAAAACTTCCTTTTAATTTCATTTCATTTCATTATGTAAGGCAGTAAGACCTAACGCCCCTTCCCCTGATTATATATTAGAAGATTTCTGGGTGGTTAGCAGCAGACCCAGTACCTCAGTCTATAGACATCACATCACAGGTGCTGTCACGCTCCCTTCTCTGGAAAGATCCCTCTCCAACTGAGTGTTACCCACCCGTGTATGCCTACATGACCAAAGTGCATGTTCCCAAACAGCTGAATCTGCGAGTTTGTCTAGGTGCGATGCTGGACTAGAACAGAATAACAAGGGGCATTGCTGTTCGACCTTATCTGTGGTGTTGAGACTAAATCCCAGGAAAGAGCAGAATGCACCAACAGTATGTTCTGTGTGAAAATTACAATTTGGCACAAAGCAGAAATATGTTTGTCTCGTAACGTGCGCAAAGCGGAGGACAGTCTGGCACGGGCTCATGCTAACTTAAGGAAAACAACGATGGCTACTTGGACCACATAACATAAAAATCCTAATGTGTTGCTCAAGAAGGAATAAGCTAAACATATTGACCATGCATAGCAAGCAATGGGCAAACTTTCAAATCCGTTGTTTCAGGGTGAGTCAGCATATGTCAGACTCAATTCAAGCAAAGGAGAGGTGGCGAACACCCCGCCCAAACGTGCACCTTTTCAGAAATATGAATCCCATCAGTAATGCTTATGGAACACACGTGGGGTAGTGAAAGTATCTGCCTTAGAAATGTCTACAACGTATACATGCCTTTGTAAAGTCACTGATGACGTCTTCGCTCTGGTGCAATGGGTGTGAAATCTTAGAAAAAAGTTCAAACCATTATATGCGGTAGGCCTTGGTTATGTAAAGGACTATCCTGAGTCAATATATGCTATTGCTACCTTTCCTAGGTTGTTTTTCCACCCAGAATATTTGGATTCTGGAAAAATTCAAGTTGCAAAAAGTATCCTGCGCAGAGAAACAATCTCTTGTTTAAAAGAGTGGAATAATTATTTTCCATCAACAATTTAGGAATAAAAGAAGGAAATGTTTTCAGTATCGCTTAAGTCCCAATTACAAGTTAAGCAAGTCGGAAATTCCCATATGGAATTCCGCTCAATTATAGGTGAACCTGTGTTACCCCACACAGATTTCATGGGTGTGGAAACACCGGACTTAATTTTGCTGGCCAAAACATTTGACAGGTAATCATCACCTTAGAAATGGACTGTAGTGTATTTTACCTGCCGTTGCTCTACTAAGGCATGGCAGGAGCAGGTTGCCTGGCTGGGGCATGCTGGGCCTGGCAACACACAACTCTTCCCTCGCCAACCCTCTGCACCTCAACCCCCCCACCTAACATCAACCACCTAGCTGACATTTCCCTTTTACTAAGAGCAGATGGGAAATGTCGGTTACATCCCCAAGGACTTAGGAATTCCGCCCAGTAAACATGGATCCTCAGTTATTCCCCATTCTACAGGGTTTAACTCATATTAAGAGGTTATATGTGCGGCTGTACTGGGAAGTACCAGAAACTCCGACCACCTAGAATCTCCACACACATATCCATCCATTCAACTGGTAAGCAGGGCTTTAGTCTTTATTAAAAACAAAAAAGTTTTGTTCACTAAAGATGCAAAGGCCAAGTTGAAAACTGGGGAATGTAATCCCCAGTTGGAGTTGTTCAACTGAAAAAAGGTCCTCGAACTATCTGGTCTCATTTAAAACAAAAAAACACAAAACAAAACTCGTACAAAAACCTTAGCCAAAAAAATACCCACCCTGCCCCCAAGTATCAGGGTGTGTCGTTCATTTAGCAAAATAGTATTTCCACCATCAACATCTGCTGGGTTCGGCGGCTGCTCCACTGCTCAGAAAATATTACGAATCCTTGCAGTAGTTTTTAACAGATGGTGTGTTGCATTAGCCCATACACTGGTCACTCAGCATCTCTCTTGGACAACACCGCAAAGTTCGAAACTATGCAGTGTGCCTGCAAGAAAAATACCTCATCACACCAGTCCTCAAACATCTCCACTAGCTTCCTGGGAAAGAAAGAGCAATCTTAACTAGTCAACTACGATAGACTTCAAGATTCAGTGAGCGATTTAGAGTTTGGCAGAGAGCAAGGCAGGTCCATTGCCCACTGAACTCCTAGCTCTCCCATCTTATTTAGAGGTGGGGGAACGGCCAGGAGCCTGGGATACTCTATAATCAAAAACCCTTGACCAGGTGGTCTTACAGCCCCAAGACTGACAGATTGTAATTCTTCATCGCCCCTATTTAGTTTTGAAAGGCTGCAGGAGCTTTGTCCTGTGCAAGTCCCCCATTCGGGCATGACAGGCCCAGACAAGGAAAACAAACAAGTGCCTTATGAGCAAAGTAACATCTCCCTAAACATTTTTCAAAATCAAACTTCCGCTTTGGAAGTTTGTTGTCTGAAAAGCAGAATAAAATGACAAGTCAGCCAGATAAAATCACAGTGGTCTGATCGGGATTGAGTTGCGACGAAAATGTGTCAACCAGTAACTCCTGTCTGACTCCAGTCATCAGTCAAAAAATGCAGCAGAGGAAACTGAAGGGGATTGTGTGGTGGCTAACCATCTACCCCTCACCCTCATCAAACTGGGTGAAAAGTGTGGATGAATTTGTAAAGTCAATGAAGAGCTTGTCTGGGAGTAATGGTTGTGTCTTGGAAGTATAGGCTCTGTAGACCTGACATGCAGACATTAGAGGGTACAGACAGGAAGCTTTCTGGGTCCTGAAGGGATGGTAGACTGCAACCTGCCCCTCAAGGGGAAGTGAAAAAGAGGCTGGGGGGAGGAGGTGAGCGGAGTCATGGAGCGCTCATGTAACAGACACAGAGATGTGGGGTTGGTGATGATAACATGGCCTACATTTTAACGCAAACCTGTGTAATAAAGAACACTTGTGGCCATAAGTTGGGTACTGCAAGCCTGCAGAGCCACTCTTATAAGGAAAAGGTAGAGATCCTGTAAGTGTCCCATAATGATTGAGAAAAATTATGGGCGTAAGAGTGATCAGCTTGAAAACAAAGATCAAGACTGGACTAATGGTGCACTGAGAAAATGAAGGGATAGAACTGAGGAATCATTGCTTTGGCAGGAGAGCCGTTCCTGCAGCCATAGAAGGCCTCAGTGGGCAGGCAACAGCACAAACTGATGCAGAACGGGATTATCCCGAACAGAAAAAGAGGATGCACTCTATGCTTATGGAGGTTTCAGAGTCAATGAGAAGAAAGCCTACTAAAGGAGGTATTAATGACTTACGGCATCATTCGTGTTATTTTTGGTGCTTACACAGTACTAGATAGATGTGAAAATAAGTTAAGGAGTCAATCTGTGAATATAGATAGAATTTCAGAGTACTGGCATCGTTCAGAAGTGTGAAGAGATGGACTACAAGGGGTTTGTCACTCTAAATGTCGGGATCGAATGCCCTGGATCAATGGTTGAGAAACAAGCAGAACACGTATAGTTATGGATCTTTATCAACGTTATGCAACCTGTTTCTCATGAGACTCCTGGCCCTCTTCTTTAAACATAACCGCCACGTTAGCCATCTAGTGGCTTGCTACTAAGTGTCAAAAAAAGAAGAACAAAAAGAAAAGTGTGCTAGGATACAGAATTCGTTGAAGTTGAGAGCTTCCTACCAACTAAGAATGGACTGCAATATAATTCAATGTCTAGTTAATCCACATTCCACCAGAACAACTCCGTTTAGTTCCAGAGCAATGCAAAGATGCACTGGGGTTGCTTCAGGTCGACCGTGCCAATTCAAATGTTCCTTAGGAAACCAGAAAATATATGGATGCACAATCGCATGGATATCCTAGTTAGCATGCACTAAAGGTTCAATAAAGTACATATTACTAAAAATAATCCTTAAGGCTCAGAAAGCGTCATAGAAATAGAGCCATCCAAATGCAACTTGATAGCTTTGAAATATTACTTGGTGCTGTAAATATTTTCGTTCGCACAGGAAATTCAATTTTTTTCTAATTCAAACTAAAACGGTCAGTGACTTAGAAGAGAAGTCCGTTTTACTGTACCATGTCTGCTACAATAAATGCGTGAGCCAAGCAATTTCCAACGAAATTGGAATTGTTGCGAAGGCCAGAATATATGGTTGACATTCTAACCCTTTCCATTTCAACGTGATATTTCTGTACTTAATAGGGCTGTTATTTTGGACCGGTACCAAAAGTGCTTGTGCAGTTCACAGAGGGGCGATTACATCATCTTTGCGCATTACCGCATCTTTTATGAGCCGATCAGTCACAAGGATCATGCATTACAACTACTAAATTCAATATGAGCTCATCTCCTGTACGGCATGAAAAGTTTCTTGCCCTTGGATGTTAATATTTATGTGTGTAATCTGCATTAATTTCCCCCCTTAGTTTTAAAGAAGTCTTCACATCATATGTCAAAGAAGGTTTCCGCAAATGCGTCCTTTTCTAGCACATATTTAAAAATTGTGTTTTGGAATAAGTACATTTGATATAATGCGGATGCAGAGGAGGCAGCATTGCAATGGTCATTATCCATGATACCGGCAATCAACTACGGATGTAGAGGAGAAGGGGTATGGCAACACCAGAGGAACTATAAACGAACGGGTACACTAACAAGAGAGGATTCAGAATCTTAAGGTCACAGAGCAGCACAACAGGAAATGAAGTGGAGGCGAATCAGCCTAGTAAATAAGGATTCAAGGAATACTGTAAAGTGGAGTGTCTGGATGCAGGAGATGGTAGCATGTAACAAATAATGCAGGTGTGCAGTATGGGAAGTAACCAGGAATGCAACGGAAGCAGAGTTATGGGAACTACAGATTGAGTGTGCAGTAGCATGGAGCTAGAGATGCTGCCAGGAAACAGCAGACTGAGGAGTGATATCTGGGTATGGAGGGGGGGTCGGGGGATGGGGAGGGAGGGGGGGTGCGATACGGAAAGCATGCAACTCGCCCCATCATTTACTATCTGACATTTTTACTGCAGCCTTTTATGTTGAAAAACGAATGCAGCTGGAAGCTGTAAACTACACTATTATTGCAGTTCTGCTGCAGAGTAGATTGTGAAAGCCACGAGAGCTGTTTATAGCAAACGAGTAATGCATGAGTGCCATCTCCTACAGGGAATTTGCTCACCTCCCTCACAATAAATGTCCAGGAACCTTCTATACCCCCTTAGCACAGTAGCATGCTTAAGAAGGCAAGGGGTAGCCTTCTGTGGAACTGTGTAGAAACCACAGGAGTAGACATTTAAGAGGGGAGAGTGACTACGTCTCTTGCAGCGTAGACATGTCAACCTAAAGAATCTCAAAGATGGGGAACCAAGGCTGACTAACGGTGATGAGAAGGAAAGGTCAAATAGTTGATTTTGTTTCGAAAATTACAACAACAAAAAAAGAACAAGAAAATCACAAACCTGGTATAAAATCTTGGCAACATAGGGGAAAAATAAAAACAGGGAGAGGATTTAGAAATATACGTAAAACATGAGTCTGTATTTTATGTCGCACACAAACCAAACAGGAAGAAGACGCAAGAAACAACAAAGAAGTACAAAGACTGCATATCGTGTCTATGACTAACAAGGTTTATGATTATGAAATGCGAGACGGTTGGAATAAGCACATTTATGGTCACAAAAAAAGATTGGGGAAAAATATACCCCCAAACAAAACAGAGGCAAAATAGGAGGAGAAAGATGGTAAAAAGGGATTAAAGGAAAGAACATAAGGAGGAAAGAATGTAAGGAAGGGGAATGGGCTGCATGGGGAAAAATTGGAGTTCATGCTCCTAAAATAAGAAAAAAACTTTGACCCTGCCGTTCATTTTCACTCCATTTTGCAGTCTTCAGGAGGGTCTAACAAATCCGACTATGTTTAAGTTAAAATATACTGAAATACATAAGGAAAGGTTAGACTCCAATGTACAGTGAAAACAGAGTGAAATCTGACACTAAATATCTGAGAAATGCTTCTCCTGACCGTCATGCCCTACACAGTCATTCAGGGACATTTCGAGACAAAAAAAGCAGTGAAATGGTCGAATTTAATTTACTACTATGCATATGCTTCCCGGGAAGGGAATGGAATATCCAGTATGGGATTCTCTTTGATTTGATACCGCCTAAAAATACTTTCTGCCTTGGAGGTAGGTAAAAAAAAACACGGATTGTAATAATCGGAATAAAGGTTATAAAGGATGGCTGACCGACTTGGGTATCAGACCTTGTCGGAAAGTGCCCTTTTTGTACGGTTCCCCCCTCCCCCACCATTTTCTTTCAATGCTGATGGTTATGACTCTGAAAGTGCACTGGAGTCTGTTGCCCTGGCCCCTTTACCAGTGCTCTCTCCCTAAAACTGATACATGTGAATTGGTAACCCTAACTACTTTGCTCTCATTATGTGCGACATACTCATAGCACTATTTTTAATATATGCCAGTCAACCCTAAGGAAGGCCTCCTGAAACCAGGAGGAAGGTTGCATTATATTAAAAGTGATGGCATAAGGGCAAGCTCAAGTGTCCCTATAGTAGCCTTTTCCATTAAGGGCTACTACAAGTGATCAGCAGTCCATAGGATAACATGGGCTGGTACCATCTGGCTACCCATAGCATAACATGTGCAACCTCAAGATTGCCAACTTCATTATGGTACAGCCGAAATATGTAATGTTTGGCATCAAACAACATGCCTCTTCACCCTTGATATGATTCTCGTGTCGAGGTCGATGTGGCAGGAGGTGTGAACTCTCACAGGAGTCAGAAATAATGGCCTGGACGGGATAAAGGTTACATTTCCCTCCCTGACAGGACGGTTAGTGAAGTGGCACGTCAAGAAGGTAAACGTCAAAGCTTACACCGGATGTGATATGCAATCAAGCTGCCTCCCAAAGGAGGAAACAGCCTTTCCCCTGCCCTCAGGCACATTTTCACCTGGGCAGGTGGAAAAATTATGTAGTCAGGAGGTGTACACCCCCAGAAGGCTTAGCCACACCTTTAGGGTGGGCTACCTGGTATGTACAGATGTGGAAGATTTCTGCAATTTTTAAAAGTGGTAGAATCGAGGTTTCTGGGTAGAAAAGGTGACACCTTTTGGGTGTGGTCACCTCAGGGGCCGATTAGCCGTTGGGGCTAGTACACCTACACCCTTAACGCCACTCAATCTAGGAGTTAAGGGGCATCAATAGCACCAGAACGTCAGTTCTGATTCAACTTGCAACAAAGGACACAGAAGAGATCATAGTCTGTGACAAGAGGGCCTGCACAAACCAAAGGCATGATACTATGAATCTGTGGCAACTATCCTGAAACTGTATGACTGAAACTCAACCTGGAACAAATCCTGGTCCTCTCAGACAGAGGCCAAAGGCAACTTCCGACTCACTTGGACTAGTGGCACTAAAACTCTGCAGTCCGCAGGCAAAAACAACGTACCGGAACCAAAGAACTGCTGGCCATCGGGCCCTCCGAGGTATCGCCCAAAAGTAAATGGTCCAGGGCTTTGTGGAAAATGTAGTCCTTACCTCCAGCAAGTTTCAGGTGGCTACAGTTTTCCCCCAGAATACCTTCTTGCTGACCTTAACGCAGCCAAGGGTTGTTGGTGGCCAGCCCAGTAACCACCACCTTTACTTGATGCTACAACTCCACAACACTTTCAGTAGACCACAGCAGTGGCCCTGTTGCGGACTTTTGCACCCGTTTCCTCACCAGCACCGTGTAAGCAGTAAAACCAGCTTTCCGCTTCAGCATCACAGACAGCCAGGACAACTCTGCACCCAGGCTTCTCAAGCCAGGTAAAATCGAACTGACTGTCGTGGCTTAGTCCTGTGACCTGCATCACCCTAACCCCTCTTGGGTTCCACGCAACTCAACCTGCAAATGACCAGTTGTCACTAGTTCTTTTTCCCCACTCACTGTAATGCTAAAGTTTTGCAGTATTGTTTTTGTATAGCGCGAACAATTACCCGAAGGTGTCAAGGAGCTGGGGGGCAGTCGGAAAGATTAAGCGAGCTATTGCCCAGTCACATGGTGCTGGGCTGCTCTGCCGCCGGGACTGGGGATCGAACCATGAGCCCCCAGGTTCCGGAGTCAGTCGCCCTGGCCGCTGCGCCACACCTCTTTAAGATTTGCACCAATGTAATTTTGCTTCTAAAATCCATAACTCGGGTTAAACTTATCTGATTTAGTTTTGGAGTCCTAATTTAAATAAAAATCTGCTTTATTTTGATAAAATTAGACCTTATGGTAAAAGGTAACATGCTACTTATCCACTGTTCACACCCATGAGACCCAAGCAGAGGATGCGGATAATCGCTCTAGGTGTAGTAATTGGCAGCTGGTGGGCTTACCTGAGGGGGCTGAAACTCCTCATCTAGAGACTTTTGTCGAAACTTGGATCAGATCCTGGATCCCTGAAGGAAACATATTGCCCTGGTCCATGGTTGAACGAATGCACCGGGCCTTGGCACAAGAGCCCCCTCCCGGGGCACTACCATGGCGTATCCTCGCTAAAACACTGAACTATTGAGACCACAGTGTTATCATCAGGCAGGCACATACTCAGGGCATACTCTGATTCCAAACCACCCATATCATAACCTACCCAGACAATACTAAAAATACCCAGAAACAACAGAAATTATTCAACGCCATCAAGCAGAAGCACCAGGTTATGTTGCTCTTCCTGGGGCGACTGAAGGTCATTCATGGATATCACTCCACCGGAGGAGGCGTGGGAATGGGCGACCAAGCAGAAATCATTTAGATGTAATGATCCCCTGGATTGAGATGCTAAGATGGGCCCCAGCTTGTCAATCCCAGTTCTTACCTGCTCCCAGACTCACCGATGCCCTAAATCTTAAGGTAGACTGGGATGAAGTAAGTGCTCCCCTGGGAATTCGGACACGGCGCTGGGATGTCTTCACACTGCTGACGCACTGCTTCCTGTTCCCCCGGCACTGGATGGGGCCTCAAGATCCATCAGAGAAGATACTTTTAACAAAGGAGGATCCCTGGGGGGTCCAATATAGACTTTTATACTGCTTCTTTCCACTCAATGGCCCTAGGACTAGGGCTTGTTCTAACTACAGACAAATAGATCTTGCATAGGAAGAGGTCCACCTCAAATACCCGGGTATGTGTTAAACTTACCTTGTTGAAGGTTGTTGGGCGACAAATGCTTCTGGGGTGGGAGTGGGAGTCAGAAGGGTGGTTATTGTTGGGGGGGGTATCAGTGCTTTAGTTTTGTCTGTTCCACTACTGTTTGTTGCGATTGCTCCCACATATGCCCCGTACGGTCAGCCACGTTCTGGGTGGTTGTTCCATTTTCCCACATGCTTGTCTCATGGCTGAATTTAGTCCTCTTTCCTGGAATGTGAATGGTCTCCTGGACTGCATCAAACGCACAGCGGTCCTCAAATTTGTTAGGCACCACCAACTGGTGCTTAGGCGCTGTTGCAAAAAAACCCACCTCTTGGGCACTCAATGTCCTTTTCTACAAAGGTTCGATTATGATTGGGCTGATCACTCAGGTTTTAGTAAGGTGGTCCAAAGGGACATCAATACTACTTTACAAACATCTTCCCCTGGTAGTTACCAAAATAATGCATGATACTCGGGCGATAGATTGAGGTCGTTAGGACCTTGGGACAGTAAACCGTATAATATTCTTAGTGTTTACATACCCCCCACCTACGCAGACAGACCTTCAAGGACCTTATGTAGGTGATCGCTGCCCTGCCATATACGGTAATGATTATCGGAGGGGACTTTAATGTTGCTCCAGACTCCGTTATAGAGGTCTCTAGCCCCTCTTCCCGTAATTGCAGAGAACTATTCAAGTCCCTAGTCTCTTGGATGGACACCCGGGGCTTATGTGATATTTGGTGGATATGTCATCCTCGGGACTGTGCATACACTCACAATTCTGCCTCCCTAAAACCGCTGTCACAAATCAATCACATACTCTTTCCCGTCTCAGATACACCCTCCACCTCAACTACTAACATTGCCCAGAGGAATTTCAGAACACTCCTCCCTATTGCTCCGACTTGGATTGCCCACACAGTGTCGAAGACCCATGTGGAGACTTGATGCCCAATTCCTCGGAGACGACAGCTTCCTTGACCACCTGTCAGAAGACGCTATGTTCCTACTTTGAATTTAATGATGGCGAGCAAGGTCACACTCTGGGGAGTTGCCAAAAACATACCTCAAACACGCAGTTACTGACCGATACCAACAGATCACAGAACTTAAATCCCGTATTCTCCACCGGGAAATGGCGGTGGCATCCAATGCAACTGAATCCCTGAGCCGCCAACTGGAAATAGACCGTGCTTCCCTGTGTTGGTTTGTCTTTCATGAGTCCGGTCAATGCTGGTGTGCGTCTATTCAATGTGTGTATGAACACAGAGACAAGAGTAGTGCACTCCTTTATATATTTGCTACCTGAGACACTAGCTCCTGGGTTCATTCCTTCCATTGACGATTTGATCGGATACCAGATTAATGCCACAGAGGCAATTGCGAATATATCTGCAGACTACTATGAGCAGCTTTATGCTTAGTGACCGACGCCTTCCCATGAGTTTGCCCACCCTCGCTTGCCTGATATCCCACCTCCCCCATCTCACACAAATCCAATGGGCGACTCAGGAATCAACCAGCACTAAGGATGACTTCCTTTCTGTAATCCGAGACCTTAAGCCTGGTAAGACCCCGGATAGGCCTGGATAGTTTTCCCCTTGAATATTCCTCAAAACTCCGCAATATTATTGCCTTGCATTTACTTTGGCTATATAAGTAGGCCAGCAGAACAGATTCCTTTACTCCAGATCTGGATCTTGCCAAAATCGTGGTTATGCATAAGTCAAAACAGCCAGCATCTAGTTGTACCTCCTATCGCCCTATTTCCCTAATCAATACTGATGTCAAGATTTATGCCAAGATCCAGGCAAACGGACTGCTACTGGTACTTAACACGCGGATCGATCTGAATCAATGTGGCTTTATGCTCAACCTTAGCATGAGACACTGCTTCTCCAGAGTCCATGCAGCTCTGGCCAGTGTCCATTATATAGAGGAAGTGACAGCCCTGATGCTTATGGACTTTAAAAAAGCCTTCGGCACTGTGGATTGGGGCTCTCTCGAGATAGCATTGCACTGCACGGGTTTTAGTGCCAAGTTTCGTCAATTGGTCAGCCTCCTCTACTCACAACCCTTGGCGCAGGTCTTCGTCAATGCCGTGCTAGCCCACGAATTTCCAGTTAAGTGCGGAACTAGGCATGTGTCCATTACTTGGCCAGTTCTTCTTGTATAGGCCTCATGTGAAGTTTGCAGAGTGCTATTAGCACTCTTCTGGAAGACATCAAGCCCAGGAATGTCTTTGGGAGGTGTTATTTTATTTCTTTTTATTTTAATATTTGCTTCACCTATGCCAAAAGAGCTATTTGTGTGTCCTTTGATGGAAATGGCCTTGAAGAGCTCGATACAGCTTTTAATTGAGTTTCTGGTAGACTTCAGAACAGAGACTGAAGGGAAGTACTACGAATTGGTACCGGCAAATGGCGACCTTGAATAGTAGGAATCTTCGATGCGGTCTGTAAATGGGAATATCCAATGATGCCTAGTATTTATTTTTCATTATACGGGGCTGAACCTCTTGGAGCGCAACCATTCTTAATGTTTGTTTTTTCAGATATAAAGTGAGTTGGTGTACATCTAATATGAGACTCCATTCTTTTACAGTCTTCATTCATACTAGAAAGTATCTGGAGTATCATCCCATATTTAAATTTTGTTTTGGGGCTGTTATCTATCTATTGCCTTTTTCCATAGCATAGTTCGAATTTATGGTTTCAAAAAAATGCAGGTGTTTGTGTTTTATTCTGGGAGGTCAAAGCAAACACAAGGAGATGATGGACGGAGCGCTGAAACTTTTCAGACACTCACCCCCATTCACAGATCTGGGTTGAATCCATCATCATTCTTTAGCTCAGTCCAGCCCGAACTGCCAAGCCAGGTCTTCCCTGAACCGGAAACAAGCATCCTGGGACCGGTTTCTGGGTAACACCCTTCATCAGCCAGGCTAGCTTGAATCCAGTGGCAAAGTGAGCAAGGGACCTACGTCTGGGCATACCCTGCCAACTTAGGGCAAACAAAGCAAACACAAGGAGATGATGGACGGAGCGCTGAAACTTTTCAGTTTTATACCGACGCCAAACCCTTTGCAGGCATTCTCGCAGTGGTAAAACCCCATTATGCCAGGGCTGATAGACCCCGACCAAGCTGGCTTTATTCTGGCGCAACAGTGTGGGGATAACATGAAACGCCTCATTCATCTCACTGACCTAATCTAGCGATGCCAAAAAGAGGTTATCTTCCTCTCCATCGACGCCGAAAAAGCGTTTGATCGCGTTCACTGGCCCTACTTACTAGCCACTCTCCGCCGGTTAGGATTTGGTGATAGATACACTGCATATATAGCACTCCCAGAGCCACGGTCTGGGTAAACGGGGCCTCCTCCCCCTGGTTCCCAATTGATCGGGGGACCCCTTAGGGCTGTCCCCTCTCTCAACTCCTATTTGCACTATACATGGAGCCCATGGCGCAGAGTCAGGGACAACCCCCCCAAGTCTCTGGGATCCACATGGGGGCTGACACACAAGATCAGTCTTTAATGCAGACAATAGCATCCTATCCATAACAGACCCGTCAACCTCGCTCCTGGCCCTGATGGGCGAAATGAAAACATTTAGCGAAGTCTCAGGGTTTAAGGTCAACTTACAGAAATCCCAGATCTTGAACTTTTTTGTTGCTTAGGACCAGACAACAATATTGCAAGCATAGTTCCTCTTTCAATGGGCAGCAGTGACAATACCATATCTAGGCATCTCTCTGCCATCTACCCCAGCGAAGAAACTGTCAGCCAACTATGGCCCCTTACTTGCCCAAACAAATAAGACTCTTTACTCCTAGAGTCGCTCTGGGCTGTCCTGGTCCGGACGCATAGTGGCGGTTAAAATTATAATTCTCCCACGCATCCTTTTTAAATTCCAAACTGTACCGTTAACCCAATTGCCAGTGATCCTTCGCAACCTCAAACTCACCATCAATCGGTTCGTATGGAATGTTAAGTGACCGCAACTTACTTGGCCAAAAAGAGGGTGACCTAGCACTCCCCTGATCCCGAGATACTTTCAGGCCGTACAATTACGGTATGTCATGGAATTAAATCGCCCGCTCTCAGAGAAGCACTGGTCCGTTATGGATCAGACGATAGCAGGAGCTAATATTTGGAGAGAGGTCTGGCACCCTGTAAGCATAGGGCCTGGGTGCTTTACTCATCTCTGGTGATGGCCATAACTATAAAAGTATGGGACACAGCAGCCCTTAAATACGGTATAACAACATTCCCCTCGCCGATGACACTGATGCCTGACAATCCTAACTTCTTCCCGGGGATGGGATCGGAGGTCTTCCAGCGCTGGCAAGAACAGGGCTGCAAACGCATAGGTTAAATGTTCCATCCCCAGGGAGATCATTCCTCTCGATCGAATACAGCAGGACTATATGAATTATTAGAGACAGACCTGTTTTACTACGCTCAGGTGAGACACTGGATAACCTCCCCAAGCTTTGAGCCCGGTGCCTCCCGCTTCCTAACCCGATTTGAGAAATGGTTACTATGCAAGGACGGGGACAAACATCTTATCTCAGAAATCTATGCTCTCCTCTCCGACGAGGCAAGCACCTCTAAAGCCAAGGGCCAGCTCCGATGGGATAGGACACCCCCTTTCTAACAAAGAATGGAATCGACATATTTTATAGGACACACCACACAGCGCACGATACGCCAGGCACAGAAGCTGCATTTAAAATCCCCTCCTATTGGTACCCAACCCATGCAAGACTTCATAGGTGGCAAAGAGGGTGCTCTGAAAAGTGCTGGCGGGGCTGTGGGCAAACAGGCTCTCTCCTCCACCTGATGTGGCACTGTCCCAAACTGACCCGATACTGGGATGGGGTTCTGTCGGAAACAGACTGCGCTTTTGACACGTTCATTCCCTGCTTTCTTGCATACATGATTCTGGGCTTGCGCAACCCCTGACTTTCCCCCTGCGATCAATCAAAGGTCGTCAAATAGCGCTAGTCCTAAATGCCGCCCGGCAGGTAATTCTTGCACGATGGGGAATGGAGGAGATCCCAGATCAGGTATCATGACTTTATAGATTATAGCTGGTCCTGGCAAAGGAACGTATTGGTGGATAATAAGGCAAGACATCGTAACTGTGGGCCACGTTCACTAAAATCTTATCTACAGAGTTTCGGGAACTAACCTGCCTGAAATACTTGCAAATCCTGTGTCTACTCCCGGGAGGGGGCTGGGGGCCTCAGTGAGGTCCTAAACTGTTCCGAGTGTGGCTGACCGCCCTTGGATCTCACTTAACTATTGTCTTGGGAACTGCATCCCTGGAGCCCAGGCGCGGAGGAGTTGGGGGAGGAAAGAGGGCGGGCTATGGGTGGATTTCTGGGTTTGCCTCTCCTTTTGGGTTCTTTTTCTCCTTTTCTCCCTCTCTCCTATAGCCATTATTGATTTGGTTTTAAAATCTGCATAACCCTGCCGGCCTCTGGGTTGTAGGTGAAAAGCTATGTATCATCATATGCAACTCTTTACGCTGCCGGCCAAAGGATGTAGGCAGTTAGCCGTGTTGATCTATTGGGGGATTCAATAAAAAGGTATTGTTCCATAAAATATTCAGTCAGGTAGTCCTGTTTGGCATAAAACCAGACTGGTCAGGTAGTACAATAGCCATGATGACGCTGAGAAGCCTGTGGGCTAGTACTTTCACCAACATTTAATTGGGAACCCAAACAGTACAACTGACTTACTAGCCTACACTGTAGCACCACCATGTATATTCAGGTGAATGCATCGGCAATCCCATTCCTCTAGACACTCCGAACATATTAAGCATGTGTTTGACCTGGCTGACCTCCTAATGAACTAGAGTGCAAACCCATTCGGTCCGTGGGCGTTCTTGGACTGAATTTATTCCAATGCTTTAGCAGCTTGTTCTCACACTGCTTCCTTCAGTGTGACTTTGCCTTCCCAGTTCAAGTTCAGCAAAGGGAGATCCTTCATGAACTATTCCAAACTCTTAATATTCTCCTCAAGTTAGGGTTTACATAGTGTTCGCAGAGAATTGGTGAAAAACTCTGAAATATCAATGTCTTGTCAAATCAACTTTTCTTGGTCACATGCAACTTCCTTTATCAACATAATACCTTCATCACACCTAATCAACCACAATATCAACTTCTGTGCCTTATAACACACATCCTATAGTCAACATTGAGCCATCATAAGATGGGCTCTTGCCTCACCTTCAACCATGCGACTGTATGCCTTGATCTTTTACTCTATGCATGTTCCTACAAAGGGATCTGTCTTTTTAATGTAGTAAGTCTCTGAATCCAATACTTTGTCCTCTAGAGCATTAGTTGTCCCTGCTTTATCCTTTCTGTGCTCTGTTATATTGGAGGCTGCCTGATCTCTAAGCACAGTTAGCGCCAGAGGGTGAACACAGAAGTCACAGTGCCCATATTTTCAGCAAAGTATTATAATGATCCAAAGTGTGTTAATTATTTCCTTGTCTCCAAGATCCCATGCCATAAGCCACCACTCTTACTCTCCCTTGCGTCTAATACAGCTTATTCCTATCATCATAGCTGGGGAGGAGGCCGAACTGTTATGCTCTGGCCTAGGTACTCCACTTACTGCACTAACCTAGTGCATGGAATCCAACGGAAGCATGCACTTTTCTGTCTCTCACTAACTCCATTAGAGACTACATACATAGGGATACGTGGGCTAGTGGTTGAAATGGAAAATGGGGAATGAGATAGGACACAAAACAGACAGCAGACTACACGACTATGACTTGTCACAGCTTTTGATTAAACATTTCTGCAGGATGTACTGGATATCTTCAATGCAAAAAACGATCTTAAGTAACTTCCCATAAAAAGGTTCTCTGCTTAACCACAACTATTACTGCCTCTAACTTCGCAATATCTGTGTACCCACCTTTATGTAATTTTGATGTGGAACTTGTAATTCCTAGAAACTAAACACAAGGCATGAAGACCTTAAAATATGTTCACAAACATTAATCACCATGAAGAGAAACCTAACACATACACCTTTACCTCCACCTGTCTGAAAGACCTACACTCTTCATAGATACCTGTAAATCACCCAAGATATTGTTTTCCATCTTCCTCATCGCGAATATATCAACTGCATCTTTCATGAGCAAGTTAAAATCACCACCTATTACTACAGCGCCCTCTGGAATATTCATTTACATTGCACCAGTTGGTCCCGAACCACCCATTGCAGTCTAGTAGGTGCAGAGATTACCAAACACTACAGTCCAATACTCCAGACACTGCTGCATAAAAACCTTGCACATCCAGCCATGATCTATTCACTGCAAATGGTGTGTTCCTTCTAAGTAAAACTGCAAACCCTCAAGAGACACTTGTGCATTCTGCTTGAGCAAGTAATGTGTACCTCCCCTCCTTATAAAACAACATCTATCTGAAAGGCTTTCTTTTAGAAGTTTAAGATTGGGCTGAGGTCTTTGTAGTAATTGCAACACTGTCCGTTATTTGTTCCTAGCCTTCAAGTCATTCACATTCTATACAAGTAGCTTCAGAGCACTCCTTCTGTACTTGGTAAATAATTTGACTTATAACGTACGCTTTATTGTCACAATCACACTGCAGAATCAGTTCTACAACTTCAGGCTTTCTCATAGAAGGACAAATATTTTTACATTTTACAATTTACATTTACATTCCCCATAAGACAAAAAAGTGGTGCTGAATGACAGCAATCCCCTCCTTTGTTCCTAAGGTTTTGTCTTCAACCAGGAAATACCTCTCAACGTTTTCCAACCAAGATCTTGTGTTTCTTTAGTCAAGAAATCCCTTCACAGCCTGAATCTAACCAGGGATTTAAAGCATTGCCTAGAAAGAACATTTACTTTCAGGAAACCAAACCACTTTTCCATCATGTTGGTAGTTTAACTGCATGTATTAAAGTTGAAAAGCTCGTAAAGCAAGGTGAACTGTCTGTGTGATGTGTAGAGTTCAACCTCGAAGGCTTCACACCGACAGTAAGACAGTGTCATGATCCTGTGCTTGGTACCAAGCTTTTACAATAAATATAGAGTTTACATAAGGTGCAGTTTCCTACTTTATATAAAGTAGATATGTCCCAATCAAAAAACCCACCCCTATTCCGTGCATCCAACACTCCAAAGGTATATGCATGTGAAGAACATTGTGTTACTAACGTTATAATATAATGTGTGCATAGCATGTAAATTAATGATGCTCGTTTATTAGGGTATTTGTGCGTATAACTTTTACCAATGCTTATTGTGATCATTGTCTTTGAATGCCGTTGAAATCATGTCTTTGAATGCCGCTAAAATAATGCTTCCTTAGCTTAAACATTCAAAAAAAAAAAAAAATAACTGTGACCATTCCGCACTTAAAGCGAGCATTACCCGCTGGCAAAGAGAAGCCTTCAATCGGCCGTACGTTGCATCGCGTCTAAACGCATGGGAACATAACGGCCGTCTTGGGTGCGGTTTGGGTGTGGCATGCCTATAAAATGCCACACCCACCTTCCAGAAAGCGCTTAGCCTTCCGACCGTTGCCGTGTCTGCATTAACGGTGGGCGCAGTGCCCCGCTCCGCCCGCGGAGTGTGCGTAGTGCTGCCTACTTCGCGCTTCGCAAAGTAGGCGTAGCAGGCTGACTACGCACACGCCACGGCGGAGCAGAGTTGCCCGCCACCCGCCCGCCCTCATTTTAAAATTTCTTACAACCTTAAAAGTAAAGAAAATTACTTACCTGAGCTGCGGCGTCCCGGGGCTCCATCTTCCTGCTTCCTCATGCGCATTTGTGAGGAAGAAGTTAGCGAGGAAGCAGGAAGATGGAGCCCCGGGACGCCGCAGCTCAGGTAAGTAATTTTCTTTACTTTTAAGGTTGTAAGTAATTTTAAAATGATGGCGGGAGGGAGGCAGGCGGCGCGTAGTGGGGCTATGCGGAGTGTGAAGGGTGCGCGTAGGTTTGGCCCCACTCCGTGATGCTCCGCGTAGCCCCACTACGCCCAGGGTTTGACCGCATCCCGTCTTGTCTGGTGAGCTTCGCCAGTTTCTTAGAGACTGCAAGAGTTCATCGGCAGCATCAGATTCCCGCAGAGACTGAAGAAGAAAACTAAGTAATTTCTTTATTTTACTATTGGAAAGGCGCCCATTGCAAGACAGCAGTAAAGATCAGCGCGCATTAACGAAGAGATTAAGAACAATTTTTGGAAATCCTTTTCTTCTCTAAAGAACAGATTTAGGAGATAACAGACTTTCAAGAAAGACATTTATAGTGTTACATAGCTTTTTGTTTTGTTGTATTATTTCCTTACTTTTTGAAGTACAGAATCGCGTGATGAACCATTTACCAAGATACATGGTAAGTGAAAAGTGACAAAAGAAATAAAAATCGATGTTATGTAAAGGATTTATTGCGATGTACTTCTTTTGGGTAATAGAATGAAAATTAATACTTTGTTCTTTGCACATAGGAAAGAAACATAACAGAAATTGCAACATCCTCATCACTACAACAACTCGTTAGTGACTACTCCCTAGAGGACGACATCCCAACACGCGACGACTTCCAGGACGCCACACCCAATTCCTGTAGATTGCAGATAGGCCATTAATACTACACATTTTCTCAGTGTAAATACAGGAATTGTAGGTTAAAGTGCTCAACTCATTAGATTACGTTCTCAAAATATTTGTTGCCTCGCAGGTCGACTACAGGAATTTGTCAGCGTCCGGTTCCGGCCCTCCTCCCCGATTTCATTTACGTAGCCAGAGTCTATGCATATAAATCACTGGTAAACAAATAGGGGTTCTGGGTGGTTGGCTCATAGCGTCTCTGTGAAATCCTGTAAAGACATCTTACAGGTTAGAGTACACGATTCTTGCAGGTAAGAGTGTATTGGCTAACCTGACAGACAGCACCTAGGACTTTAAGAGGTTATGTACATATTGATGAAATGTTGAAAACATTACTAAATAGATGCCAGGGTGATCTCACCAACTTGTTTGCATGATGTCTAATCTGGCAGTAATACGTCTTCCTCATTTTTTTGAGGCTTTTCAATAAAATCACTATGCCAATCAGTTGCCAACCAGGTGGGAAGGAGGAAGAGACAGAAAACTACCTTCATGGTGTTTCTAGTATTCTTTCTGTTACACAAGCAGTTTAACATCCACTCAGATATACATGTGGGAAATGGGCTGTTATAGCTGTGACTCCTGTGTTGGAAGCTTGGCTGACGTACAAGGTGAGATACTTGCACTGGCTCCCATAAAACGTTTAAGTGACAGTTATAATTTTGAGAAGTCTTTTATAGTTCCAATGAGATGCTGAGACAAGAGAGCCAGGAAAATTGAGTAATTACACTTATCTAGTGTACTATACAGAGCAAATCAGTCCCTAGGTGCTCAACTGACAATCTCGAGATAGACACTTTTTAGGCAAACAAGAACTTTGTTCAAAAGTTAATATAGTTCCAGTCATTAATTAGTGGTATGGTGTCCCATAGTTTTGGTCCCTATCATGGAAAGTGCCTTTTGACCTGTTTGGCCAGATGATTTTGAGCAGGAGTTCTTAATCCTGTGTCAAATTCACTGAAGGTTGAAAAGGTGGTGTTACAGAGATTCTGCTCCTGCACAGAACTATGCGCAGGAAACCAGGACCTCTGTGTATTGTTGTGTACCAAAAAAAGCCACCTCCGTGCCCAGAACCCTAATCCGACTATCAATAGTGTCTCATTCGTTCTCCGTACTATAGCGAAGCTACCAATGATTAGACAACCTAGAACATGCGACTTAGTAAACTCTCAGGAATAGTGGGAAACAAGAACACTCTTTCGTTCACACTCATACTTGTCCACAACGTGAGTAATCAGACACTGTATAGTTTAAAATGTTTATTTTTAACTAACGTGCTCTAAGGTGCAGTACTCTAGCCAATACGAGCAGCATAATGCATAAGAACAATATAATCAACATTGTTACAATTCCATAAAGCACAAAAGGGGATATCATATTATAATGACAGTGGAAACAGGACTATAGCGCCTTTTACCACCCTCCCCGTGCTCATGAGCTGGTTTAGAATAATTATAGAAGACCTCTGGGCTTTGTCATTGAGACCCCATACCAATGAGATCGGATGCAATGAATTACATCACCAGGATCAGCACAGCTCTTCTATGTTGGAAAGGTTTTCTCCAATATCAAAAGTATTATTGGTAAGCAACAATTGCAAATCATCAATGGCCAAATCAGTATGATTATTCCAGTTCTCATAATGAGCTAGTGCAGGTATTTTAGGTGCATTCATTTGTTTCGCAGAGGCTAAACCTAAATACGTTGTTTGATAAATCAAACTATTCAAGAATAGGATTTGTATTGGGATAAGGCACGCTTCAGAACCTTGTACCTGCCAGAATTTAGAACCCCAAACAGACTTAAGATCTACTGTATCCTTCCACAGCTCATAGCCACCCACTGCCAGTTGATGAATAAAGTATTTGGAATACACTAATTTAGTGTGGGTGAGCATGACTTTAGAATTGGATGTCGTATTTATTCTAAAATAAAATGAATTCGGATTAGATTTATTAAAATCAGTGAAATATACACATTTTTTCAGAAGAGTTTTCAAACTGCCTTCAATGGGAGCCGGGCAATGTTCCCATTGTGTGTAATTAAAAACATTTCTAAATGTATTAGCTTTATGCAGGTAATGATGGCCATACTGCTGGTAACAAAATAAAATCAGCATAATTTGACAAAATTTACTAAAATGCTGGGCAAAAGACCACCTGAACTTTTACTGAAAATCTATCAGGCTTAATGCGCGAGTATTGCAATTTTTGGAGCGGGAATATGGGGGTTTTACGATTGTGCCCCAATCCAATATGTCGAAAACAAGTTTTTCAGACTTATTTTTGGCAGTTCCTGCTAGCACCCCTGTTTTTAACTGCCACAGCGAGCTAGGAGTACCATACATTTCAGATCTAATTAAGGTCCAACCAGCGTTGCTCTGGCAAAGAATCTGGACCTCTACCAGCACAGGTCTAAAAAAAGGAAATTTTAACAGATGCAATGAAAATAGACCATGCCAGTAAGATTTTGTGGTTAAAGTACGTAAAAAATTTCATGCATGACATTGGGCATCCAGAATATTTTTCCCAGCCTGAAATATTAAATTCTATACATCGGAAGGAATTAAAAAAAGTTTGAATGACCGTTCTGTAAGAAAATAGGCTGGTTTTGGAAATAAATAAGCCCATGGTGGTCCAGCATCAATTGATCACCATAACATATAACATCCAACCGTACCTATTATGCTGTCTGGGGGGGTACGATAGGTACGTGTTAACACGCTTTAGATTTTGGACTTCCCACCGTCTGATTAGTCATCCGGTTACGAATAATTGGTCAAGGGAATTATGCCCATGTCTCTGCGATAACATTTCTTTACAAACAACTATCCACGTAATTTTATTCTGTAAATACTATGCAACTGAACAACGAAGATGGATTGTACCCCTACTAAAAACAGGGAGGATGGAGACAATGCCACCCTGCCTTTATGTATCTACAGATGTTGGAAAATTATTACTGCATTGGCACCATGGTGGGTTTCCTAAAAAGTATATTGAGAGCAAGGAAACTCCTAAATGTTGAGTTCTCTGAGGAAATATGAGTAGTTTAGTTGCCAAATGTTCTATATTTTTATGTACCAGGGATAGTTATAGCTAAACAAATTGTTTTTTATGCCTTTTGTATCTATTTATGCTTATCTATGCACATTTTACCCAGCTTTACGAGATGGAGAACGACCTTCACCAAATGGGCGGGTAGCGAGGGCACGCTCCGGCTGCAGCTAGCGCTGCGGGGAAATGATGAAAAGGCACTGGCCATGGCGCACGCTTGGGAAGCACTAGTGGTTGAACTCCAAGGGTGGGGAACAGCTGCAGAGGAGGGCACTGACGCACTGGAGCAACCTGCAGAGGCGTAGTAGTAGAGAGGTACCTGATCGACTACGCATGGGGGCGGGAGGGCTTTCCTTCTCCTTACTGCTCTGAGCCTGGCTATGGGGATGGGGAGTAGCCCGCAGCCACTAACACGGTTACTTAAAAGAGAGACTTATCCTGGTACCTGATGTTATGGCACACTGACATGTGGGTGGGGATAGGGTGCATTTGCATAGGGGAGTGCTGGGGGACAGTGCAGTTGTAGCTGGAAGTGGTTTAGGCTGTGCTATGCGCTGGTCCCTGCACGCGGGAGATGACCATTGCTATGATGATCGTTGTTGTTGGTAACTGTAACTGAGTTATGCAATAAAAATTGTTTTTGCAAAAAAAAAAAAAAAATCTATGCACATTTTAGAAGTTTGATGAAATGTTTTAAACTGTCTGCTTTTATGATTTTATATGCCTAAAATCGAATAAAGCTCGTTTTGATTTGATTTGATATACAAATCCTCCGCATCAAATGCAGCATAATACTTTAAATCAGAAAATAAAGATTTAACGGCTTGTACGTCCCAATCATCAGAGCGTATGTTATGTTTCACTACATCCCCCATAGAAACACAAAGTACATTTGGAACATTAACCACCTCCTTCCTTTGCGAGTCTCTTGTAGTTTCTGTAACACATCAGAATGATTATCTACGTCAAAGGATGTGGCTGTTATCAATGCTAGCCTGTGGCAGTGCTTAATTTGTAAAATATTAAGTCCAGGTGTCAAATTTTTGTAGGAGGCCACACTCACTTTCCCTGGTTCCACCCACTTCCTTCAGTGGCTTCACCCACTTATTCAATTGGCTCCACCCACATCCTCAACTGGCACTGAAAGCGAGATGTAATACTCAATCTGAATTTCTACCTTGCCAACATGATGGTTGAATTGAAACACATGTTGGTTTTCCAGCTCCTTGGAAAAGCTATCTTAATAAAATCAAGCAACACCGCAAAAGAGACTGGACGTAATGACGTTTTGAACCAAACATAATGAACCTTTCTGACCATGAACGCCCAACTCTATGGTTATGCTGAAATGACTATCTACTTCTGTCGTATTTTGTGTCTCCCCAGGCTTGATTTTCAGATAGCACTCTAAACTGCCCCGGACCAGTCTAGTAGTAAAAGATAGTACCACACCTTACACACTTCTCAATTCTTTTGCTCTGAGAATTTGGCACATTCACCATTGATATGTGTACATTTTGTTGCCAACGGATATATGACATGATAGAGTTCAGAGGATCAAGCCCAATATGAAGGCATCTGGCACATGAAGAATATATTGGACACTGCTAGATGCACAATATGCACCTCTCTGTCACATGCACGACCTGTAAGTGATTTATCCACATCATTCAATCCTGTAATATGCCCACTATAGACATCTAAAACCTCTGATTATATGCATATATCGGGTCTCCAAAATGTGCTTATAAAATAGGCTCATGTACAATGCAATGTCAAAAATATGTCTAGAGTACACAATGCAGACCCTTAATATGCACAGTATGTAATGCTGTGGTATCTGAAAATGGCACTTATCAGATGTGCATATGACAGATATTACAGCGCAAATAATGGAGTTCTGTAAACTGCACATACTGCACGAGTCAGAAATGCCCATCTATTCAGGCTTTAGTTTGGACCACCCACAATGTATTCACACAGGCCCTGTGCTCAGCCTGCACTCATACAGGCAAAGTGCTCACCCTGCAGTCTTGAAGGCGCACCGCTCTGCCTGCAGTCATTCAGGCACATCGCTCAGCCTGCAGTCATACAGTCACAATGCTCACCCTTCACTCACAAAAGGAACAGTCCTCACCCTGCATTCATGAATGCACATTCATCACCCTGCACTCATACAGGCTCAGCCTGCAGTCAAAAGCTGCACCGCACCCCCTGCACTCTTACAGGCACAGTGCTCCCCCTGCACTCACACAGGCACACCGCTCAGCCCGCACTTATACAGGCACAGTGCTTGCCCATCACTCATGCAGGTACACCTCTCACCCTGCACACATACACGCACACCACTCACCCTGCACACATACACGCACAACACTCACCCTGCACTCATACAGGCACAGTGATCACCCTGCCCTCACACAGGCACAGTGATCACCCTGCACTCATACAGGCACAGTGATCACCCTGCACTCATACAGCTCACCATGCACTCATACAGGCACACTGCTTACCCTGCACTCATACAGGCACAGTGCTCACCCTGCACCTATACAGGCACAGTGCTCACCCTGCACTCATAAAGGCACACCGCTCAGCCTGCATACAGGCACACCACTCAACCTGCAGTCATACTCGCACATCACTCACCCTGCACTCATATAGGCACAAGAGTCACTCTTACAGGCACAGTGCTCACCCTGCAATCGTACAGCACGCCAGTCCCCCTGCACTCATACAGGCATGCCACTCACCCTGCACTCATACAGACACACCACTCACCCTGCACTCATACAGGCACACCACTCACCCTTCACTAATACAGGTACACGAGTCAACCTGCACTCATACAGGCACACTGCTCACATACTATACTATAGAATGACAGGCCATACCATACAACACTATAGAAAGACAGGCCATTGCATACCACATCACAATGCAACACACAACTAAAGTAAATTAACAAAGCCAATATATCCCGCATACGCAAGTCCTATTGGCATCTGTTCCTCTCAGTTATCGGAGCTTTGACTAATCAAAGCTAAAAGACTTGTGACCATCTATGCAAGGGGGCTGCTGTGAGAGAACTAATGGTGCTCACATTCTCTGTCACGTTTCATTTTCTTTCCAATTCCTTTGTGGAAGAAGATTTTAAAATAAAATAAATGTATGAACTGACCGGACAAGATGCTTTTTGAGGCTACCTCGTTTTCGTTGCCACACCTTGACCATTCCAATTTATGGCTTCAAGGAGTAATGTTTTTTCTATTCCAACACTGGTTAAACTGTTGTTACATTGACCAGAGTGCGCAGCTTTTCGAGCTCTGCCTTTTTTTATGTTTGACAATGTAACCACTGCCGGAAATCGGACAACTTTTGCACCTTGCAAAATTGTTCTCTTCGGTAGACAACGTTTTTGGTGGGAATAGTTTACATCTGTAATGTTGTTTGCCTGAATCATTTCTGGAACAAAATAACCTCATGTTACAGATATTTTCTCCTACAGTTTTTAATGTAAGCAGTGTATTTCTCCACAACTTGGTTCCGTTCACTGGCACTTTTGTGGCTCTGGCGTGAGCACTCATTAGCAGCTAGGTGACCCCCACTGCCCCCACTGTCCCCCGCCCCTAAATGACAACCCTGCCCACCCCCAATAACTAATGCTCATAAACAAAGCTCTTGGTTGTCTCGGGTTCCCCTCCCTCTCCTCAGGCCCCCAGTCAGTGCAGTTCTGTTCACCCCCTCAACTCACGATCAGCTTCCACCGTCTCCAGGTCCGTCCGCCTCCGTAGCACCTCACTCAGCACTAGGGTCATCATGTAGTGCCCCCTGCGGACATCGGCCACAGCCCCTGTGCCTTCAGTTCCGGTAGAGTTTCAGCTTCTTTGGGAAGAGGACTGACTGGTCCTGGGGATCGGGGCCAGGGCCCCTCAGCATGGCTTTGCAGCTCGCAGTCCGTGCCTCAAAGTGGAGGCCACGCCCAGAACTGAAAGTGAAAGTAGCCCGGGAGTGTCAGGTGGGAACCGCCTCCCCTACCCCAGCTGCCATGGCGGCCCCAGAAAAAGGAGCAGAGCCCCAGCAGCCAAGGCCTGATGAGGGACTTAGAATCCTGGAGAACATAGCACAGCAGGGGCCTCAAAAGGGCCCAGAACAGGGGGTCCACGAGAGATCCAGTCGTGCCACCATCCTGATGGCCCAACACTGCCTTGGGCCTCGAGGGTGAGTACACTCTAGGCCAAGCTCACATATGCGCAGCTTCATACACTTTCACAGTGCTAAACAACAAGTTTCAGGTTACGTGCTGCCTGAAACTAAGCACCACGGAGCCTTTCATAAAAGCAACTGGGTTTTTCTTTCATTTACTATTAGTGAGGTAGCCACCCCGTGTAGTAGACCCGGCCCTGAGAAATAAGTGCCGGTGCTTAGCACCAGAAAGCACCGGCCCAAATTAAGCACTGGCCTGCGGTCATCGTTGGGAATCAACCTGTCACCGTCATTAATTCTCACATAGGGAACTTTATCGGGACTTAAATGATAAGAGTATTTCGAAGGGAAACCCTGTAGTATGAATAACTTGTGTGAGAGGCAGACTTTCTTTAAGTTCTGTGACTCGAACCCAAAGCATTTTATGCTTAATTGCGCTGCCTTTAGAATCACGATAGTCATTCTGAGACCAAAAGAATAAGTTGTCATTGAAAGATTGAACACAGTAGTAAGAGTCACTTACAATCAAGGTAGTCACATTAGGATAAGCAAACTCTAGTGCTAGCACCAGAGCACGCAGCTCCGCTAACTGGGTGGTACAGTCCCCTAGTGCCTGCGTGTGCACGACATTGGACTTGAACTCACCGTTCACAATGGTACCTGCTACTATAGCGCATGCTGCAGAGTAAGAATGTTTTGATCCGGTCGCCAGTTGCACAGAACAGTCAGTATAATTGACAGAGGAGCAGGATGAACAAATTCATACTGTAAGAACTCCTGAGTTTGCAAAGAGGAGTCAAAGATATAGGTGACATCAGATGATGTCAACGAAGTAGCCCATTGTATCCAACGCGGATGTAAAGCTTTTGAGTTTGGTACACAGGCTTTCGTCACAGCTTCAAGAGCAGGATATGGTGTTACAACCATCATGGGTTTTCCTTGCGCCAGTTTACGTTCCTTCAGGATCGCCATCTGGACTGCGGTCAATACTTTTTCAATAGTTGAAAAACCCAGTTCAGCCGAAGTGTACAAATGTGACTTGAAAGTAATAGGTACTGTGTCCCCTTCATTAAATGTCAAGTAGGTGAAATCCACTGCCCCTGGCACAATTCTTATCACCAGGTTTGTGTGGTTATCACGCGTTAACAAGTATTTAGATTCAAGAAGATCAGACTGCAAGGATTGCAGAATAGCTGAATGTTCCAGAAGCCAGCAGGCTTTTGTAAAGGTAGGTTGTATCAAGGCATACAGCGGCTTGATACGCTGGGCATGATCAGGAATGTAAGTTCGTCCGAAGTTTAAAAATCCCAGCAAAGATTGCAATTTTTTCAGGGTTGTAGGAGAGCGCAAACATGCACATTTCTCCAAGAAGATGAGGCGCCAGGCCTCTACCTTCATTATTGAGCTCATAGCCCAGGAACAACACTGTGTACTCTGCAATGTGTGATTTTGCAAAGTTAAATTTGTAACCGTAGTCCGCAAACAAAACTATGATGCGGTCCACGCGACAAAGATGTGGCCATAATTCGTCGTTCGTGAGATAAATGTCATCAACGTACGAGTACACATCAGGGTCTATGTCGTCTAACATAGAGACAACACGTGCGGCAAAAACGCCCGGGCTGTTTTTGTAGCCCATGACCAATCTTGATAAGTGTTTTTGTTTGCCGCCCAAGGTGAATGCTGTCCATTGACTACTTATAGAGGACAGATTGTGGCTAAAAAAGCCATTGGAAATGTCAAGTGTAGTTTTATATTTTTTACGCACAAGACTGTCTACAAGACCGGAGCTATGGGTATTCTGAACCGCACAGTTACAACAATGAGAGTTCAAATGTCGGTAATCCAAAACTAAGCGGTACGACCCATCTGGTTTGGTTACTGTAAAAAGAGTGTTATTCATCAGTGAGACACATGTCTCAATCACTCCTTAATACTCTAATTGTTTAAGAATTTCAGAAACTTGAGCTTTTATTTCCCGCCGGAGGGGATATTGGGGTTGTGGCTGTGGCATAGACCGCAATGGTATCTCATGAGGGGGAGAGGTTTTATCCCAGCCCACCTGAGTATGGTACAGAGCCGGTGCAAGCACCAAAGCCCACTCTTTTGCAAAAGCCATTGCTTGCTCCTTGGCTACGTTACGTGAAAAACTAGGGAGGATTACCTCACCCAACCCCCCCGTGGAGCGGTTAAAACAAAAGGCGGGGCCAGTCTGCCTCAGCTAACAAGATGTCATATGAAGAAGTTGTATATCACCTTCAATTAGAAATACAATTTCATATAATCTGTCAGGGGGAGCTACTCGGGTGACAGCAGTTTCGACTGATGAAAGTGTCAGTTGCTTCCGCCTCCAAAAATGAACGCAGGTAACTCTCTGGGTTTCTCTTCCTCTCGGACAAGACGCAAAGCATTAGACACCTGAAAGTTAACCGCATCTCCCTTGATGTTCGCAAGTATGAGATCAGCAACTACGTCAAACACTCCGACAAGCCTCATTCCCAACTCAACTGCTGCCTCCGGGCTGTGCTCAACACGCTTTATCACAGAGGGAAGCACAGTCATAGAAGGTGTGCCAAAACACTTTGCATACACTGCTGCGAACACTTTACCCCAATTATCACAATCGGTTACCTCGGTTAAGATCCTGTATTTTTCCACAGGAGTGGTATTAGAAAATACTGCCTCCAGCTGGTCAAATTTCTCAGCAAGCCAGTAAGGTAAATCATCCTTATTCTGTGTACGCTTGCCCATAACCGAATTAACCATGACGGGACTAATAAACATCCTGGCTAGTCCAGCTGGTTGCGCCGCAACCCCAGGTGCTCCCACCTGGAGATTGCAGGAAACGTATTGTATTAGAGCCCTGTGCACCTCAATTAACGAGGTGTGTAAGACACGCAATTCATCTATTGTGGCTACTAGATAATGTGGATGTGGTGTGTACCCAGCCAAAACTTGCCAAGTTGCCCCTGGGATCGACAAAGGGCCGAAACGGACTGGAGTCACTGTGCGGGGGAGGGCGCCATTAAACCAAATACGATGTTGCCATGCAGCAATCAGAACTTCGAGTGTTGTATATGGCCGATATAAAATAGGTATCGCAGTGGGAGTGTATGCATGGAACAAACTATCATCTCCATTCACGGCCAGAAAGGTTACCCAAGAATAAAATACTTCAAAGTGGAAAGCCGGGTTGGCTCCAACCACAAAGATAAGTGCGATGCCTGCGTCTGGCACTCCATATGCGGTCAAATGACGACGGAGTGGTGTGCGGCTATGCGCCGCAATATCGACTTCAGCCATAAGGACTAAGAAAAGGAAAACAACTTAAAAGCTTGGCAGCGCAACAGGTTCGAAATTCATATGAATGAGAAAACCATTTTATAATATCAAGCTTGAAAAGACCTACAAAGTACCAATACAGGTAGGTTATGCCGTCACCACTGTTTACTGGAAAACAGGAGTGAGGGTATTGTGGACAAGTAGAAGCAGTACTAAAGCGTCTCGTAAATAAGTACCAGACCAAACGTTAGGGGCGCCATGTTGCAGGGATTCTGCTCATGCACAGAACTATGCGCAGGAAGCCAGGACCTCGGTGTATTGTTGTGTACCAAAAAAAGCCACCTCAGTGCCCAGAACCCCAATCTGACTAGCAATAGTGTCTCATTCGTTCTCCATACCACAGCGAATCTACCAATGATTAGACAACCTAGAACATGCGACTTCGTAAACTCTCAGGAATAGTGGGAAACAAGAATACTCTTTCGTTCACACTCATACTTGTCCACAACGCGAGTAATCAGAGACACTGTATAGTTTAAAATGTTTATTTTTAACTAACATGCTCTTAGGTGCAGTACTCTAGCCAATACGAGCAGCATAATGCAAAAGGAACAATATAATCAGCATTGTTACAATTCCATAAAGCCCAAAAGGGGAAATCATAATATAATGACAGTGGAAACAGGACTATAAAACCTTTTACCACCCTCCCCGTGCTCATGAACTAGTTTAGAATAATTATAGAAGACCTCTGGGCTTTGTCAGAGAGACCCCATACCTACGAGATCAGATGCAATGAATTACATCGCAGGATCAGCACAGTTCTTCTATGTTGGAAAGGTTTTCTCCAAGTGCCTTCTCATGCATGTAATGCCATGTTACAAAAGCACCAGAGTTTCAGTTGGGCCGCTGTGCTTCATGTTATGTCTATGTGCGTGGGACTGACCAAAGTGAATCAACAGCATACATTGTTATTCAACCTTGAACACACTGTGCCAACAGAGCACGGTGCCCAGCTAGATATGTGAAAGGTAGACAGTTCTCATGTAAAGCTGCGCCAGCCACGTATTTTACGAGAACAGAGCCATGTAGTGTTGTATGCAAAAGCGGCAGAATGGCAGCCAAGCATATACTACTTATGTTAACTTCGCAATGTCTGAAGTTAACCCCATTTCCTCACTACAGTGGAATGTGTCTAGATTTGTCTGTAACCTAGCAATAGATTCTAATGCGAGAGCATTTACACATAAGAAAAAGGATTTTAACTTGAATTCTGTCCTCTACTTGTGATTGGCGAAACCTTTATCATGCTAAAAAGATATAGTTTTGATTTCTTAGTCCAACTCACACACTTAATATTTTGTGCTATTTGGTGTTTTCAAGAAGAAGATTTTAGAACATTGGCTCTACACTGATTAGCATAATATGTTTTTGTGGCCTTTTCAGCGGAGGACTGCTTCTACTTTCTTGGGGTAGTTTATGATTATAAAAGATGCTGTAAAACCTGAAGTTGGGGCAAGATGGCAGCTGCTTAGCGTTTCACGCTTGCCACCCCTCGGGTCTGCTCTGCTAGTAATGGCAAAGAGGAAGATCTAATGCAAGATCTTACTCGCCTTCAGAAAGCCAGTCTCAGGTTTTAGCGCGGTCGCACTGCCGCTTTGTCATGGTGGGAAGACGAGGTAGCTCGTCAGATCGTAAGCATGGTGGACAGCTTCTGTGTCTTCTCTGCTTGGACCTGGCCTCAGAACCTAGGAAGGCCGATGATGTCCCCCTGAAGGGAAGCAAGCCAGCTAAGGATTGGGCGGAACCTGCGGTGTCAGTTCCTGTCTGGGCTGTCACTCACAACAAGAAACCAGCGCCTGCCCGTAAGACAGAGGAAATCCCAGCTGTGGCAGCAGTGAAGTCAGCGGAATGCACAAGTGGATTGACACATTAGCACCTGGGAGAGCCAGGCACATCATCTGCCCCTGAAGTGCTGAAGGAGAGACAACTCTCAATTCCAGAACTTTTTGTGCGGCCAGAACCACTGAGCAACTACTAAAGGACTCTGGTAGGTCTGTTACCCCAGCGCTTGATCATGTGGCGTCTGCCCGGGTCTGGCAGGGCAGACTCGTTACAATCTACAATTCTCCCAAAAGAAAGCAATGGTATGGAAAGGGGACTGTCACCTGCAGGACAGGGAGAGGCCAGACTCGAGGAGATAGATGCCTCCATTGCTCTGTTTTTCGACGGGGTCAGAGCGAAAAGCTTGTTAGGGACACTGGAGCCCATTCTAAAGGAAGCCAAGGGCAAATGGTCTTATTCCACATAGGTGGGTCCCCAGACCGAGCATAGAATTTTTGCTCACTTACAGACGAGTCTGATCTATCTTGTCAAAGTGATGAAATAACGGAGGAGGATTCAGTCCCCGATACATCGGGGGACAGCCTGATTAGCGGGAGGACAAAACCGTCCACGCAGAAACGTTTGCTTCCTTGGAAAAGGCGTAGTGAGTAGCTGAAGAAGAGTAATAGAGGTCTGACTCAAGCACTACCAGGCAGTTAAATGGGACTATTCTGCCACGCACCAGATTTATAATAAGAATGAAGTAGAGAAATCAGATTCCCCTCAGGAGGGGCTATGGCGCATTTGAGGCCTTCAGATGCTCCCACCATAGATACGTTCCATACAATATTGAAACAGATGCTAGCTGAAGCTAGGTCTGAATATAAGAGAGCTCATCTGGCTACAAATAAAATACAAGGAGCAGTCCACAAAGTGAATAAAATTTGCTCTGAAATGGTTGAACGGATTACGGCAGTTGAGGAATGGGCAGAAATAGTAGTGGCAGGCATCGCTACAGTCGAGAAACGAGAGAATGCATAGGAATCTCAGCTAGCGGATATGATGTGGACGTTGGAGGATTTCGAGAACCGCCAACAGATAAATAATTTACTGTTTCTCGGTCTGGCAGAGAATGTAGAGGGAAACAACATTAGTTCCTTTATGCTGAGATTATTGAAAGGAGCATTTCTGCATCTAGCCCAGTGAGACTGGGAAAATTTGGTACAGAGGGTACACTGCTTTCCTTTAATGCCTAAGAAAACCCAATCTCAACAGACCGAGAAGCTGAGAGCTATCCGGATTTATTTTGGTAATTTTCTTCCACGGCAGGCGATTTCTGACAAAGACAAGACCAGAAGCAAATAGATTGTATGATGGGCACACATTCTTCGTTCATGCAGATTTCTACCATGGGACAGTAGAAAGAAGGTGGCACGTGCGGCAGCTGTTTCCTCCCTTCCAGCGACTTGGCTGTGAGGTATTTTTGATAAATCCTGCCCCCTCAAGGACATATTTGTCAGAGATTAAAGCCCAGGAATTTCTGAAAGAGATTACGGACGAGGCTGATCTTAACTAAACGCCCATGGATGCTTCGTTTTTTGCTATTGACTTATGCTCTCTTCCAACTTTTTATTCTTTTTTTTCTCCTAGGTATATTCCTCGTTGTGATGCAGCTGTTTTTGGAAGGGTGCTTCTGTAAGGGCTTTTCTTCCTCTTGATCTTTCTTTCTGTCCTTGCTACGTATAAAATCGCTGGGCTGGAGCCGAGGAGTGTGGAGGCAGGTTGCTGGTGGGTGGCATCATTAGAGTCAGGATTGACCCGTGTGCTCATGGTGGGGGTGTGGCCTCAGTAAATCTCTGTGGGCTAAATAATATCCAAAAGAAGCAAACAGTGAATTTCAATTTACAATATTTAAAGGCAGACATCGTCTGCATGCAGGAAACACACATTGAGGGGGCCAAAAGCATCTGCTGGAATTTTCGGGCTATGAATGAATGAATAAAACATTTATAGAGCGCATGGCTACAAAAGGCCTCCCAGCGCTATAAGACACACCTAAACTACAATTTAAGAGGATATCAGGGAAACAGGAAAGTTTTAAGATATTTGCGGAAGAGCAGATAATTGGCTTTTAGCAGCAATGACAGAAAAGAGACGGCCCCCACTCCGGACTCGATTGAATCTGGGGACAATGGCAAAATGTTTCGACTTAGAACGTAGATGTCTTCTAGGGACATACAGAGAAATGATAGATTAAAGAATCGGAGGCGAGCTAGCCGCCAGTGATTTATGGGCAATACACAAGGCCTTAAATTGAATTCTTTTATCAACTGGCAGCCAGTGCAGTGCCTTAATATGTGGCTTAGCATATTCTCTGTTGTGGGCTTGCATAAGAAGTCGTGCCGCACAGTTTTGGACCGTTTGAAGTTTTTTTATCGTCGAACAGGGTGAGCCCAAATAAAGCACATTTGCATAATCAAGTCTTGATAAAATAAGAGCTTGAACCAGAAGTTTCCTGGCATTAAAAGGCAAAAGGGGCAGGATCCTTCTAATCATTTTAAGAATGCCGTAACAGGAGCCAGCAACCCTGGATGCCTGAGTCTTGAAACTTAGGCTGTGATCCAACCAGACTCCAAGGCTTTTTACTTGGTCTTTGGGGGCAGGCACATCTCCCATGCATTTGGGCCAGAGGGTACCAATCTTCAGGCTGGTAGTCTTTCCCAGAAACATCAATTCAGTTTTAGCCGCATTCAGCTTAAGGAAGGAGGAGTTCATCCATGCCGAAACTTTTTCCAAACAATTAGCCAAAATGGACTTATTACTGTCTAGCAGATTAAGGGACTCAATAAGCTGAGTATCGTCAGCGTACGTGATGATCTTAACCTCAAACGGCTCGACAATCTCGGCCAGAGGACGCATATAGACATTAAAAAGTGTGGGGCTTAGAGAGGAGCCCTGCGGCACCCCACACTGCAGTGGCGTCCAATTGGAGGCGGCATTATTCTCAAATACTAAGAAGGAATGATCCGAAAGGAAGGACTCAAGCCATTTATATAAAGTACCCGTCACCTCAGTCTCCCGGAGTCTCGCCAACAGAAGTTGGTGATTAACCGTGTTGAAGGCCGCGCTGAGATCAAGTAGAATAATCGCAGCGGAGCCTCCTGCATCCAAAATTTTCCTGGCCTCCTCAACAACCGCTAACAATGCGGTTTCAGTACCGTGCTGGGGCCTAAAGCCCATTTGAGAGGGGTGTAGGCATTGATTTTCTTCCAAACAAGCAGAAAGAGCAGAATTAACATGCCTTACACATATTTTGGCAATCCCAGGAAGTAACAATATAGGTCGGTAATTTGCGAGAACTCCGGGATCCAAGGTGGGCTTCTTCAAAAGGGCTTTAACCCTAGCCTGTTTCCAAAGGGAGGGGACAATCCCAGAGGAAAAAGAGCTATTAACTAGCTTGAGAATAACAGGCGCGACCGAGTCAAATACCTGGTAAAGGATGCGGGGGGGCGGGGAGGGGGGTGCCGCATCACTGGGGGAGCCAGATTTAAGGCACTCCAATTGTAATTTTAAAATTTCCAGATCCATGGGTGGGATGGAGTCATTAGGAGGGTTTGAAAAAAGGGATTGATCTCTGATCAAAGGGGGATTAACTCCATCTCCTAAAACAGAGAGGGGGGGGGGGGACGGCATGTAAATATCTTGAATTTTCCTATGGAAAAAGAGAGCCAATTCATTGCAACGACCTGCAGCATTTTCGGGAAGTAAGGGGGGCTCAGGAGGTTGCGTGAGAGATTTAGTAATTTTAAAAATTTCATGGGGAGAATTGGCCGCTGATAGAATTTTATTTGCAAAATAATCAGATTGGGCAGATCTAATCTCTGCTTTGTAGGCCTTGACGGCGTCTCTGGATTTGATTTTCTCCGAGAATGAAAAATCCTTTCTCCAGGTTCTTTCATGGCGCTTCCAAAGCGGTTTCATCTCAATAAGTTTAGGGGAGTATCAGGCAGCACCATGATCAGTTTTTTTTTACTAGAGGCCCAGTCTAAAGATGTCTCAAGCCATTGATTGATTTTAATATTATCTGACTCAGGGTCATTGCTAAGCACAGGTCTCCCACTATCGAGAGTGGACGCCCTTGCGTCAATAGAGAGTTTAGCCCAGTTCCGATTCCAAGATTTTCCCCTTTCCCTTGGCTGTCCACCCTCCTGTGGAGTCCAAGCAAAAGGGACCATATAGTGATCTGACCAGGGTAGTGGAATCAGTTTCTCCACTTTAAGATAGCTGATATTAGAAAACAGAGGGTCCAAAAGATGACCCTTTTGATGAGTGGATCCGGACACTTTTTGCTTCAGGGCCATTGCATCCAAAATGTAGGTTAGCATCTCAGATTTAGGATCGAAAGCCTGATCAAAATGTATATTTAAGTCCCACAAAACCGAAAAATTATAAGTGGAGTTCACTGATTTGGCTATAATGTCTGGGAGTTCCTTACTAAAACTGGCACTGGGGCCGGGTGGACGGTAGATGAGAGTACCCGAAAAGGTACAAGTGGGGGAGAAGCCTATCACAAAGAAACAACTCTCACAGTCAGGGATCAAGCTGTCAGTGATTTGACAGTGAAAGGTATCCTTGTAAATGATAGCTAACCCCCCCTTTGTCTTCCTACTCGGTCTTATCCCTGGATTAAGTAACCTGAGGGGAGAGTATGAACTACAGCTGTGTCTCAGGTACTGGATAGCCATGTTTCCGTAAGGAACAAGGCATTAGTTTCGTATTCCTCCAAGAGTAGCCTCAATTCAGTAGAATGTTTGGGTAGGGAGCGGCAGTTCAACATGGACATTTTAAAAGTCCTATTAGCATGGGGGGGGATAGTAATACTAGGCTTAAGAGAAGACTAAAAGGGCAGTGCATACATTTATGATCACCAGTGTCAGGTGCCTTGGAATGGCTACAGGTCACGGAGACAGTCTCTCTAGGCTGGAGTAATTGATGATAGGAATATGGGAGCTTACCTCTGGTAGGGGATCCAGGGGTCCTGGCCCCTGGGCCCGTTCGGGCGCAGACGGGCTTGCCATAGGTGCGCCTTTGGCGCGGCCGCGTCATCCGCCCCTTAAGGGGAGTGGTGAACGCCGGTACCGCCGCAGCTGGGAGGCTAACCTTCGGTACTTTCCCCTTAAATGCCCCCCCGGAGCATTGAACGCAGCTCCTTCTCCCCTTACACAAAGTAAGGGCAAAAACACAAGTCAGTGCGGGTCACAGGCTAAACAATAGTACACATCACCATAAAACGATGAGATATGTTAAAAAGCAGAGTTCCCACACAGCACGATAAAATCAGTGTATTTTTAAAAGAGACGGAAAAGAAACAGCATCAGTAGCCTCTGTATCCTAACCGAGCCGCTAATGCAAGATTAGGTGAAGTCTGTGCTGCGCGGCCGCGTCATCCACCCATTAAAAGGAGTGGTGAACGCCCGTACCGCCGCAGCTGGGAGGCTAACCTTAGTTGTTTTCTCCTTAAATGTCCCCCCGGAGCATTGAACGCAGCTCCTTCTCCCCTTACACAAAGTAAGTGCAAAAACGCAAGTCAGTACAGGTCACAGGCTAAACAATAGTACACAACACCATAAAACGATGAAATATGTTAAAAAGCAGAGTTCCCACACAGCACGAAATCAGTGTATTTTTAAAAGAGACGGAAAAGAAACAGCGGCAGTAGCCTCTGTATCCTAACCGAGCCGCTAATGCAAGATTAGGTGAAGTCTGTGCTGCGCGGCCGCGTCATCCGCCCCTTAAGAGGAGTGGTGAACGCCGGTACTGCCGCAGCTGGGAGGCTAACCTTCGTTGCTTTCCCCTTAAATGTCCCCCCGGAGCATTGAAAGCAGCTCCTTCTCACCGTACACAAAGTAAGTGCAAAAACGCAAGTCACTGCAGGTCACAGTCTAAACAATAATAAACAACACCATAAAACGATGAAATATGTTAAAAAGCAGAGTTCCCACACAGCACGATAAAATCAGTGTATTTTTTTAAAAGAGACGGGAAAGAAACAGCGGCAGCAGCCTCTGTATCCTGACCGAGCCGCTAATGCAAGATTAGGTGAAGTCTGTGCTATCAGATTATATTTAGGAGTATGCAAGGAACTTGCACACGCAGCACTCCTGGCATGAAACAGATTTTGATTCTGTACAACCAGGGCGGACAGTAATGGCAGATGGGCCATAGTAGAATGCTGCAATACAGGAGGCTCTTTTATATTGTTCTCTATATATTGGCCTCTCACCGATGATCTGTCGCTACTGGATTGGCTTAATGTTGAATTGACGGGATGTGTGCTCTGTTTGGTGGTCTGTGGGGATTTCAATATTAATATCAAAGGAGACGGCTGGAGGTCAAGTGTTGAAGTGTTTCAAGGCCGTAAACCTAGGGTTTTTCAGTCTTTGACCCAGTTTGTAACCACTTATATGCTTGTTGATGCATGGGTTGAGAAGGCGTCAACAGACCCTGAATAAAACTTTACTCTGCCGCTCATCAACTTCACGTTTGTCTTGACAATTTTTTTGTATCTAGAGGGCTTGTACAGGCCTCTCAAATTTCTAAATACCCATGAGTGATGTCTGACCATATCCCCCTAGTAATAGGGGCTTGATATACAATCTATCCCACACCCTACTATTGTTTGGACATTTGAGAGGGCCTTGCTACTAGATGATGAATATGCTCATCATATGAAGGAGGGATACCAATATTTATGGCTGAAAATATAGGGAGTGCCCCCATGGGCATACCATGGGATGCGTTTCAAGCTGAGGTTCGAGGGGAAACCTCGCGATTTAGCTGGGCTAGGCAGCAAAAGGAGAAGCAACATCTTCAAGAACTCTATCAGGCCTTGTCTGTGGCAGAGATGGGGCTGGTAACAGCTGTCTCTAGTGGCCTAGATAGCGAAGATGCCCAGCTCCGCGAAGCATTCGCCAAAGCTGCTACAGTGGATATTGATTGATAATAGAATTGATAACCCCTAACCTCCCCAAAATATTATTTGTTAATTTTTATAATTCAGGGGAAAGTTATTTTATAAATCAACATCTATGTTATTTGAAATGTTTTTTGGAAGAATATAGGTTGAAGCAAACTACTTTTTATCACATTGTACTTATGGGCGATTTTAATATTCATATTTGTGACCTGAACTGTTATGTTGAAGATCAACTAGGGCCAACTTATTCTGCGACACCCCACTTTGAGCACACACAACAGGGGGAATCCCTGGAGGATCTTTTAGCTGGTGCAGATCTCTTTTAACCTAGTTTTAGTGATCCGACCGATCGTATCCCCACTTTTAAAGCTAGAGAGAGGGATCCTGTTATTGACTATATATTCATCTCGCCCCCTATGCTAGCTCAGATAGTGTTTTAGAATGCCAGGCTGTCGCCTTTTAGTGACCACAACCAGGTAATTCTTGTGTTAGATAAAGATTGTGGTCTTTTGGGAAAAACTGGAAAGAAAGAGGGAGCTAGTAGCGTAGTAACAAGTGATATGGGGAGGACGCTAAAATGGGCTAAGGTAATACCGGACCTTTTCTTCTTGAACCTCTGTGAGAAGGCCAAAGATAATATTGCAATATGTTTTGATAACACCATCCCCTGGGTTGAGGTCCTTAGAGCCTTTGAAGGCATATGTGGTCAGGTTGCATCTGATCTGACTATGACAACTAAACCCAGACCAACTATGGGTGAAAGGTGGTTTGATAACAACTGTTCACTGGCCCATCGCAATTTGGCGCAAGCCCTGAAAAACATACCTCGAGATAAGGAGTTGATAGCCAAGCTAAGGAAACAGTATAAGATCGTTGTTTCTACGCGGAAAAATGAGATTAAAGAGGAGGCCTGGAATGCACTCTTATCTGTTGACGTCCTTAAGGATAGCTCTAGATTCTGGGTCATTGTTAATAAACCCTTTTTTTCCGGTACAGAGTATGGCTCTTTAGAATGCAACATTACAGAGGCCCAGTGGCTCTCCCATTTTGAAGCAATTTATGGATCTAATGTCACCACGGACTCCTCCATTAGCCTGGAAGCTAATAGGGCTCTACCTCCCTTGTTCTTTAAGGAGGAGGATGTAGAAAAGGCGATAATACAGATGTCTAATAATAAAGCGTCTGGCCCTGATTCCGTCCCCGGTGACCTGTATAAATGTAACCCAAGTTTCTGGGCCAAAATATTAACTAACGTTTTTAATGTTTCAAGTTCACAGGGGTTTCCTGCTTCATGGTCTTTATCCACGATCATACCAGTTTTTAAAAAGGGTCAGAGAGGGGATCCATGGTGTTACAGACCGATATCTCTAATTGATTCTGCCGTAAAAATTTTAGGCAAAGTGATCCTAGCTAAAGTCACGGATTGGGTGAACGATAATGAGGTTTTATCCAATCTACAATATGGGTTTAGACAAGGTAGGAGCACTATGGACCAGTGCCTTAACCTACATCTAATAATAGGTAAATATACCATAGTTCAAGAAGGCACCTTGCAGATGGCCTTTATGGACCTTTCCTCGGCCTTCGATCTGGTTAACAGATTGAAGCTGTGGTCTATTCTGCTTGATATGGGCATTGACCCTTGCCTAGTCTACTTTTTGGCAGATTTACACCGGGATCTCTTAGCAACAGTTAGGGTCACCCAGGAAGGTAAATGCACAAGACACTTTAAATCAGGTAGAGGCGTCCATCAGGGATGTATATTGGCGCCACTACTTTTTACCCTTTATATTAATAATCTAGATAAGACCCTAGATCAGGCAAGCTTGGATATTCCGCGGGTAGGAGAAAGGATTATTCCGGTTCTCCTATACGCGAATGACGCTGTGTTATTGGCACGTACAGCCGTGGGTCTCCAGAGGATATTGGATTCCTTCGGGCCTATATGAAGTCTTTGGATTTAATAGTGAATATATCAAAATCTCACGTTATGTCAATGGGCCAGAGAAATAGAAAAGTGAAATCCTTTTACTGTAATGGAGCAGAGGTGTCCAGGGTGTCCTCTTTTACCTATCTGGGGGTCTTATTTGATGATATAGGTACCTGGGTCCCCCCACAGAAAGTCAAAAAAAGTGCAATGGCTAGATCAACGGCAGTTGTACAAGGGTTTTCACAGCGCCTGGGGGCTAGGCCCATTGAAGCTATGCTTAACATTTACAGATCGAAATGCCTGGCTATTGCTATGTATGGCTCCGCTATCTGGGGCTACAAGCAATTGGAAGGGGTGCAGATAGCTGAAAACAAATTCCTACGCACCCTCTTGTCAGTGCATCAATCAACGCCAACCTTTGCTTTTCACCAAGAAGTGGGGCTTGGATACGTGTCAGACTTGTTGAGGTTGGCGCCGGTGGTCTGCTGGCGCAAGACCTGGCTTAACCCAGATCTAACCCTGAATCACCATATCATTTGGGATTGTGTTACCCTGGAGAAAGCCCGTAGTATCCCGTGGTTGCATTATGTTAAGTTCATGTTCTTTAAATTGGGGCGCCCAGATCTTTTTAGCGACCCGGATGGGATTAAAAAAGAGGATGTGAAATGGGTTAAATCTCAACTTCTTGAGTTAATGAAACCTTCAGTTAGGGCTCACTTTTTGTTAAAAACGTCCCCCTAATTGAGCCTTACTTGAGAATTGTTACCAAGCCTTTCCATAGCTGACTTTTAATCAGGTTTCATTTTAACCTAATTGATTTCTCACTGAGTAATCCGCAACGTTGGTGTAAACCAGAAGATATAGGCCCATGTCCTCGCGACAATTTTTCGTCACAGGACACATTGCATTTTATAATGTTTTGTGACTATTATAGTGAAATTCGGAGGAGATTTTTAGTTCCTCTGTTAAGGGGAATGGGCTTTTTACAGGTCAGACCGGCATTATTTTTTCTTCAATTGCTCAATGATTCATGGGATATTTTTAATATTGCCAGTTTTTTAGTTGCAGCAGTTCGTCTCAGAAAAAGAAGGTTTCCAAGGTTAAATTTTGTATGAACACCTTTGCGTTATTCTTCTATGAAATTTCTCCTAAGTGATTTTTTAAGTCGACGTATTGGATTTATTGATCCTGTTGTATTAATTCTTTTTAATATCGCTCATACGTCTTATTGATTTACATGTTTTTATTATATTGTATATTGTGTATTGTACTTTTATGATTTTAATTAATCGAATAAAGTGGTTTGACTGACTGACTGACTGACTGGGTACCATCCCACCGGACTCGTGGGCTTTGCCAAGATAGTGGTCTTCCCTAAAAGGGGTGAATCAGTGTTGGAGCTGGGGTCATACCGACCTATCACTTTAATCAACTGTGATACCAAAATCTATTCTAAATGTTTAGCTAAGCAGCTATCAGGTATAATTAAGAAGATCGTCTCCTATGCACCACAGATTTATCCCTGGGATGGGAACAACAAATCATATTCAGCAGGTAATTACCTTATTTGATGTTGCTAAGACTTCCGGAGACCCTATGGCACTACTACTTCTAGACACCTAAAAGGCATTCAATAGGGTCTCCTGGCCATAACTCTGGGCAATAATTGATTAAAAGGGGGATAGGGCCAGAATATATAAAATGGGTCACAACGTTCTATATTAAACCGATCGCTAAAATATCTCTAATGGAGGGAGAGTCAAAGACCATAACGATTCAGCAGGGTACAAGGCAGGGCGGTCCCGCCTCTCTCCTCCCATTTGCTCCCTATATTGATCCACTAATTCAGCAAATCAAAGGCAATTTGTTAATTCTACCGATTGTTATGAATGGGTGGGAAACCAAAATCTTGGCGTATACAGACAATCTGGCAATAGTTACACCGGACCCACCCGGGCAGGTTAAGAAATAGAATCTGAAGCTGAATAATTTGGCCAAATTTCCGGGTATCGACTTAATCAAGATAAAACCCAGATACTTATAAACAGTAATGTGCAACTCTGTGATAGGTGGGTAGTGCACAATGCAGTGTATCTGGGGGTTAATATCATAGTGGATATAGACAAAATTGTAGAGTTTAACCCAGATCCTTTAATTAGTAAAACTAAGATAGAGTTGCGAAGATGGATACTTAGACTCGCCCTGACTTGGAGGTGGAACCTAATTAAAATGATGTTTTTAGCTAAAATTTTATATTTGTTTAGGGCAATATCCCTAGAGGTGAATAAGTCTTGGTTTAAGGCTTTGGATGGTATGATCGGGAGATTTACGTGGGCTTATGTCAGGCCGCGGAGGGCTCTGAAGTTCCTTATCCTCCCAGAGATCAGGGAGGCAGGGCAGCCGCGAATCTACAATTATATTATTGGGCCTTAGTACTACAGCAGATGACTGCTTTGCTTTATAGCAATAGTAAGGAGGCTGCGGTATGCAACTATATCCCCTCAGGTTATGAACTTGTCATTGGAGACGAGGCTCGAGGGTGCCTGTTTCGCCAATACAAATTTGGTTATTATAAAATAAAAGTGAGGCTTAAGACACTTTCATACGCATACCGAGTCTGGTGTAGTGTTCGAAGCAAAATTGGGATTAGCCGCTTTAATTTTTGCACACTGCTCCAAGATAATCCCCTTTTGCCAGACATTTTTCATGTTTTCCAAATTAGACGCAGGAAAGAGTAAGGCCCATTTATTCTTGGGGACTTCTGTGATAATACGGGTATAACTACATTCGAAGCTGTGAAGTATAACTTTAACTTAAGGAATCATGAGTTCTTTACATTTTTGCGCATTAGAGATTTTATTGGGAAAAAAGGAGGAGGGCGGGAGGGGTTTAGTAGGGCCGATATATTAGATTTATTAAGCGAGAGAAAAACGTCAATTGACGCTATCTACAAGCTGCTAAATGATAGGATGGGGGATAATTTAGCTAGGCATGCTGAGCGCTGGGAGTTTTTTTTTTTTTGTTTTTTAATGGAGAATGGGGATAGTCTCTTCTCTTTAGTCCTGGCCCATTCAACTTTTCTCTCTACTAATTTACAAGCCCAACACTATAAAAGTAATATAAATTTAAAAATAATTTAAAAATCTTTATATTACGCCTGCTAAAACTGTTAAATGGGGAAGAGTTTCTGTGACGAACTGTCCATAGTGTCAGCTTTTTGGGGCAGACGCAGTTAATATGTTCGCAGACTGTTCAGGTCTGTGGAATTTTTAGAGAGACATAAGCCAATTCTTTGAAGTTAAACTGGGTTTGCGAATCAAGGTTACATCTCAATTGATCTTACTAGGGGTTCAAATGGAGGAAATCCCCCATCGGCCAAATCGTTTGTTTTTATCTATGGTAGTACTCAGGCAGTGCCTCACAACAGTCTGGCTCGATCCCCCGGTCCATCCTTTAATCAATGGCAGGTACAGCTTATGTCTATATCATTTAGAAATGGCAGTTTATGCTCGGAAGGGCAGACAATCTCAGACAAGAGGTCTCCAAGTCTGGGCCCCAATGAGGGATTGGATGGAGTGGCTTCGGGGGGTAGAAGGACATGGTAAACAAGAGGGATGAAATTATGGGTATATAGTTGAAAATACAGAGGTACTGGGCGGCGGGATAGTTCACATCCCTATAAGATGATTGGATTGATACTGGGGCTGCACGCGAATCGGGATTTTCTGTTTTTACTATGTGATGAAGATTGTAAGACATTTGGTAGTCAGTGTCCTCTCCTTGAATGGGTAGCTAACTTTTTTTTTTTTTATCTATCTACTTGTTTTGTATTTCAGGTGGCTTGGATGGACATGGGAGGGCAGGGGGTTTATTGGGTCCAAAAAATCTTGTAAATCTTCAATTAAGAAAGTGTTAAAAAAAAAAAAAAATGAAAGTTCTCTTACTAAGGTTGGATTGCTAACCCTATATGTAAAAAATAGGACTTACCTCATTGCATCAAGCAGACATTAATATGGTTGCATTCATATTTCAGTTATACTGATCACTTTCCAAATATAGACTAGGTGAGCCATGCACACCTCGAACAACATCTGGGGGTCATCCATGTGAGATTTATAATTTACACTGTGGACCCTTATTAAGTATAAAAAAAAATACTAAACACTGACATTGAGCAAGTTGTAGAATATTGAAGAGCTTTGAGGTACTCCATAGTATGAAAAAACTTTCAATGTGTGGTTGGTTAAAAAACAGAAAACCCTGAACTTTAAACTGTTCCTTCTACCCATCTTACTTGATGGAAATGATTAATACGTGTAGGGTGATCTACTGCCCTAGGGAGGTATGAAAGCAGGAGCAAAGAAAAATCACACAGTCCAGGACTCTTTTTTCAAGCGGTCTGTAATTGGAAAGAAATTGGTCAAAGTTCTGTGTCTTAGCCAAAGTTTGACAGGCATGGGTTTAGTAGGTATGGATAGATCAAGATGTTTGCCTTCATTGGTCATCTCAGCATCTGCCAGCTATGATATATTACATTCACATCCATTTTTTAAATATTTGCGGAACTTGCGAATTGTTTTTTAACTTTCCCCAAAATATTCCAGGGTTGGAAGTAGAAAGGTGAACAATCTCCCTGGACCATTTTAAGGAAAGCAGCATTTTCCATAAGAGTTATAATGATACATTAGCCATACCAACATCCACAACACTCTTTGCTGCCCTCAGGGTGCAACTGGTTGATTATAAATGTTGTAATGATCTTGCTGATGTCAGGCTAACCAGGTATGCTGCAATAACTAGCAGGCTGACTATGGTCCAGACTTTTTTTTGCCTTTGAGCTGCACACATCCCTATTTCATTGAGCACATTTTCTTTCACCATTCATTGCAGGAAAGTCACTTCATGCATACCTTATGCTTTTTAGAGATTGAATACTTATGCATTTTGAGGAAAGAAAAATATAATATGCCACATACCTTCTCTACTGCAGCAAGTTGTTGCTGTAGACCATCACTTTTCTTGTTTGCTTCCTCTGATAGTGCTTTATACTTTTCACACTGTGACTGTTGAATGTTAGCCGTTCTCTGCAGCCGAATTCGATCCTCCTCAAGGTCTTTTACGCGGGACGTTAAATCTCGATTCTCGTCTTCCTGGTAACCAACACGTTATTTACAACTAATTTATTTAATTTACAAAAGACGTTCATGTAGGGTCACAGTTGAACAACAAATGAAGGTGTAGAAACAAATATCATCAAAAGTACCATCCTATTCAAGTGCAGAACAAATGAAAGGTATTATCTTTCAGATTTGCAAACTAAGAAAATGGTTATGATACTAAACACTGGCTACAGAATATTTACTTAGGTGGTAGGTAGTAGTGAATTGGAGACTAAATCCACTGAAAGAAAACTGTTATGCCTCTGAACCAAACAATGGAACATATGACAGGAAGAACCTATGACAAGAAGAAGGAAATATTGCAAAGCTGGACCTGAATCATCATCATTAAAACAGCAGCAAAGATGATATGACTATTTGCTACAATCAAGCATTATGTATGGAAACCAACCTTTCCAAAATAGGCACACACTACATAAAAAATGAGTCACTTATCTGCAACTGTGGTTCTCCGGCATTGGCATCTTTGATAGATTCATATGCTTGAATCATTCCCTGTTGCCAAAATGGTGGTCCATCTGTAACTTTGAAATAGCAATACAGGGCACTGACATAAGTAAGATTCCAGCCAGTGCCAACTTTATTACTACAGCCACCTCACAATAAAAGGTCCAAACTTCGGCCAATAAGGTGAGTGCACTATGACTCACCCCTCCCAGAGAAGTTCACACCACGAAGCACAAGTAGTGGAAACAGAGTCCTTTTAAGAAATGACGGAGGTGAGCCTTTATTGGGGGAGGAGTATGGGTTGCATGTGAATCTATGAAATATACCATATTTACAGGTAGGTAACTAGTTTTTTCTCCAGCATTGGATAATACATATATTCAAATGATTGAATCAGAATAGCAACTCAAAAAAGGAGGGACTGGGGACTTTTTAGAGGTCCAGCATACGTGCCCTAACAATAGTCAATACAAAAGGGTATGCAGTTTCTAACTGTTAAAGGGGGACAAGAGGGTAGGTGGTCAAAGGTTACAGGGGGAACGGGGAGTTTCTCCTGTTCGAATTGGGGCCCTCACACACCCGGCTGGGTGTCATGCTTCATCATAGGGCTTGCTCCTTGTCAAGTCGGCGCTGGAATACCTGACGGACACCCTATGAGGGGCTCTCTGGTGGAGATCTTTTATTCCAATTAGCTGTATGGTGCCGTTGGGGTGAGGGGCCTAAAAGTGTAGATGGAGGGAGTAATGGTGAATGAACCAAAGAAAGATAAAACAGGAAATGGAAGTACCAGAGAGAACAATTTTAAACAATAGGGCTCCCAACCTGATTAAAACTGGGTAGCGCACTTCTGAGGTAATGTCTCAGGATTAGCGCTCTGTCAGGTGGTCAACATGTTTCTCGCCTAATAGTAATACGATCTGGCGGTGATTCGTCAGGACCAATGTGCGCAAATCTATCTACATAAAGGTGGTTGTTTGGTGATCTGTCCCTGATAAACCAACCTAAACAAATCTACAGTGTAGTTCCTGTAAAGGGATGACCAACCTAATGGACTAAAAAATATTTACAAAAACAACAGTTGATGGACAGAATGCAGAACAATGTCATAAATTCACCCCAGTACAGAGATATTGGCCTAAATCCATTGTTTTTTGCTCACCATGACATTCCAGTTTGAATACAGCAATATGCAAATCAGTCTTGACCCTGTGCCTCATGGGAACAGTCCAGCCCAAACTGCCAAGCCAGGTCCTCCCTGGACTGGAAACAAGAATCCTATGACCGGTTTCGGGGTTTCACACCTCTTCAGCCAGGATAGCTTGATTCCAGTGGCATGGAGAGCACAGGACCCACGTCTGGGCATACCCGTCCCACTCGGGGTGACAAATGCAAAAACAACAGTTGATGGACAAAATGCAGAACAATGTCATACATTCAACTTAGTGAATCAAGCTATCCTGGCTGAAGAGGGTCGAACCCCCTAGGATGCTTGTTTACGGTCCAGGGAGGACCTGGCTTGGCAGTTCAGGCTGGACTGTTCCTATGAGGCACAGGGTCAAGACTGATTTGCGTATGGTCAGGTCTAAAATGGGGTGGCATGGTGAGCAAATGAATGATGGATTTAACCCAGATCTTTTGACTAGGGGTGAATGTTTTGATTTGTTCTGCATTCCGTCCATCAATTGTGTGTCTTTTGCTTTTTCGCCATAAAAAATATTTAGACTACTCTCGGGTAGGCAAACACCTTCTACCACACTATGAAAATAGCATTCCCCCAGTAATGTAATTGTGGGAGTGTGTGTGGGGAAAAACTGCATTTCTTGTTGCTCATCCAGATCTAGGTTTTGTTATCCCTGGGTCTGAAATGTTTAAATACACTGTTCTTCAGGTCCCACTCCTAGCAGTCCTGCAATGTTTGGCTGATGTAATCAGCCTGATCCTTGCTAGTGACTGATGTTCTGTTGCTTGGGTTATTCCAAGGTGGATTGCCCAACACCAAAGTTTTTGGGCTTCTTTTGATAGAATTTTGGAGTGCGCTCAACATTGTTTTCGGATGTAAATAATCATTGTGGTGTTGTCCGTTCTAACCTGCACTTCAAGTTGGAGATGCGTGGGAGAAAAGATTGTAATGCTCTCCTTAGTGCTCTGACTTCGATCACATTTATATGTAGGATCTTTTCTTGCGGTGTCCAAAGCCCTATGTTGATAATCCTTGAAGGTGTGAATCCCATCCTTCCACTGAGGCATGGGTTGTGAACGCTAGGCAGGATTCTGGTTGAAGGAATGCAAATCCTGTGCCTTTGTTCTTCTAAGCTGTTCACCAGAGAAGTAGGAAAGTGCTTGTTTAATTTTAATGACTATTCTTATCTAACCAGATAGCTTTGTCTATTAATTCTTCTTGTATACGCCTCATGTGAATTCTGTGGTGTGGCATTAGCACTATACAGGAAGACCTCATGCCCAGTCATCTCTTTGAGGAGGTGTACTTTTACTTGTTTCACCAGCGCCAAAGGACACGTTACTTACCTACGGTAATGCCTTATCTGATAGAGACGCGATCTAGCCACAGGCACCTTACCTTTGAACTTCCAGGCGTCAGGCTGGATTCGGAAGCTTTTTCTTAGCAGTACCCCTGCGCGGCAGTAGCTGGCGTCGATCGACTAAGCGCTACGTTCGGGTCGTCAATATAACCGCCGTTCCGGCACGCTGGCGTCAGTACTTTTCACGCCAGAAGTGAAGAGCCATGAAGTGACTGACCATGTAGTGTTAAAAAGATAACCAGGGCCCTGAAAGAGAACAGCCCTAACACTAAAAACAATTCTGCAGTGCGGGGAGGATAGGTGGGTCGGTAAGGAATCTGTGGCTAGATCATGTCTCTACCAGATAAGACGTTACCGAAGGGAAGTAACTTGTTTATCTGATAGAGACATCTAGCTACAGATTCCTTTACATAAGAGCAGATACTCAAGCAATACCTTCCCCGGAGGTGGGAGTGCAGAAAAATTTCAAACCAAGAAATCATGCAAGCCAGAGTTACCAAACAGGATTTCCCTGCAAACTTGAAAATCCAGGCAATAGTGTCTGCTTTGCCCTAGTGGAATGGGACCTTAGGCCTTCATGAGGCTGTTTTTTTGCCAAGGCATAACATATTTTGATACAGAGGATAACCAAGCGTGAAATGGTCCTCTTTTGATCAGCACGCCCCTTCTTTGCCCCACGTAGCCTATAAAGAGTTGTTCATCCACCCGGAACTCTTTGGTGCAGTTAAGGTACAGCAATAACACAAGATACAGAGCGTTATTTACACGATGTCAGGGGTATCAGGCTGTACACTCGTGCGTAGGAAGATCAATAGAGGCTCCCAGATATCATTCGGTCGGGAGGCCACCGGCAGTTCCTCCACGTATAACACTAAGTTCTCTCTGCAGTACGTCAAATCCCTGAGCCATAATTCAACTGTAGGACTCCGCTTACTATCCCACACCATCACCACTCGCCGCTTGGCAATGAGCAATGCCACTCTTGCAAGCTTACCCTTAACACCTTTCAGAAAAGAAGTAGACCCAATAAACACACATGTGGTGAGCAAATCAATTCAACCCCAATGATTTTGGACAGTTTAGCAACCACCTCAGTCCAATATGCCCTCACCCGCCCACAGGCCCAGGCACCAAAAGTCCGCACCCGAGGTACCACATCGTGCACATGTGTCCATGTCTCTCAGACCGTATTTAAAAAGCCTGTGGGGTGTGTGGTAGACCTGTGAAGGTATTTGAAGTGTATAATACGTAAGTTCCCATTAGAAGTGAGGGCGCTAGTCAGGTTGCAGCAGTGTTCCCATTCCTCCCGAGATAGCTGTGGGTCCAAACATTCGTTCCATTTATCCAGGCTCTTATCATCGAAGACGGCCCCATCCTCTATAGCAGCTTGGTATAATTTAGTGGCAAGCTTGTGTCGGGTGGGGCTGGTAAGTAGGGTGTGTAATTCCAGGGACGTTGGGGGTTCCGCAGGGAACATTGGGTAGTGGGCCTGTGATGCTTTTTTCAGTCTGTGAAGCGAGAATGCAAGCAGCATGCTGAATATAGTGGACATCAGCGGATGTCAAAAAAGTGCCATTACGGTATAGGTCCTGCATTTTGTCGATGCTCGCCTGAGCCAGTATACGCATGACTTCCACCTCGTGAGTACCGAAATGTCTGCATGGCAAGCAATAGGTAGCAGCAGAGAGTACAACAGCAGTTTCTCAGTCACTCGGCCCAGTGCCTGCTAGGCTGCGATCGTCGAGTTGATAGTATTGATTGCATCACGGGGTGTAAGTCTACGCCTATGTGTTAATATGGAGCTCAATGGGATGGGATGTGCGTCCCAGTGTTCCACTGCCACATGCAAAATAAAATCGTGAGATGCAAACCAAAAATGTGCGTATTGCGCATACGCGCACAAATAATACAAACAGGTATCAGGTACACTGAATCCCCCGTGTTTATAATCAAGGGTTAGAGTCCGCCAGCCCACCTGAGCCTGCTTTCCACCCCAGACCAGACGAAGAAGCAGCGAGCGCACGGTTTAAAAAAAATGTTGGAATAGAGGGATCGCTATGTTATTAAAAAGATATAAAAATGTGGGTAACACCACCATTTTTATTAGGGTGATATGATCCGCAAGAGAGAGTGGAAGATAAATCCACCTGTCTATTTGCTGCTCTAACAACGTAGTAGCCGTGCCATAATTCTCACGGAGTACCCTGTCGGGATCTCAGTGAACCCAGATTCCCAAATTCTTAACCGACTCCGTTGCCCACACGAGGGGGAATTCTGGCTCATGCAGGTGTGTGCATGTGGTCAGTGGCATCACTACTGACTTAGACCAGTCAATATGTAACCCAGAGAACCGAGCAAACCGAATGTACTCCCGCAGAACCGGCGCCAGAAGAGTGTAGGGTTCCCGAATAAAAAGCAACATGTCATCCACATATAATGAGATGATGAGCGGACGGTGATGCAAGTTGAGAGCCGCATACTTATGACATTGCCTGATGAGGCAGGCCAATGGCTCCAGTGTCAGGGCAAACAACAGCGGTGAGAGGGGGCACCCCTGCCTGGTGCCTCTAGTGATGGAGAACGGTTCTGAGGTATGACCCCCCACTCGGACCCGCGCCGAGGATTTGCATAAAGTAGTCGCACCCAGTTAATAAAGAAAGAGAAACCCATCCGTTTGTCCTTTTTTAATAAAGTAATGATTAGCGCCTCGCGAAGAGATGGGGGAAGTATGCCCGGTCATGTGCCTCTGCATACATTTCTAACAGGAAGGGGGTGAGCTCCTCAGCATAGGACTTGTAAAACTCAGAGGGAAATCCATCCGGGCCAGGCGCTTTTTTGTTAGGGAGGGAGGCTATTGCCATGCGGATGTCCTCCACTGTGATAGGCTGACCCAGATAGTCTCTCTGACCCTCAGACAGCCATGCGATGGCCACCTGTGATAAGTAGGCATCTAATTCCGCAGTGTCTGTCTCACCTTGCGAGGTGTACAGTTTTGTGTACGTCTGTCTGAACTGCTCCGTTATGTCTGTGGCACTATAATGGTAGCGCCCTGCATCATTCGTGATCTTAGTGATTATGTCTTGGTTCATGCGGTGTTTAATCTTTGTGGCTAAGTGGTGTCCTGATCTCCCATCTTCCCCATATGAGCGAGCTACATGGCGTTGAGATATATCGTAACCCTTCTTCCGCTAGTTTTGCATGCTCAAGTATGGCATCCTTGATGGATGCTAGGGTTGACTCACAGGGTGCATGCTTGTAGTCGCGCTCCAGGTTGGTCAATGTAGCCTCCACTTTAGTTATTTGGCCCGTAAGTCTTTTAAAATGCCAGCCAATGTACCTATGCAGGTGCCCCGAATAGTAACCTTGAACCCTTCCCAAAGCACTCCTGCGCTATCTACAGACCCCTTATTGTGATTAAAGTATTGGGTAATGGCCTTGCGAATAGTCTCCAAATAGAGGGGGTCCAATAGCGCCTCAGGTCGGAAACACCAAGTGAAGGATCGGGGAGTCATCTGAGTAATACAGAGAGAGTCGAACAGGACAAGGATACAAGAGTGTGCGTGGTAGGCTCTCCGCCTCCATCACACAGCCCACTTCCCCCTCACTCACTAACCAATAATCAAGGCGAGACCAACTGCCAAGCACTGTGGAGATATGCGTGCCTTCGAGTGGCTCTACATGTCTGTGTCACCATATGTCTAGTAATCCGAGTTACGCCATCCCACTATTAATTACACAAGCTGCCCCTGGTGAATGCCCCTCCCTGCCACTAGATTTATCCTTGCTGGGGTCCAGGTGAGTATAAGGATCGCCCCCCCCAGAGGACAACTGCATCCGGCCAATCTTACAATACCGCAATAAGACTCTCATACAGGCCAGGGTCATCTATATTAGGTCCATTTGAGTTTACAATGGTGACTAAATTGCCTGCCAATGTCCTGTGTACCACACCATAACGACCCGCAGAGTCAACATGAGTTTGGTGGACTGCAAAAGGAAGGCCCTTTTTTACAAGAGAGAGTACCCCCCCGGCTATAGGAGGAATAGGATGAGGCAAGGTGGTAGCCAGCCCAGCGAATCCCAACCAATTTATCAGTGTTTTATGTGAGATGTGTTTCTTGCAGGAGGGCGATGCTGATTCTATGGCGTTCGAAATGAGCTATCACCTGTCGAATTGTTTTGGGCGAGTTGAGCCCCCACACGTTCCATGTTAGACAAAAAATTGTTATACCATTACTGTGCATACCAGAAGCAGAGTATACAGAAATCGGAATCTACCCTATGTCCATCCTGTGAACAAAGTGTGTGAACAATATCCAGCACAATAGTAAAAAGTCCAGCCACATGAACAATCCCCATAACACCCACCCGCCTCATCCCCCCCACTCACTTCAGCAACCACAACACACTAAAGCCATCCCAAACTCCCAGCAACAAATCCCAAGTACGGCACCAAGGGAATAACCACGTGAGGGGAACACCCATGGGGGAGGCGCCGGAGGACAAACTCCCTCCTGGTGAAGGTAGGAGGTGGCAGAGCTAACGTTCTATTCCTTCCCTAATCTCCGCAATCACATATCATATAATAACACAGGGGGGCAACCCCCCTAACACGTTGATATAGATGATACACTTGGAGAGAAAATGGGGTGAAGTAATCAGAAGACCGTTAAGTGATCTCTATACTCATGCCACACCCCAGAGCACCCTCTGGCCCACCTGAGTCCTCGCCAGGAGTGATACAATAAAAATAAAAGAAGAACCAGAGGTACTGCACCACTCCAACATTTATGAATCAGAGTCAGCCCTGTTCATCTGCCATGTCGCCAGCTCCCATAGTCTCATCTCCCTCTGTGTGTTTGGGGGACCGGTTGTGACGGGATACAGATTTAGCGTAGTCCAAAGCCGACTTCGGGCAGGTGAAGAATTGGTATTTTCCATTGTCCTCCACACGCAATCTCGTAGGGTAGAGCATGGCGTATAGTATGCGCGCAGCAAGGAGCAGTTTCTTGGCATGCTGGTACTCCCTGCGGGCCTCCTGTACCGCCATTGTGAAGTCTGGGTAAAAGGCAAGAGTGTTTCCTTGATAAGTAATGGTACCCTTCTCCCGAGCCAGACGGAGCACCACATCCCGGTCTCTATAAGTGTAGCCAGGGAACGATGAGCTTGCTCCAAGATTAGGACCTGGGACAGCTGCTCTGCTCCGAAGATTTCCCATAGAAGCTTCTCCACATAGATCTCAATGCGGGTCGTGTTCGTGGATTCTGGCAGGCTCGTACTGCGCACATTGTTACAGAGCGATCTAGCTTCCAAGTCTTCATTTCGAACCTGTATGACAGCTAAGATTTTCTCCATAGAGGCCGCCTTGTACATAACGATGGAACGATGAGCTTGCTCCAAGATTAGGACCTGGGACAGCTGCTCTGCTCCGAAGATTTCCCGTAGAAGCTTCTCCACATAGATCTCAATGCGGGTCGTGTTCGTGGATTCTGGCAGGCTCGTAATGCGCACATTGTTACAGAGCGATCTAGCTTCCAAGTCTTCATTTCGAGCCTGTATGACAGCTAAGATTTTCTCCATAGAGGCCGCCTTATACATAACCTGTCGCAAACCATCCTCAGCATCCAAAATGCGCGTCTCAGCTTCTCCCAGGCGCAGCGCATGCTTGTCCAGCTTAGCCGACATGTGATCCATGCGAAGATTAAGATGGTCAATCTTGCCATCGATGGACTGCAAGCTGGCCTGTACTGCAAGAAGGGTTTTGTCAATGTTAGTGAGGTGGTCATTTGGAAGGTCCGTCTCATAGTCCGAGGCCGCGTGTTGCATGGACCTGCTGGTTTTTCGAGGTTCGAATGTGAGGCGTGGTTGGCCACACTCGCTGTTTCCCATGACGTGAGTGTAGCCCAGCAAGCCGCAGTACACAGGTGTAGCAGATAAATGCAGGCCCCCTCAGTGCCACGATCAGGAAGCAGCCCCGTTGAAGTAGGAAGGATGTAGCGCCTTCAATGTTAGGTTCTATGAGGGAGACAGTTAGGCCATCACAGCCTCAGTGCGTCTGAGGCCCTCCACCCAACACCACCAGTGCAGCGCAGGACTCAGGCTAGCAGCTGCACCACAGCAAGGATTATCCACCAGCTAGGCCCAGAACGGAGAATCCAGGTCCTTTATGTCCTCGAGGCTATGGTGTCGCCGCATCTGGGGGTGGGGGGAAGCCACAGAGCAGGGGTCCAGCCAGTCTATTCTCCGACGAGTCACCCACACCAAGAAGCCAGGGCGAAGAAGGAGAAGAGACCCAGTCCCATCCAGGGGGCACACAGCGATGAGCGGTACCGTCAGGGCACCCCGGATGTCGAAGATGTAAGCGATGGCATGGATAAGCAGGTAACACCGTGCCCCCCTGCAGTGGGAGCTACAAAGTCAGGCCCGCTCCACAGCAGCACACTGCCTCCCAGTGCAGATTGCAGTAAAGATGGCGGTCGAACACTACTGCGGTGGATGTGGAGCCACTAATGAAGGTCCCTGGAGGTATGCACGAATAACAGAAATGCCGCCAAGGCAGTCACAAACAGCAGCGGCAGAGAAACAAGGGCCTCGGTGTCCCCCGCAGCCAGAGGCGCACCGGACGGAGGTTAGCGGGAGGGCCCCCCTGTAGTGTTGAGGTCCGGCACCGAAGCATGCACGGATTGAGTTGGCCGAAAGGGTGAGCACTTAGCGCGCAGGCACACAGGAACACAGCCCAGCACACAGCAGCGGTCGAATGCAGGCCCGTGTCGGCTCACCAGCCGGCCACAAGGCCAGGGGACACAGCCCGGCGCCGACAGGCCGCCCAGATAGAGACCCGGAGGCGGTGAAGCCCTCCAGCCACCACTGCAGCTCCCAGCAGGGCTCCCACCAGTCCCCCAGGTCACACCGCACAGATCGCCAAACGCCACGCACAGGAAGCAGCGCACACACCCCTAGTGCTCCCAGCCCGCTACCAGCACCAGCCATGGCCTACCTCAGTCGCTCGGTCCGAGCGCGTCCCGAACCACCGCGCTGTCAGCACCAGCCGAGAGCTTCCCAGCCGGCAATCTCGATAGTGGCGATTCTACGGCCCGTGGCACTCAACCAGGTCATTTCGCAGTTCCCTCAGGCACCATAGCTGCCAGGTTGAGCAGAATTCAGGGCAGGATGACAAGGATATTTGACGGATATTAAGCTCGGCCGGCGGACCAGCTCTACAGAGCAGCCATCTTGCTGTGCACCCTCTAGCATCACCCCTCCCCAGGCCGCGAGTAGCTTTAGGGACTGGTCTCTCAAAGCTTTCAGGACAATGGCCCAGCAATCTGAGCATGACTGTCGTGGTCGTGCTCCAGGAACCAGAGACATACCAAATGGGGGTCGGAGACCGTTATGGCGCGGTGACAGGCATGGCACGGCTTGAACCCAGAGGTCTTCGTGGCAGACATCCTTAGCACACCAGAAGGAGTCGACAAAAAGTTGAAAAAAGTATTTCAAAAATTGACAGAGGGTAAGCTCTCTTTGACGAATCTGCGCTTGGCGGAGCGGAAAGTAAAGAACTCACGTCAGCGTGCTGGAGTGGCACCAATATAGACGATGCAGACGTCATGACACTGACCACGATGCAGAAAATGTCAAACGGAGTCGACGGACGCCATCTCCTGGAGTGCAGGGTTACTGCTAAGAAAAATCTTCCTGATACAGCCTGATGCCTGGAAGTTCAAAGGTAAGGAATCTGCGGCTAGATTTCTCTATCAGATAGAGCCATTTGTCTGTCCAATGACGGAAATGCTTTTGTGGTTGTTCTATCCATTATGGTGCCTAAGAAAGTAATTCTTCTTTTTTTTTATTAAGGACAACTTGTTTTGTTTAGCGGACGGCCAAAGGACTTGAAGAGCTTGATACAGGCTCTGATTGAGTTTTTGGTAGACTTTATGGACGAGCCTTTGAGCATCCAGTCATCTAGGTAAGGGTAAACTTGATGTCCTAGACGATGAAGGTGGGCTGTTACTAGAGACATTCATGTTGTAAATATTCTGGATGTGGACCAGAGTCTGAACAGTAATGACAACTTCTATCTCAAATCATAGGAATTTTCTCTGTTTTCTGTGAATGGGAATACGGAAGTATACATGATTGAGATCTAATGATGCCATGTATTCAGGCAGAACGCCTTGAAGTGTAACTATCCTGAACATTTGTTTTTTTAGATATAAGTTGAGCAGTGTAAATCTAGGATGGGCTTCCATTTGTTTGCACTCTTCTTTCTTACTAGAAAGTATGTGGAGTAAAATCCCATATTTTGATTGTATTTTGGGACTATTCAATAGCCTTCTTCCGTAGCATAATTCAAATTTATGCCTTCGACAAATGTAGGTGTTCGTGTTTTACTCTGGGAGGTGGCATAGTTGGTGGATGCTGTATAAACTACAATGTGTGACTGTACTGATTAACACCCAGTTTTTTCTTAAACGTAGATATTCTTCCCATTACAGGGCCTAATGTTGTTACACTGCATTCTTCAGCATCCGGTGCCAGTAGTTTGTCACTGCCGATAGACAGATTTCATTGGGTATAAGCCACAGAGAGTGCTAAAGTTGAACTACTGAGACACATGCATCATGATACAGAAGGGGCAGCGTTTGTACAAATCAGTGACATTAAAGTAGTACATTATAATTATAAAAAGTACCTTCCAAAATGTTATGGCAGTTATATTCTCAGACAAATCGACCCAACCACTTTGCCCCAAACCTGCCCATGTTTGTGCGGGCAGCCTCTGGCTTCATAGACTACACGTTCCTATTTCGCGCACCAGTTTACTCCTCACAGCCATTCCGACAGGATGGGAGGGGTAGGGGACATTCATCGAGCAGCAATATTGAGTATAGCAACCAGGAGCATCATACCCATGAACAACCGCTCAGCTCTCATGCCTCCACAGCCCTCCAACACACCAAGCAATATCAATAAAGGAGAGAGAGGAACTTCCCACCCAAGAACATCCAAAAGATCTTGGATCACTATGGTCCAATATTTCGTGATCACAAAGCAGGACCATAACATGTGATAAAAATCTGCTGGATCTATAACACATCGGGAGTAGGAGGGACTAGGGTGGAAGCCCGCCCAGTGCACTCAGGCAGTGGAGAAGTAGGAATAGTAAAGACAATATATTTGAACCAGCTGCAATTGAGTGGAAATAGTAAGCTCTCTGGGATCCATCAGGGCTTCTTCATCATCAATGGGACCCAAAATATCCTCCCACATGGCTCTGAGATGATGCAGCATACCGGGTGAATTGATTATCAAGGTATGATAAATCTGGGAGATTCCACTGCGGTCAAGGTTTCCCATAAGGAGTTTGGCTTCAAGGGGACTAAACTTTGGCATGGTTTCAGGTACCAGGACATGAGTGTGAAGAGCATATCGGAGTTGAAGATATTTATAGAATTGGATATTTGCAAGAGGTGTAGGTGGCTTGAATGTCTTGGAAAGAACTTATGTGCATCCCGGACCAGATGTCACCCAATTGGGTGATACCAATAAGATCCCAGCCCTTAAAACCCTGAAGCCTTACCACCTCCTTTAACCAGGTGCCATGCCAGAAAGTTGTCTGCTGTGTGAGCTTGATGTCCCATTGCACATGTCTAAGCGCAGCTCTCCAGGCTAGGAACACCACTCTAGTTACTTGAAGCATGGAGGTAGGGATTGGAGAGCCATAAAGCAGGGCCTGTAGGGAAGGAAACCCAACAGGGACAGTTCTAGTGTGTGAGCAGGGTCAGACCATCCCCCATTAAACCAATTGTGGATGATAAGGAGGCCAAATAATAAAAGTAAAGATTGATCATGCCCAGGCCACCATCATAGGACCTTTGTTGACAATGTGTGAAAGAAAGTCGGTTTGAGACCCATGCCACAGAAGAACAATTGTTACTTACCTGTAAACAGGTGGTTCTCCAGTATTGGTGTCTTTCATAGATTCACATGCTTGAATATTCCCCGTCGTCGGAGTAGGAGTCCCACGGTAAATAATATAGCAATAAATAAAATATACATATATATATAGTCATAATATATAGCCATAATATATATATATATATATATATATATATATATATAATCATCTAAGACAGAGATATAAATAGGTAATAACATCAAGAATGTCCCTATATGAAATCTGTATAGAGATACATAGAAAGAGAAAAAAGACATTCGCAGTCTATCTGTGTCTTTATGTTAGTCCAAACTACGGCCAATCAGGCGCCAGCTCCTCTCCATTACCTTCTCCTCAGAGCTCCTCACCTCAGATTTTCGTAGCACCAAAGTGACTTTTAGAGTGTATGAGGAGAAGAGAGCCTCTGAAGGGAGGAGGGAGGGTCGCATGTGAATCTATGAAAGACACCAATACTGGAGAACCACCTGTTTACAGGTAAGTAACAATTGTTCTTCTCCAGTATTGGGGTGTCTTTCATAGATTCACATGCTTGAATATAGAATAGCTAGCAGTAACAACTATCATTGTTTCCATAATCATAAAGAGCTGAAATTGTAATGACAATCAATATCCTTATGTATATGATATTACTGAATATCTATATCAGCGTAAATGAACCACTTTTTCAACGGTAAATGGAAACAATATGGAGGAGGGAAGGAAGAGGCTCACCTTATTTAAAAAGATTGCGAAGCACTGCCTGCCCAACTGCAGCATCCTCTTCGTTTAAAGTTGCCAAGCAATAGTGTCTTGTAAACGTATGTCTGCTCGACCACGTAGCTGCTCTGCAGATCTGATGTAAAGGCACTCCAGCAAATAAAGCGGTTGAAGATGACATTGCTCTAGTGGTGTGAGCTCTCACTGGTGACTGCAAAGGCTTGTTTGCGTTTTGAATGCAGAAGACGATGGCAGCTGAAACCCAACGTGCAATAGTTGGTTTAGTAACTGGACGTCCCTTGTGAAAGCGTCCATAAGCTATGATGAGCTGATCAGATTTTCGAAAAGAAGCTGTTCTGCTGATGTAGTACTTTAAACATCGTTTCACATCCAGGGAATGTAATCTTTGCTCCGCAGGAGTTTGAGGATTAGCAAAGAAAGTTTTTAAAATCACCGGTTCGTTAATATGAAAGTCTGAAGGCACCTTCGGTAAGAATGTTGGATTTGTGCGCAATACTACAGAATCTGGTTTGAACTGTAGGAAAGGTGGATTTATTGTAAATGCATGAATGTCACTGACGCGACGTGAAGACGTTAGCGCCAAAAGAAGAGCCACCTTCCATGTTAGATACTTCAATTCAACTTTGTGAATAGGTTCGAACGGTGGTCTCATTAGTTGTGCCAAAACGATGTTAAGATGCCACATCGGAGGAGGGCGTCTAACAGGAGGAAATTTGCGAAACAACCCTTTGAAGAATTGATGGATAATCCTTGAAGAACAAAGTGAAGTCGAACCATCCTGACGGAAACGGGAAATTGCCGCCAGAAAAACTCTCAAGGTTGCATGAGATAGTCCGGAGTTAGCTAAATGCAAGAAGAACGGTAACAATTGTTCTGGTGTAGAGTGAAACGGGTGAACCCCATTAGATGCACACCAGTGGCAGAATCTTCTCCACTTTAACTTGTACGTTTTTACCGTAGAAGGAGCCCTCGCCTGAGCCAAGATGTCTCTACAGTCCTGTGGAATGTCTAGATGGGCAAATTCACAGTGCTCAGGTTCCAAGCTGATAAGCTCAGCGAGGAGGGATTCGGATGACAAATTTTCCCTTTGCTCATTGTGAGTAGATCTGCACGAGGATGTAGAAGGATTGGTTCGCATTGGGACAGTAGGAGTAATTCTGAGAACCATGCCTGCCGAGGCCAACGGGGGGCTATTAGAAGTAGATGGCAAGGTTGCCTCCACATCTTCCACAGGACACGTGGTATGAGAGGGATTAGGGGAAAAGCGTAGGCAAACATATTGTACCAGTTCATCAAAAGGGCATTGCCCCGTGAGCCTTGGTGGGGATGCCAGCTTGCATAGTCTCGGCATTTCCGGTTCTCTGGTGTGGCAAAGAGATCCAGCTGAGGGCGACCCCATCGTCGAAATATCATCTCTAGAGTTGGTTGATGTAACTCCCATTCGTGGGTCGATGAGGAGGACCTGCTCAGGGAATCCGCCAGGATATTGGATAACCCCGGTAGATGAACTGCTGCAATCGTGATGTGATGGTCGAGAGACCAATCCCAGATTGACTGAACTAGTCGAAACAGTTTCGGAGATTTTGTTCCGCCCTGCTTGTTTATATAGTGCATGCAGGTTGTGTTGTCTGTCTGTATTAGTACTTTTTCTCCTTGGATTAAAGGAAGAAAGGATTTGAGAGCCAGAAATATAGCCATGAGCTCCAGCCTGTTGATGTGCCAGGCTCTTTGACATATTGTCCATTTCCCTTTTATTTATAATCCTCCAAATGAGCACCCCATCCCTCCAGAGAGGCGTCTGTTGTTATTGTCATGTCTGGTATTATTGACAGAAATGAAATGCCTTTTGTTAGATTTAATGGTTGTGTCCACCACTTGAGCGCCGACTTCATGCGATCTGTGACGTTTACAACATCGTTGAAAGAACCCGTAATCTGACGCCATTGAACGTCCAGTTCTTCTTGGACGGGGCGTGTCCGTAATCTGCAATGAGGGATCAAGGCAATGCACGATGATGCCATCCCCAGAAATGACTTTAACAGTCTTACGGATCTTCTTGATCTGATAAGGGTTACCAGTCGGAGAATCCTTTGAAGACGGTCCTGGGAGAGAAGTGCCCTTGCTGACACTGTTTCTAAAGTTGCTCCCAGAAAATCCTTGCAAAGAGAAGGCTGTAGATGGGACTTCGTGGTATTTATGGAGAGCCCTAAGGCGCAAAACACCTCCTGGCAAAGACGTGTGTGCTGTAGAAGTTGAACCTCCGATTGTGATTTTAGGAGACAGTCGTCCAGATATGGGAAGATCTGAACACCCTGGAGACGTAGGAACGCTACCACAGGAGCTAGCATCTTTGTAAACACTCGAGGGGCCGAGCGTAGACCGAATGGTAATACCTTGAATTGGAAATCCTTCTGACCCACTCGAAAGCGTAGAAATTTCCGATGTTGTTGTAGTATGGGGATATGAAAATATGCATCTTGGAGGTCGATTGTTGCCATGAAATCTCCCTGTGACAGTAAGCGCAAGATCTCTACCAGCGTTAACATACGAAAGGATTGTTTCTTTAGATACTTGTTGAGAGCCCTCAGATCTAGAATGGGCCTCCATTCCCCGTTCTTTTTGGTGATAAGGAAGAATCGGGAATAAAATCCTTTTCCTCTTTGAGATCTTGGTACTACCTCTATGGCTCCCTTGTGCATTAGAAGTTGAACTTGATGTAACAGTTCCTTGAAATGAGCCGGTGGTGGTCCGGTAGGTGGTGTGGGTGGAGGGAATTCGATGAACTCTAAAGTGTGACCTCTTTCTACAATGTCCAAAACCCAACGGTCCCTTGTTATGGAGGACCATTGAGAAGAGTACAGAGAGATTCGACCTCCAATTTTCTGGGACTGATACAAGTCATTGTCTCTTAGGAGTGGAACCCCTGTAAGAGGATTTTCCTCTGTAATTCTTGGAAGACTGCTGTCGAGAGGATTGCTGTTGGTTATAGGAATAACGGTTGGAACCCTGGTTATATGGTCGATACTGATTGTTTCCTCTTCGAAAATTAGAGGAGGTGCTGTGTCCGCGTGCACCCCGAAAGGGCTGTTTTCGAAATTGCAATGTGCCCAGAGAGCGAGCAGTGTCTGTATCCTTCTTTATCGATTGGAGAGCTTCATCCACATGATCTCCGAATAAAGCCTCTCCGTCATATGCCATGTCTAATATCCGTGCCTGCACTTCCTGACGAAAGGATGTTTAGCGCAACCAACCTTGCCTGCGCAGTACCGCTGCTCCAGCAAGTTGACGGAAACCCGTACAGGCGATATCAACTGCACAGTCTATTATCTCCACATATGTGCTCTCTCCCTCTTGGAGTAGCATCACGGCTTCACTTTTCGACGGTTCAGGCAGTTGTTCAACAAGCGCTGATATATCCGCCCATACTTGACGGTCGTAACGACCTAGGATGGCTAAGGCGTTAGCCGCTCTCACAATGGTAGAAGCCATCGAAGAAAGTTTTCGCCCTATAGCATCCAAACGACGTCCATCACGATCAGGTGGTGCAGTGATCGTAGATGCAGGGTTTCTAGCCCGACGTTGCGCTGCCTGTGTGATTACAGAATCTGTTTTTGATTGACCAGTGAGGCACGCTGGCGCTCCTAATGGTGACTTGTACTTTTTCTCTAATCTAGGCACCTGTGCCGGAAGGCTATTTGGTGTCTTCATAATCTTTTTGCCTTCCTCCCAAATGAATTCGATAATAGGGATTGTATGTGTTTGCTTAAAAGGCTGATTTTTAAAATCGTACAGGAAACAATCCTCTTCCTTGTGTTCCGTTGTTAATTTGAACCTTTGGGCTGCCCTATCCATTAACTGGTGAAAACTTGCAATGCCAACAGGTGGTGAGTCACCAGGTATCACCGGAGAGGGAGATGGTGTTTGGGCATGGTAGTCATCCCACTCCGCCATACCATCATCCTCATCATCATCATCGCCACCATCATCCATAATCTCACCATCTTCCCTGTCCTGAGGAATTTCTTCTTCAGTATCATGAGGAGGTACTGTCTGAGTTGAAGAATGTCGCAGCGGTACTGAAGGTAGTACAATAGAAGGTATTGGAACCGGCACTGGTTCAGAAATAGTTGTTGGCACCACTGGAGTAGGCGGAACCACAGACTCTTGTGGTGATAAAGGAAAACGCCGATTATAATCGTCCAACATGAGTTGAAGATTTGTTATAAGCGACAATGGTAGCGACACAGTTTGTCCTTCCGTAGGAATTTCTTCCTGATAAAATCGTTCCTCATCCTCACTAGTATCGTCTTGCCATTTTATTATTAAATCCGATGGACTGTGTGCCGTCCTAAATGTTTCAGGTAAACCTTCTTCTGAATCTTGATCCGAATCAGTGGCAAACAATGGTGAAGGAAGGTGGGAATCATCCAAAGATATAACCTCGCCTGACATATCTTGTCGAGTACTCGGTGGCAAAGGTAACAAAGGAACAGCGGCAAAGGACGCAGTAGACGCTGAAGGCGTGGAAGAAATTTGGTTTTTTAATGACCTCTGCGCAGAAGTCGTCCTTTTAATCTTTATTTTCACCGATGAGACCGCAGTCGACGGAATTTGAGGCATAGAGGCTACTGAAGACATCTTCGTAGACGGAATCGTTGATGGAACTATCGTCGACGGAACTATCGTCGACGGACCCATCGTCGACGGAACTATCGTCGACGGGACCATAGTCGGCGGGATCGGCGTCGACGGAAACGGCGTCGACGGGAACGACGACGAGGTCTTCTTCTTCTTCGTCTACGGAGCACTCGTCGACAGGTCAATCGACGACGCAATCGTCGACGAGGCAGATTTTACCAGCTTCGACGACAACGATGGAAACGCCGACGAGATCTTTTCCTTCTTCGACGACGACGATGCAATAGGCAATATAGATGATACAGTCTTTATAGTACTGATGATCATCTTCGACGACGACAACGTCGACGGAACCGTAGTCGATGATCCTGATGCTGATGTCGTCGTCAGAGTCACCGTCGACGAGCAGGAAACTGCGGATTTCGTCGTCGGAAGCCTCGTCGACGATGAAGCCAGTTTTTTGCCAGAAAACTGGGAAGTTGAAGCCTCAGCAGCCTGAGAACTATGTCTCGTGGGCGACAACGCAGTAGCCAAGGAAGAAGACGTGGCAGCTGTCATAGACAGAGACATTATCTTCTTTTTAAGAAAAGGCGAAGGTAAATCATGTACACTACTGCGTTTTGAGGCTGTGTGGGAACGGCCAGAAGTAAAGCTTTCTACTTCAGAAACCACTTCATCTTTATCTTTCAGTCTCTGGAGCCACAACAAGAGACGGCCTTCCCTGTCTTTCAGAGTTTTTGTAGAAAAGGTTCTACAGAATTTACATTTACCCACTTCATGGTCAGGGTAAAGACAGTAAATACACTTACTGTGTGGATCTTCCGAGAATAAACGTAGTTTTCCACAAGAGGAACAAGGTCTAAACAAAGACTTCTTACTTGAAGACATGCTGAAGAGAAAAAACTGAGCAGAGCTCAGGGAGACTCCCTTTCACACGACGTGCGGTAGAAAATCTGAGGTGAGGAGCTCTGAGGAGAAGGTTCTGGAGAGGAGCTGGCGCCTGATTGGCCGTAGTTTGGACTAACATAATGACAGAGATAGACTGCGAATGTCTTTTTTCTCTTTCTATGTATCTCTATACAGATTTCATATAGGGACATTCTTGATGTTATTACCTATTTATATCTCTGTCTTAGATGATTACATATATATATATATATATATAATGGCTATATATTATGACTATATATATATATATATATATGTATATTTTATTTATTGCTATATTATTTACCGTGGGACTCCGACGACGGGGAATATTCAAGCATGTGAATCTATGAAAGACACCCCAATACTGGAGAAACGCTGTGGCTGCACCCTCCAGAGCTTGGAACCACGTCTGCAGAAAGTGGAAAGGACATTTCTGAAAAATGCACAGGAACCGTGGGAGAAACATCATCTTTTATAAAGCTATACGTCCCATGACATTAAAGGGAAAGAAATGCCATCTAATAAGATCAGATTTGGCCTTTCGAACTAGGGGTTGGAGATTAAAGGTCCAGGTGAGCTTCAAGTGTAAAGGCTCAATTGCAAGCGCAAAGAAGAGTAGGGATAGGGGATAGCCCATCTATTCTCTTGCGCTATGGGGAAAATTGTGGAGAGGACCTCATTAATCTGCACTCAAATGGTAGGGTTGAAATGGAGAGCACAAACCATGCCGTGAGATTGAGGTCTGATGTTGGTCAGAATCAGCACTAGCTGAAGGTAACCGCAGTCCACTGTGTCGAAGGACTTTTCAAAATCAATAAAAAGATAAGCTTTTTCGTGTGGCAATCGATGGCGGTGAGCCAGGGCCACATGGAGCCGTCTGAGGCAATGCCTTGTGCTATGGGTCGGCATAAAGACACATTGATCTGGGTGGTCTGATCAGCATAGAGAGGACGTGCTTGAGACGAGTAGCCAGCATAGTGGCAAAGATTTTGACCTCTCCTTAAAAGAGAGATACTGGACTGAAGTCGGTGCATGATGTGGAGGAAGGTTGTGTTTTATGGATCACTCCTATAGTGGCCATGTCCAGTTCTGGAGGAAAGGTGCTAGTGTGACATACTTCCTTGTAAAGGGACAGGAGGTAGGGAGTTAATGTCTCACGGAATGTAGTATAATATTCCATAGGGAAGCCATCTGGTCTGGGAGTTTTCCCCGAAGCCAATCCAGACAAAGCTTCCCCAACCTCCTCAGCTGTTCGTCAAGCATGCAAGTTTCAGCAGGAGGCAAGCGAGGGACGGCATCAAGGAAATGACCAGGAAAATCCATGCCTCCCTCCCCGCAGGAGCAATGTACAGGCATTTATAATAGCAGGCAAACACTTGTGCAATTTCTGAAAGTGTGACATAGATGGCCTTATTCATCTGTAATTTTAGGTATGATTCTTTTCACCTGCTGATGGGATGACAACCAATATAACGGCTTCCCATTTTTGTCCCCCCAGCCATAGATCCTGGCTGTTGTGGGCCACCAAAAATGTTTTGCAACCATGAGGGAGTGATGATGGATTTCTTTGTGAAGGAGACCCAGTTGTCAGGGGATGTTGTCCTGGGGATCAGACGTGGGGTGTTGTTCCAAGCTAAGGGCGTGTTCTTCTAATTGGGTTATATAAGAGGAGCGAGCACGCTCCTGTGCTCTCACCCACCCCCAGCAAAGTCCCATATAGTTGCAATGCTAGAAGCCTATGGGGTGTCAACCTTCGCGACCGATCCCACATTGCTGTGGAAATGAGCTTGGAGTTCAGCACTAAGAGTTTGAATGAAGGCTCTATCCTGGAGCTACAAGGCACTAAGACACCACACTGGGCATTGGCTGAACTTGGGGGTCCCAGAAGAAGGAGTAGAGGGGAATGGTGTGAAATCCCACAAGGTAGTATTTGAACTTGAGAAAGCTCTCGGCAATCGGAGGCGCATAAATAGATCAAGTCTATCCGTAAGTACGATAGGGTGCGGAGGTAGGTGTAAATTGACGAAGTATCGGGTGCCATGTCCTCTAGGCATCACAGAGACCGAGAGTGGATGTCAAGTCTAAGATGACGTGCCCCGGTACACCTAGAGCTGGTGGGAGACCCAGTTGTAATTACTGCTGAGGTAAACACTCTGTGGTTGCCTTGAATAGGGTTGCTGTTGTTTTGTATAGGAATATAGCTGTTGATGTGGTGCATAGTCCTCGTGGTATTGTTGAGGTTGACATTGTGAGTATCTGCAACTCTAAAATGATTCTCGGTATGATGGAATGTTTGACTCTTTCACGAAAGGACTGAGGTCTACGCTGTAGTAAAGCTCCGAGCGATCTGGCAGTTTCAGTAGTCACTTTGATTTCCTGGAGCGCCGCATCTATATGTTTTTTAAACAACCATTCGCCATCGAAAGGCAGGTCCTAGATTTTATTTTGGACCTCTGGTATGAAGGAGGTAGCTTTTAACCATACTTGAGTGCTTAACACTTATGCACTGGCTAGCTGCCAGCACCCTATGTTTTACACATCTGTTGTGGAAATGATTAGTGCAGCAGAAGCTTTTTCACCCTCATGAAGGGCAGCTTTCGCCTCTTGTTTTTGTCTTGCGGCAGGATTTATAGATAAGGGCTATTTCTGACCACATTTGTCAGTCAAACTTGCCAATAATTGTCAATGCATTCTCCTCTCTTATAGATACAGCAGCCACAGAGGAAAATCTTTTCTCAGCCATTACCATTCTCCGCCCTTCTCGGTATGGTAGTGCTGTGCAGGGTGCCATCGGATTGTTGGATCTTCTCTGAGTCGCATACATTATGACGGAATTCTCCTTAGGGTGACCTAAGAGGCACATTGGTGAATTATTTAAAATGTTATCCTTTTTATCTATCCGTGGTGTGGTACAACTGCGGCTATTGCTGCTGGTGTTTACATACGCTTTCTTTCCTTTTGCAAGATGTGTTCTACAAGAGGAATTGAGCTGACTAACTTCTTAGCTGGTTTGCTCAAAGTCATACATTCCTTCAATACAGCTGGAAGGTCAAATAGTTTGGCCACTCTATCCACCAACAAATGAAATCTTCCAAAGTCATCTGGTGGAGAATCCATCAGTTGTGAGGTTGGTGGGTTTGTCACTGGTAAGATACAATTGTCCCATTCATCTTCCCCAGGTATTTGTCCTTCTTAAAACATACATATATTGGCCATCACTGCCTACTTAGATGAGAGGTTGAGGTAGTTTTAGGAAATGTACTTGCTGCGGAGTTTGAGGAGGGTGGTGACCTTTGTCTTAAAATGCTTGTGGTGCAGATTGTGCTGGAGTAGAGACTTGCGGAGGTGGCACAGATGACTGTTTAGAGCCGGTTGGAAAATGGGTATAGTAATCAGCCATCATATGTCTCAGGTCTTTGATTTAGTCTACAAGCACTCGTATCATAGGTCTCTGTTCTTATACAGATGTGTATGGATCATAAAATACAGACAATGTGGCAGCCACATCAGCACAACTTGGCCTGAGCATCCACAGGGGAAAAACAAGAGCCTGAAGTCTAACACAGCTAGCACAACGGCAGTCAATTTGCAAGCGATGCACTGGAAGAGGTTAAGGCCATCACCTACATGTGCTGTGTCACTGATGAGCAGAACGGCACAGATGCAGACATCAAGGCAAGAATCAGCAAAGCAAGGACTGCCTTCATTCACCTAAAGAAGATCTGGAGCTCCAAGGAACTAACGCTGCGAACGAAGATCAGGCTTTTTAAAACCAACATAAAACTGGTCCTACTGTATGGAGCAGAAACATTGAGGACAACAGTGACCCCCACCAACAAAGTTCAGACGTGCATCAAAACGGATCTAAAAAAAAATCCTGCAAATACGCTGGCCAAACACCATCAGCAACAATGACCTATGATTCCAGACTTTGACTCTCGGCTCATGAAGAAATCATGAAAAGATGCTCGGGCTGGATGGGTCACACCCTCCACAATCTCACATTAATCACCACAAGGCAAGCCCTTAACTGGAACTCTCAGCGGAAAAGGAAAAGAAGGCGGCCAAAAAACACCTGCCCGAGGACTCAAGGCTGACTGCAAGGAGACGGGTTACACCTGAAGTCAGACTGAAAGAAAAGCCCAGGACAGAGATGGTAGAGTCCTGGGTGATGGCATATACCCCATGAGGAGGAGTATGCATAACTAAGTATGGATTGTAATGTCATAATATTTTCTGTAAACCCATCTCTGAGGGGTGAAATGTTAGTAGTAAGATACTGGTTATTGATGATGGCGTTGAGGGGAACAGTCCTGTTCTAACTCTGCATCATGACATTCTATGTGAAGGTGTCCTGGTCTGTATGTGGTCCCAAATGGGTCATCAGGGTCTGAATCTTCCTCTTTTTCCAGGTCTATGAGGTTTGCTGGAGGATGAAGCGATATCTTACTTGGAGATGTATGCTTTGGGTGAACTGGGTTGCAGTTTGTAATGTTGGTAACTTTTGAAGCGTTGATTGTTGCATCGTCGATGGGAACCTGGACGTGTCGGAGGGTAGTGCTGTTAACACAATCTTGGCTGGATTCATTGACGAGTTTGTCATTGGTGTTGTTGACACCATCGTCGACACGTAAGCTGTTTCTATAGGCTTCTAGCGCGGACTTCTCACTTTCGTCGCTGTCAAGGGTTCACCGACTGGAGTCGTCAATTGAGGTCATCAATGGTAGGTTTACTCTCAGCTTTATTGTCAGCAGGATTTGTGTAGGAGGCTTTTTCTCTTCTTTACCAGATGGAGAGATATCTGATGATTTCTCTAGGGCTTTTTGTGTCCCTTTATCTTCTCTCGCTCACATGTGACCCAAGTTATGTTTTAGCCTTGAAGGAATCTGTATCATCGAGCTTTTTTTTCCATCCTTTTCTCAAAGATTTAAAGGAACTAGCCTCAGACTCCTCTCCTGAATATGAGTAGTCTCCCCTCACGGTTATGGTGAGTCTTAGATTAATATGTTCTGGATATTTTGCAGTCCATAGCCTTGTGGTCTGGAAAAAGGCCAAATTCTTTTTAATGAGGTCCATCTGAGAAAAGTCTCATTCTCCCAAAGGTATCACATGCCTTGAACAGGATGCTGCTGTTTTCAATTTCTTAGGGGCTATTAGGTCAAGAGTGTACCTAAAGCCCATGAAAAAGGCCAAAACATGAACTAATGTTTTCAGAAGAGCAGAGCTCTAGAACTTGATGTGCGGCAGAAATCTGAGGAGTGAACTCCTCTGGGAGGGGTGAGTCAAAGCATAGAGCACTCTCACCTCATTAGTCGAAGTTTGGACCTCTTCTAATGAGGTGGATGTTTTAATAAAGTGGGCACGGGCTGAAGCCTTGACTTATGTCGGTGTACTGTACAGCTATTTCTAAGTTACCAAGGGACTCCCATTTAGACGATGGGAAATGATTCAAGCATGAGAATCTATGAAAGATCCACTGCTTTTGAATTAGACGGTATATTATTCCCAACGAATGCCAAAATATTGACCACTAACTGGCTTTCGTACTCACTTTTTGACCACCATTCAGTATTATGGTCCAGTCTTATCAGTAACCTAACAATTCTGATTTGCACTGATGTATTCAACTACTGTGAGAAAACTGTGTAAGCAGTTTTAAAACAGTAAACTGACTGATTGAAAGAAAGGATATTTTTCTTAATAGTACATGCTATATTTTTAATCAAAATTGTTTTAGACATGATGTAAATTTGGTGATTTTTAAATTGCATAAGTACTTGCACTTTGAGTCATTCTGTGTATTGGATATTGTAGGAAAGTAGGATCTGCTTCTATAGTCACCCCCACTTTTTGCCTGGTGCTAAGCTGTATTTGACTAGCCTGACTGGGATCCTGCTAATCAGGACCCCAGTCTATATGCTTTCTCTCTAAAGTGTTGTGTTCAGTACTTAGGCACACCCCATATTGGATACTGGGGTACCCTTGTAAGTCCCTAGTATATAGTACCCATGTATCCAGGGCCTAGATACCCCAGATGTCTCCCACTGGATGAAGGATGTGTTATACCACCCATGACAGACCATTCAAAATGGAACTACAGGCCTGCCATTGCAGCCTGTGTAAGCTGGTGCTAGCACCACTTACTAAAGATATAGGTTTCCTACATCTAGGGTCACTGCACTTAAAACCTATTAGTCACCCCTATAGCATGCCTTTGCAATCATGAAGGCAGTGTGCTTGGTTCTAAGTGAGAGGGTGCCCCTGCAGCCTATGGAGTCCATTTTTTGGGATGTCAGTGAAGCAGCCACATACTATCTAGAGTGGCACCGCGTAATTATGCGATGACCATATCGAAAAAGGCAGCAACAAATCCTATCATGTTTGGTATTAAACATGTTGGAATCATGCCCCCAGGTATGATTCCAAGCACCGGAAGAGCCCTCTGTTTTTCAGTGTTCCATGTACCAGCCTTCTTCACCCCAACAGCACAAAATGGTTGCTGCCGACCAGAGACATGATTCTGGTCTCCTGCTGCTGAGCTAAGCTCGAACAGAGGAAGGCAGAACAATAGGCATCATATCACATGGTGGAATGACCACCTCCCAGACAGGATTTAGTGTATTGGGATGAGGTGGGTGTGCTTGCCAGTGCCACCCAGTCTGCATGTGGGGCACATTTGGTGTCACTGTGCATAGTTAAGTTCATACCAGTCCTTGTAGCCGTCGGCTCCCACTCTGGCGCGAAACTGGACAAAGCACATGGGAGTAACCTCCCCCCTGTCCAGCCTCTCCCCTGGGAGGGTCCCCTGAATCTTCCCAACCCTTTCGCTAGGGTACTTAAGGGCTTACCTGAGTGTAGGTCTCTAGATATGTCGTGGAATAAGATTCAGATCCGACACCACTTCTTCTTTTACCATCTGGGCACCCTGGACTTCACTGGACTTCGTTGGGGCCCGACTCTGTCTCCCTTCCAGTCTGCTGCATCGTCTGAGCCTGTGCATAATACAGGAACCGTTCAAGGCCTGTGACGCATCAAAGACACTTGAAGCAATCTCCCTTGGAGTGAAGGAGTCACTCCCCTGCATCCAGGCACCGCAACTAAGGCGACCGGTCTGCTGATCCTGAGCTCCTCCGGACTCCAAAAGGTTCTGCAATACAGGTGGTGGTATTCCACAGCTACTGAGGCCTGCCATGCCCTCTCACCAAGTTTGAGGCCAGTATCCCTCGTGGGGGTTGCAATAAGCGAACCCTTGTACACAGCGTCAACAAAGGCTTGTTCTTTCCAAGAAGACCTTCGGGCTCCAAGTAGCCCCAACCTCGAGCCCCTCCATTGACCAGAATCTTCAGCCACACTGCATTGTATGCATCGTGGCCTGCATCTTTTGGTGAGCTGATTGTGTTCCACTCTTGACTCCAGTGCCTCCGGCCTGCGGGTCCACTTGAGGGTCACATTTGTTTCTTTTGGGCTCCCCTGATTGCTCGGGCCTGGCCTGACTCCCCTGCCTTTGGTGAGTTCCCTGGACTTTGCTGGTTGCCTTTGCTAAGGCTAGTTGGTGCTCCCGCCAGACACCGACAACTGAGCACTCGATATCCATCGTCGGACAGCTAGTGCACGCCTCCTGGTCCTCCTCAGCGTCGCCTGGTCCTCACAATTGCAGAGTCAAGGTCATCGTCATTCATCCTGCACCACCTAACATCAGAGGGTATTCATCTTCCAAGTATCCTGGTCACCCCTGAGTGACATAGACTCTGTCCCATCTGCTTGCAGGTACCTCTCATCTAGAATCCATCCTCAGATTCCACCGGACACTTTCTCCTTCTTCAGCAGCAGCACTTTCCTGAAGTCCTCCATTGGGTTCGACAGCGGTTTCCGACACCACACGTATGCGCCCGGCTTCTCTGGTGTAGGTAACATGGGTACCGGTGGGCGGGCTCTCCAACCTCCTGTCTTCCACGGGTTTTCTTCAGGGTGCACTGGGAAGGGACCTTAATCTTTAGAAATCCAATGCGACTTACACGTAGAGTTGTACGGAGCACGCAGTCGTGTTCCTACACTGCACACGCTCACCGTGGGGTCCCTATCAACTCACCTTGGATGGTTCCTCGGGTCCCCAGCACTTCTACGTCCTCGCAAAATTGTCTTGACCAGAGACGTGGTTCTTATACCACTTTCTTAGTATATGGTTTGATCCCTCCCTGGGGTACACTGTGTATTTTGTGCTATTTACTGGGTGTCTTTGCTAAAGTATTGTGTGCATTGTGCATATCTCCAGGTAGGAGATATTTCTATGTGTTAGAGAGTATTATATTATAAATACATATTTTTATAAATACTTTGTGTGGTTCTTTTCCACTACGTCTATACTATAAGATTGCATTCTGGTAAAACAAGCTGCTTTACACTCCTTCTGGACTAAGACTGAAGGCTGCTCTCCACAACTAACACTTAGAGAGCTTTCTAAGGTTGTCTAAGGTCCCTTAAATCACCATAAGGGTTGTCTGGACTGGTGCAGGGTGTCCACTTACATAAGTGTACATCATATACCAGGCCAGCTTCTGACAGATATGCTTCGGTCAGTATCTCCCCCTTGTTGTGAGTTTGCTTGTTGGCACAGTGGACATAAATATCACGTTTTTAATGTCTTTATCTTGTTCTATCGTTAGTGTAATGCGGGTTGATTTATTCACAAGCTGAGTTGTTAGGTTTTAATAGAGACTGTCGTGGATATGTGCAAAACCATTGAGCATGTAATTTACACAAATCTTAGCACTTTCATTGGCTGTTTACACAAGGTTATTAGGGTATGGAATTATTTTAAAATGCAATTTTAATTGTATATTCCGAAGGCATTACCTGTGTTTTAAACTGTAAGGTGAATTGCTGCAACAATAAAGATCATTTTGAAGAGTATTGCTCAGGAACCTGATTTGTACCTATTGTATGCTAAGTTTTGATGTTTGAAGTTTTTACCTTAGCTAGGAAATCCATTGTTGGGTGACCCCCGAACTTAGAAAATTTACCAAATGTAACATTGGTGTCTAGAACTCTCAAGTTATTTTTCTTGTTCATAGTGCTTAGGATAACAACAAAGACCTGGTAACAAAAAAAGGCACTACTTTAAACAATGTAATTACATGGGATTCCTAGTAGGGTAATGTATAAATCTATTACTCCTACATTAGTAGTTCTTATCATGAACTATCATTAAATCCCCAGTGCCATATAACTTAATACGTATAAATTCCCAAAAAATTAGAAAACCAGCCATGTACTCTTTTATGCCGGAATGAGTGACCGTGCTAAGAATGCTTACGGTGAGATTAGACTAATATGATTGAGCTGGGATTAAGGTAATGGCGGCCGAATTAATAATTACCTTTCTAAAACGAAATGCTGAATAAAATTCATACTCGGATATAGTTCTAGATAGTAAGTTGTTGAGGGTTGATTGATTGTAAAGGTGAAGGTTATACAATGAATGACGCTAACATTTTGTCAGGTGCTGCTCCTGAGAATCAGTCCCTTGTAGTCTACCCGGTTTTGAATGGATGTAGGTAGATGATTATGGCACAGTATATGAATGTACTGATTCGGTGTATCTGTCTCCTCAGACGAAGGTGTGAGTAACGGACGTGCTTACAGCAGTGCAAAAAGCACAGATCCCATAACTAATTGAGAGCTGGTATGCGGGCCCGTGGCTCTCATTAGGTAATATGGTTTGTGCACTTCTTACATAGATGTGTCCCCCTAGGCACAGCTTTAGATCCGTTCTGTCTTTCTTTGAAATATTTAAGGCGCTCGTAATAGTTGAATTTCAGTTCATGTATTTTATTCATACATTGTGAATATTCATGTTAAGTTGATCATTCTTATATATGGACTATTTATTCCAATGCATTTCGGGTATAAATACCCTTCGTCAGGGATTAGTCCTGCATTCAGAATATAAGTATCATAAACAACTGTGCACAATATTGTATGAGGTTATGTCACTTTTTTATTAATTAGGTAATTGACATCGATGGCCTGAAGTCAGAGGGTCGATGTTCTGTTTTTAATTCAGACTACCTGTCTTGAATTTTGAAGTAGGAGTTGGGTGTTGTTTCTCATGAATTTACCAGCAGTGTTCTTTCTTTTTATTTTGTTTGCATATTTGCAGTCACTCTTTTTGTAAACAGAAAAGTCCAGGGAAAGTGAATGCAGACCCTTTATGACCTGATGAATTTGCCGTTATTTTGAAAAGGCAATGAAACATGTTGGCCATTCCTGAATGTGGTTACATGACATGACTGTTTTTAACCTTGGGATGACTCATGTAATGAAATAAAGAAGTTGGAACCATATACGTGAGTCAGACCTAATTTTATTTAAGACTTCACTGGTCTTTTTGGTTTTGGGGTTTGCTCTTTCCATTTTTTCTATTTTTTACACTTTCCTAAATGGGATACACAGTTTTTTTCATGAGAAAGATATCGATGATGATAAAATCGTGAGCAAACTGGTGAGAACCTGCCAGCAGCTCCTCTGGTGTTGCACACGTGAGATACTTTCTCATTTTTTCCTCACTTTTCCTTTATATTTGTCGCACTATAGTTACCTATTGGTGCTGGTTGAGTGACTCCAATACATGGCTGGTTTTCTCATTTTTTGGGAATTTATACGTATTAAGTTATATGGCACTGGGGATTTAATGATAGTTCATGATAAGAACTACTAATGTAGGAGTAATAGATTTATACATTACCCTACTAGGAATCCCATGTAATTACATTGTTTAAAGTAGTGCCTTTTTTTGTTACCAGGTCTTTGTTTTTGTATTACCGATTGAGTGGAGGGTGGCCTGGTATACATTTTCCCTCTTTAACTCCTTGTTGAATATAATAGTGCTTAGGATGCCTGTTTGGCAATTTTGTGTTCCTGGTAGGTGAATAGCATTTAACATCAGTTTTATGGCCAGAGACTATGATGAAATCTTCTGAACCTCTAGAGATAGAGATCTCTATCTCATATTTGCTCAAATAGTGTATCTTTGTACTATCTGTCCGCATCAAGGTGCTGCTCATTGTCGAAGATTGTTGAAAGACACTGAAAGTCAGATGGACTGCCCTGAGCTCAAAGAAATTGTTATGAAAAACACTTTTCTTTACTGATCACACACCTTGGCCTGAGAGATTGCCTAGAAGGGATCACCAGCTGGAGAGGAGTGGATATATGACAATCGTCTGAAAAGGGGGAGTTTGCACAAAGAAAGCTCCTTGAAGTTTCTTCCTCTTGCACCACCTCAACAGTTTGCTTTGTTGCTTTTAGAAGATGGAGTATGACTTCCCAGCTGTCTTCCCATTGAGTCTGCAGTTCTTTCTGGCACTGTTGCAGAGGTCTCATATGCAGTCTTGCATTGGAAACAATAAACATGTAGAAGTTATCAAACCTATCAAGATCAAAATATGCTAAACTTTAGGATTGCAAGGTCTTTCACTTCTCCAAGATTGACAGCACTCGCTCTTGCAAAGTACTTTTCCTTGTGCCATATCAAATGAAACCCTCCGATAACACAAAACTTGTACTGGGGCTGTAACAAATGTCTGGATATTTATTTGTAAGCCAAGTCAGAGTAACAGAGATAATGTTGTATGCAGATCTTGGGTCAATTTCTCTGAGATGTAGTACTGTATAAGCCGATCATATTAGTTTGGATACATTCATATTTTCAGAATGACGAAGATGAGCTGTTATGACTGTCATGCACTTGGAGAATGTTCTAAGAGTGGACATCAAACCAAAGTGTAAATAAAATACCACACAAAGCAAAAAATTAAGCATCCTGTAGATCCACAGCACACATCCAGTCTACTGCCTGAAATGAGGAAAGATGTGATGGAGCATCTGTATGCAATCTCACTCTCTCCTGATCCATGTGTTGGGTAATCATTGATTTAAGATGGGTCTGAATTTCCTCAACGGTCCTTTCGCTTTAACAAAAATGTATCTTGAGTAAATGCCTATCCCTTTATGGTGACAGGGGCGAAAATATATATATTTTTTACACACAATGCAATGGAATTTCAAGGCTGGCTCTACTGAAACAGATCGAGGTCTTAAAGCTTAGCAAATAGCCATCTCCTATAACAGTCAGCATCCAATTGTTGTCTGTCATTTGTTACCACTCTTCTAAATGATGAATTATAACACCGACGCCTTGAGTGGGTAACAGAGGGAATTGAGTATTGGGGGGTGACCGGCAAAGGTCACTATCAAATATTTGATGGAAGCCCTCATGATTATTTGGAGGAATGGAGCTGCTATGATTTAATAATTGATCATCACATCTGTTGGCAACAAAACCTCTGGCCCTGCTGATGATGTTTGAGAGGACCAACCACAAGACTCAAACCTCTATCAAGAATAACATTGTTTCCTTGGTCCCTACAGTGATTTGTAGAATCTTTTTTCTCAGCTTTATTCTTCACCCATACAATTTCTGCCTCAGCATGGGGACCAAACAGGGAAGAACCTGAAAAGATTGAGTAGTTTTAGCTGAGCATCTAGCTTGAGAGTGGTAAGGCACAACCAGGGACAGCAACATACTGTAGTTCAATGGCAGAAGACTGCAGTTACCATGTCTGTCAAATTGGCTATGCCAAAATCCTGGTTTGAATTTGGAAGACTTTCTTGAACCAACTCCTCAAAATCCTGTCAGCTATGTCTTGGCAAGTCATCAGAAAACGTGTTCAGGCAACACCATATTTGTCTGTCATATTGGCCTACGAGGGCAGTTGTTCTAGATGTTTTTAAAGTTGCTGCTGTACTGCACATTTTTTTGCTGGCTACATCCATTCTTTTAATCTGCCTCTCAGGAGATGCCGTTTATTCTTGGGCCAAGCACGTCTTCTTACTGTTGAGACAATGACAGAATATGGCTTGGGATCTGCCCTTAGAAAAACTCAGGCTCTGTCTGAAATTCATGTATTTCTCGAACAAGCAAGGACTGCCAGTTTGCACATAGCCTGTATTAGGAACTACTACTCTGCTTATTCAAGAAAGTCTGGAACTAACGGTTGCTGCAGTCCAGGAGAGGCTCGGGCTTGAAGCAACTCTATTACTAGAGAAACTATCATTAGAGAACGAGAAGAAGATTTATTATTGTAGCATTTTCTTAGAATATAATGAGAATCAAAATACCCAGATAAAGAAGGAGGAGCTTCTGGAGTACTACCTGGAGCAGGAGACTGCCTAGGCATTGATGGTCTCTTTTTGATAGGAGATAACAAGGTGTGTCTAAATTAAGGCATGTTTGGGTTTAGGAGCCACTTTAAGAAACTGCAAAGGTTTTTCATCATTATTTAGAAATGTTAGGCAGCAGTTTGTTGCATGGATGTTATAGGTGTTTTGGCTTCTTGTTTTTAAACAGACTAGAATTTAGAAAACCTTTGCTTTGATAGACTTTTGAAGGTGTTCTGCATTTGGAGATGCTAAACTTTTCACCCTCTTTGATATGAACATTGGAGAGAACATTTTCTGAGGTTCACACACACCTTGAATAATTATTGTAATGATTATAGTGATCAATGAAGATCCCATGATTCAGAAATTAAATGTCTCCTATACTCCTGTGACTCACCACTCTCATTCCAAAAATGGCTGGTAAATCTTGCCAACTTTGGCATCTCACACATACCTAATTTTCCTCTACCAATCCCTAGACATTATAATCAATAACCAAAATTACTCTATGATACATACTCACTGGCCAAAACTGCCTCATTCCAACATCCCCTTATCTGAAAACTGAAACCTTCCATCCCACCCTAGGACTTCAGACCGGCTGTCTAGGCCATTGATCTCTCACAACTAGTTAGTGGAAATGCATTACAAGCAGACCTTCCAAAAATACACTGGCCTATCTGAAAGTTTTAATTTATACACTGCAGAACTACTGGTTAAAGGAGCTAAGAAACATGAGCACATCACATGTATAAAAAAAACTACACTAGCTTCATCTCAATAAAAGAATCCAATTCAAAATGGTGTATATTATCCATAAGGCTTCACATCAAGCCTACCTACAGGAAAAAAGAAATACTAGAAGCAAATCCTAACTGCTCCTAGAGCTTTCATAAGTAAATAAAAAAACATATAAAAAACATTGCACAAACTGTCCTCCTATCTGCCACAAAGAGTACAGAAACACTTGCTAAAATATTTCAGCACCAATATCAACTTGCACTCCATGATAGAACCAAAACATCACTAGTTTGATAGAATTTGACATACAATATTATCCCTTTTACAAGATTATTTTTCTAGTTTAATGGGAAGCGTCCTGCTACGCATGTAGCTAGATTTGCACTACACAAACATAGCAAATAAATAACAATGGAAGTGCTAACACTTTGTGTTCCAAAACTCTGGTACTCTTTAACTCAGAATGGTAATGTCACATGTGGGCAAGACTGCCACGCTGATGTTAATGGCTTTATCCTATTAGACATCCCCGCACCAGGTCAATATTAAGGAATCAAAAAACATATGCTCAGATGCAAATCAGAGAGACCAAGTCAGATAATAACTTCAACTGGAGGATTTATGCAACCAATGTCTAAAGTGAGCAGTGCATAATCTTTTGCTGAGAACCTACACAAAAAACATCTAGGTAAAGATTTAAAATAAAAAAATAAAAAATGATGTTTGACTCCTATTTCGGAGCATTCCACCAGACGTGAAGATCCACGAGAACAATGAACAAACAGCTGTTTTGCACGCTGTGGTGCATATTGTCTCTTCCACCTGTGTCTAGGGAAACCAGAGCTTTTTTCATTGTCGATGGGTTGCAAGAGCCTTAAGTGGGTGACAGGCAGTAAAGTGTGCCCCACAACATATTTGGCCTACCTGCGAGAAATTATTCATGAGCACAGAGAATGCCTACAGACTCCAACATCAAATAGAGAGAAGGCTTAAATGTAGACAAATGTTAGAGGGGTTGCTCTCCTCATTCAATGTCTCTCAATCATTCAGCCCTAATGGAGAAGAGCAGAAGACAGAAAAATGATCTCTCAAATAGATGCCAAATTAAACATATTGCCAGAAACCGTCCATAATATAATAGCAAGCAAACCAATCATGATAAAAAGTGGACACACAACATCTAAAAAGAAGCTATTTCACAACATCATCTGAACATTTGAATTACCCCAAAGAAATATCACAATCTTCACAAACCAAAAATTACAGTGTAATGCTGCTTCTCAATTTACAGGTGTAAAACGTTGAATCTACCATTTAAAAATGACAGAAAAGACATGGCATGTACAACATATAGACCAATAACTTTGGTTAGGGTGCAAGGAAAAGGAGAAGTGGAAGAGTTACAAAACAAATATATTTAGGAAAACAGGAGGATCTTATATAGAGTTCAGTGACTCTTCTTAGTTAAGCAGGGAAACAAAAAGTTAATTATTTTGCGCAAGTTATAAAATGTATGCCATGTCATCATCATCAATAAACTTTATTTCGCATCAGTAAACATGCATAAAAGTACAATAGTCTATATGTCTTTCCATGTTTAAAAAATATAAAAACTGACATACATGAGGATCTTAGAAATTGTGAAATCACTTTCTTCTAAAAGCATATACTGGCTACAATCCATTATTAATACAAGCAGTCTTATTAAGCCATAATAAAAAGGTCATCAAACTCTATCATATGCGGATCCAGTGATATAAAGTAAAAACCGGAAACAGCAAGCTTAACTATGATAACCACAGTTAGAGAGTGCCCCTACGTTTGACGGCTTCCCAAAGAAAAGATGCAAGGATGCAACAAATATGAACATCACCTAGTTGCTGAATAAAACAAAGGGCTGGTGCACATTACCTAAAATCATATCTATGTAGTAATGGAGTAATGTATTTTGCCACTAATAGCTATATAAAGAACAAAAAACAAAGATGCATGTTGGACTATCTGGATCTTTTGTCACAAGGACAGGGGAGAAGCTGGTTCAGTGAATAGATGTGTTTGTGAATTTCCAATTTATTCATGTACAAGGCAAACAGAAAGGGGCAAGGACACAATCTTGTCTTACACCTTTTTCAATATTAACATTTTTCGTGCACTCCCTTGGTTTCCCATATCGCACACTTGCAGTTGCTTCCCATATAGCTGATTAAGTTGATCGTGTCCTCCAAACCATACTCTCCATAATAGTCCACAGCTTACTGTGGACCACACACACAGTGAAATGCGGGTGAGCGGTCCATAAAGGCCATACTAAGTTGACCTTGCTTAACTAAAGTGTAAAGTGTATTTAGTAGCCACCAGCATTAGACTCAAGCATTGGTCTGTAGTGGCCTTTCCTGAATCCATTTTGAAACTTGACCCATGATTTTGGGTGTGCAGTCTATTAAAGGGATCGGTCTATAATTTTTAGAGTTAGACGAATCTCCCTTCTTGAAAATTGGTACAATTATCGAATGGTTCCAGGAGATTGGCGGGCCTACTTTGGCTATTGAATTGAAAGCATTTGTTAACAATGGGGCCGATAATGAGGTGCTGGATCAAAAAATGCTAACAGGCACCCAGTCAGAGCCAGGAGACTTCACTAGACTGCTGCAGGGCTAAATCAACCTCTGCCACTTCAAAGATCAAGGGAGAGTGGTAGATCATATCAGAAAGAACTTCTCTATTACTTGGGCCCTCTTTGCTCAGAAAAATGTTAAGGAAGTAGTTAACCTATCCCTCTTCCTCAATATGTACGTCTAGGGACAGATCCTCCAAGTCCTTTAGAAAGGGAGCGTTTCCTATCTTTTAGAACCCAACATTATTACTGTGCTCCGAGGTGTGCAATACATTTTCCTATGATTCTTCTTTCAAATTTTTCCTTCTGTCTTGTCTGACTTTTTTTATAACTTGCCGGCAATGACTGTACCAACTGAGGATTATTTGTGACCTCTTTCAAGGCTATACGTAGATTAGCCAAAGCCACAGAGCATTTGCTATCAAACCACTGCATCAATAGAGGCTTTTTGGTAGATAGAGGACGTGTTAATTCTACTCAATGTTTTGAAATGCACTTAACACTCGGTTTGGGGTGGCCTGGTCATCCAGGCAAGTCGTCACAGCAACTTTATTCCATGTCAAAACTGAGGCAACTAATTTTGGCACCTCTACCCTATCCCATTTCAAAATGAAGCATTTCTCCTAGTTAAGGCTGGCTTAGAAACAGACCTTCTCTCAATAAAGAAAGAGAGGCCGCACGTGTCACAGGGACAGGGCGTAACCAATCCAGGAAAAGAAGATCCCTTCACTCTCCAAGGTAAAACCTGTCGACAAATTAATTAACAAGTCATCAAGAGTTGTCATTATATATCCATACTTCTAATGCCACAGACCAGCCACTAATAAGTGATGGAAAAACTAATACTTTTTAAAAATTATTTTAAACCTTAAAAGCATGAAGAAAAGAAAAGTTAAGTACGGATCATCAATTTACATATTATTAAAAACCATAATCAGTGCCATACAATACACAGACAAAAATGACAATATTAAAACAGGGGAAATAAAAGAAATCATCAAATTACAGTGCAAGATAGTGCAATACGTAAGTGCTTCTACAAAGTCAATCTATAGTTCAATTCATATTCATTGATATTACACAAACTAAAAAAATGTTTTACTGAAGAGAAATAATAAAACATGAAGAAAGAGAGTCAAACAACAAAAACGACAATTCACTTGTTAGTGGTTCGTAAACCAATCCAGGTCAGATAATGTAATGCCAAACAAGTAAGCAGTCCAAATTTCCTTGTCAAACGAGCTGGCTTGTGTATTGGATTCAGTTATATCCCAACTGTTGACGCGTTTCAGTGGTATCGATAGATTGTTGGTCACCTTTTTCAAGACGGGTATAGTGTGCCCCTCTTTTTGAAAGGCTGCAAAGGAGTACATATATAATCTCATTGCAGGGGAAATGTATTTTCCAATCCTTTTAAATATCTCAACATCCCTGTCACTCCATGTCATTATATGCTCAATGGGATATAAAGCATTTTCTCAAAGGGCTCATTTTAGGTTTTCCTCCTCATGAGTGGGTGTACGAAAGACTCCAATTGGCAGGACCAACAGTCTCCCGGAGTGTTAAAATGCTGCTGTATCACCAGCCTTCATGGAGTTCAGGCGTGAATGAGCAGTGGCTGGTCTGTGGCATTATAAGTATGGATATATAATGACAACTCTTGATGACTTGGTCATAATTTGTTGACAGGTTTTACCTTGGGGAGTGAAGCAAACTTCTTTTGAGTAGAGATGTTACTGCAAGCAAGTATCTTAACCGGACCAGATAAAACAAACACTATTTGGAGGATCCCATTGTCAAGATTACGCTTATATTGAGCTCTGTCCAGTTTGCTTATCAATAGTGAGGCACACATGATCTTTGTGCTAATTTTTAGAAAGAGACAATTATCATGAAAGGTCCTGATGAAGGTGGTGCAAAATCCGTTAGCACACCGAAACGCGTCGACGCTCCTGTGGTGATAAATTCGAGGAACTATGGAGTCAGTAACTGTTTATAATTAGATGACTTTCAATATAGATTCAATCGAATTAACGAACTGTTGATGATTTTTAATATGTCGCTTGTTTTTGTCTCTTGTTATTGATTTGCTTAGTATTGTATTAGTTTTATGTAAATTGCATTGTCTTTTTAAAGAATTGTATGAGTCATCAGTGTTCAAATATTTTAAATAAATTCATGTGATTTTTAATATTTGATTGTGATTTTGTGTTTATGATTAATTGCTGGGTTCTCTTTTAACAATACACACTTATGTGAGTGATTCTCATGATGCATGGTGGAATGTGATTATTGTACGGTAGTTGATTCCAAGGGAAACATTTCTTCTGATAGTGTTGCTATCGGTAACTGTCCCAGTAAGTCACCAGCTAATCTTATGCTGTCAAAATGATTTACAATGCAATCCCCCTTTATATTCTTTAAGGCAGGGCCTACCCAGGTAGTTCACCTCGACATAAGGAGTTTTCCCTGAATACAGGCCGCCGTTCTTGGACAACCAATGGCGTGCTTTCTCCATTAGCTGCACTGTAGAATCAGATTAAGACGTCTTAATTCCGAAACACTTGCCAGTACTATAAAACCGGACATGAGACATGAGACCATGGGCTTAAAGAGTGTGCTTTATTTCCTCCATTTACCAGAGGGGCATCTCTTTTATCCGTCACCATTCTTACTAATGGCCTGACAACTTCTATGCTGTGGGAGGGTTTCTGTAAATGAGGTCTGTCTGGTTGGATACCTAAAGATGGTAACCTGGCACTCTGCTCGATGGACGCCATACCCCACTTGCGAACGGCTACAGGTATTGTGGCGAAACCCAAGGAGCTGCCTTGTCCCCTATACCCATCCTTGTTAACCTCTTTCCTAGGGCAACTTCACATATTTAAGGATGACTTCCGGGTGCTCAAGATACTGTGGGCACAGAGAACCCCTCCGTATTTCAACTTGCCCGCCCGTCTCAGTAAGTTGTGTAAGATTTTCAATGTTCTTCAAACGTGTCAAGAAAAGTTGCACCCTGGTTTGCAAAAGAGTTTAATTTTACGTACAGATCTTCCAGATTGAGGGGAGATAAACGCTGCAACTGGGTCTGGGGTTGGCAATCCATTGAAGGAGTCTTTTGGCTTTTGTGGGAGTAGGGTCTCTCTTACCCCCTCTTTTTCTCTTGCCTTTTGCTTCTTTGGAAGAAGGGGCTGGAGAGTGACTTCTATTTTGCTGCATATTAGTGTGATCCAGAAGAATTCCCCTAGTGAGTTTGTGGCATCATAGTTTTGGGTAATAGGGCGTCATTTGCCCAAAGGTGAGTTAATGCCACCAACAAATAAACTTTAAAGGAAATAAAACATTTCATGCACATGTTCAATAGAACTGATCTTTCCCGCAAAGTTTCAGCTGTCTTCTAACATTTAATTAATAAAAATGCACCACATTATCTATGGCCTTCACTACTTTAAAAATTTGGTCTGGAAGCATGCCAACTTAGTTGGTCGATTTTGAAAATAAACCACTCTGGAAAAAATTCTTCATTCATGAACAAAACTGCAGGAGGTAGATGCTTTACAATGAAGTGAGAATCCTTTTAGCACTGCTCGAGGCACAAACAAGTATTGTCAAACCCAAACAAGTCTTGCTTTTAGCTTCAGCATGCCGGCATTTTTTTGAGAACCTGTTATTTATGTTTATTTTACTTTACTTATAATATGACTGTCGGTCATGTTGAAACAGTAAAGTTAAAAAAGCCAAAATATCCCTAGAAAAGCCTTGAAGGAAAAGTGCATGAAACACTTGGGAGAACGCAGAACCGCCACTGAAATGTTTAAAAAACACGGTGGTCGCACACCAGCTAATAACGACTGCAAGCAAAATGCAGCCATATGTTAAGTTACAAATGAGTGATTACGAGAGGTATTTATTAACTCGTTTTAGATTAAACTTATTATTCAGGTCACTTAGTTTCCCTAAAATGAATAACTGGTCGAAACATTTAAACAAATGCCCATGTGATGATTTGTCTGAGTAGTCAGACAGTCACATCCTCTTCTTCTGTAAACTTTACTTAATACCTAGGCGAAGATGGATTGTGCCGATATTAAAGTTCTGGGAGTAAATCGTTGTTGTCCTGCCTTTTTAGCTGTTTTAAGATTAGATAACATTTTAACTGTTGTATCTATCTCTGCGTTTTTTAAAAATGTTTTTAAACTTCGGAAATCTAAAATATCCTGATTTGTGATGACATTATTGTGATTACTGTGTTTTACTGGATTAATTAATTTTATTAAACATGTGGTTTTATTTGTACTTTTATGGTTGTTTTGTTTTAATAACCGAATAAAGTTACAATTGAATTGAAAAAAGCCAAAAGGACCAGTACAGCATTCCAATGTTTGCCTCACAATGCATGCTCGTGCATAAGATGTGACAAGGTGGCCACCATTTTGGCTTTATTACTTTACCGTTATAACATGGTTGATGGCTATGTCAGAAAAACAAAAAAGAACAACAAACAGCCCGCTAGCAATTTGCAGCTGCTGGGTCTACAAACAATATATCTAAATAAACAACTTTTATAAAAAGTGAGGTTAGTGGAACGGGGCTCCGCAAGGGAGCACTTGGAAACAATAAATGAGCAAGGAGGGTGGTCAATAAAAAGAAAAGATGCAGGTGCACTACAATAAAAAACAAAGAAAAAGGAACTAAAGTTGTCTGTAGGAGACCTCACTACATTTTAGGAAACCAATACCACATTTTACATAACAGTGGGCCTTATGTTTTAGCTCAAATAATACTTTTCTCTTACCTTTTTGTTACATTCACGAGATACTGTGTCCAGCTCCTCCTGCATTACTCTCAATTTTGCCTTAAGAAATCTTATCTGGGCTTCTGTAAATGTAAATAAACAGATTACACAAAATATAGAGTAGTTTAATGGCCAGTATTTAGTGAAATATTTTACTAGTTCAGATTTCTGTAGATTGCCAGTAGTACAAATGTGTCTCTGAAGAAGCAGCAGAGAAGAATCACAAAAAAGTACCTACTGAATAATCCCCAGCTAATGCTAGTCACTTATATTTTTACAATTTTTTATTTTTAGAGTGTAGTGATGAACAAGTAACTTACCTTCACTAATGCATTATTTGATAGAGACAATATCTGTCTGCAGATTCCTCACCTTTGAATTCCCCAGCCGTCATGCTGGATCCGGAAACTTTTGCTTGAGCAGTACCCCTTGCGCGTGCCGTCGGGTGGCTCAATTCCGCTCCACGTGACATAGTTAGCGTCTGTTATGTCGTCGTCACCATATAGGCGCCACCCAGGCACACGGACATCAGTACTTTTCACTTTTCCACACCAGAAGCGCAGAGCCATTAAGTGACTGACTTGATTGTGTGTCATAACAAGGGCCCTGGAAAGGGAGCAACCCTAGCCCTAACAAATAAGTCCGCATAGCGAGGAGGCATGGGTGGGTCTGTAAGTAATCTGCAGCTAGATATGGACTCTACCAGATAAAAGCGTTACTGCAGGTAAGTAACTTGTTTATCTGATAGAGACTTCTAGCTGCAGATTCCTTACCTTTGAAAAGATACCCAAGCCATTCCATAATTGTGGTGGGCTGCAGACAGATTTCCTACACTAAGAAATCCTGCAGGTCCGAATGGGCAAAATGCCAGTCTCTGCGGACCGGACTGTCCAGGCAGTAGTGTTTGGCAAACGTGTGCAAAGATGCCCACGTTGCTGCCTAGCAGATACCTAGGAGTGGGACACCGTGAGCCAATGCCGTGGTTGCAGTCTTTCCCCTGGGGGAATGGACTCGTAAGCCCTCAGGGGGCTGCTTCTAAGCCAGGGAGTAGCAGACCCTTTTTTAGCTCCAATGTATCCCACAAAGAGTTGGCCATCCACTCTGAACTCTTTTGTGCAGTCAAGGTACAACGACAATGCTCTTTTTGAGTCTATACGATGGAGATGCTCCTCCTCCTTAGAGGGATGCGGAGGAGCAAAAAAAGGTAGGCAGCACGATTGACTGACCCCTGGGGCAGATGTTATTGCCACCAGAAAGGCTGTCTTGATAGTAAGCAGCCAGAGGAGACAATTATGCAATGGCTCAAGAAGAGCACACATCAGAAATGGGGGGACCAAATTAAGGTCCCACTGAGGCATAACAAAGGGTATAGGTGGAAACATGTGCACAATATTTTAGGAATCTATTTACAACAAGAGATTGAAGCAAAAAAGATTGGTCTGACAGTAGCAATAAAGTGGTCAGAGCAGAAAGATTACCCTTGAGAGTACCCAACGTAGAGCAATGCTGGTCAAGGGTAATAATTAAGAGATGGTTAGCAGATAAAGAAGAATAAAGAGGGTCAATAGACCTTTCTGTACAATATTTTACAAACTTTTGCCAACAGCAGGCATACACTGTCTTAGTTGAGGGCCGCCTGGCCACCTAAATGACCTTACATACTTTCAGAGGAAGGTCGAAAGCTATCAACTGTCACCGCTCAATCTCCAATCATGGAGGTGGAGAGTTAACAGGTTTGGTGGAGAACCCTCCCCTGCTGCAACAGAAGATCCTTCCAAGGGGCAGACTGATCTGAGGATCGATGCTCATTTTCAGAAGCTCTGGATACCAGACTCTCCTTGCCCAGTCTGGAGCCACAAGAATGACTTGGGCCCGGTTGCTCTTGATCTTCTTCAGAACCCTGGGCAAAAGTGGTATGGGCGGAAAGGCGTATAGAAGGCCTGAGCTCCACTCGCAAAGAAAAGCGTTGCAGAACAATAGTCGCCTTGAAAACTCCAGCGCGCAAACTGCCGACATTGCGCGCTCTCTTCAGAGGTGAACAGATCTAACAAAGGCTTTCCTGACTGCTGAAAGAGACCTTGTACCACCTCCGACTGGAGACACCATTCGTCATCCACTAGGCATCAACAGCTGAGTTCGTCCTCCCTGACGCTCAGAGAACCTGCCAGGTGTTGAACCACCAGGTTTATGCCCTGGTATTCCAGCCATGTCCAGAGACGCAGCACCTCGACAAAGGGGCCATGACCCCACCCCACCCTATATGTTGCAGTACCACATGGCGGTGGTGTTATCTGTAAACACCTGCACAAACTTCACTTTGACAGAGGGAAGAAATGCTTTTGATGCCAACCGGAATGCTCGAAGCTCCTACAAATTGATGTGGAGCCCCGACTCTGCCAGAGACCAGTGTCCCTTGATCTCCACCTCCCCCAGATGGCTGCCCATCCCAGGAGTGATACCTCTGTCACTATTGTGTGATCTGGTTGGGGAGTGGAGAGGGGTCTGCCTCTTACCCAATCGCGGACTCATTAGCCACCACTGCAGGTCTTTTGTAGTTCCTTCGAGATCTGGACCATGTCCAAGAGATTCCCCTAATGCTGGATCCACCGGAACTTCAGGACCCACTGCAGAGCCAGCATACGCCATCTTCTGTGTTTTGCTAACAGGATGCAGGAGGCCATGAGGCCAAGCAGCCTCAGAGTCAGTCTGCACAATCAAGCTCTCAGGGCTGGGATGTTGGCTGAGGAACTTTGGTTCGTCGTGAGCCAGCGATGGCAGTGTGCAATTGTACTATTCACAGAAGCCTCTGTGCTAGGCTTGGACCATGTGCCTAAGAGAACATCAGTAAGTGCCTCAATAAAGGGCAGTTCATCTGTTCAACAGACACATCCTGGTGCTCTAAAGGGTCCATGGACCCCTTCCAGTCCTTTCTGGTATCTAAAAAGTCCTGAAAATAACCAGGCTATAACATAGAGCCTTGGGTTCTACCGGCGTCAGAGTTGGCATCAAGTGATGCCGATCAGACAGAGAGTCACCGGCGGCTTGAAGGCACAGACTTCAGGTCCGACAACGGGGAACGTGACGTAGGCACGATCGGTGTCGTCCCAGATCGCCTAGAACCCACTGGCACCGGAGCTGAATCAGATGGGGCCCCTTCTGACCTCACGGGACCCGAAGGCTTACCAGATGGGTCAGTCCGCTCAAATACGCGGCGCATGGCCTTGTACAATGCTTTTATTTGAGCTGGGGTCGCTCTGGTTCCTGGAAATGGAGGGAGGTACGGACCCCACCCTGGATCCGGCTCCACACAACTGTGCCTACAATGTCTGTGTTCCTTACCTCGTTCATCGACTGACGATAGTTGAGGCGAAGATGAAGTCCATTTAGACTTCTTTTTCTTGTGCCTCTGCCCAGAAGACCTTGAGTGGGAGAAAGAGGACTTGGGGCTCCTGGAGCGGTCCGGCGACCTCCGACTTCTTCGATCGTGACTGGGATCTCCGTGGAGTCTCGCTGGCCAGCGTCGGCTGCTGGGCTGCAAGGAGCTTCACAGCACACTCCTGCAGGGCCATGGCCCGACAGTCCGAGCACAACCTTTAGTCGTGGTTGCACTTGAGGCACCAAAGACATCCGAGGGGGGGCGGGGAGTTACAGACATGGCACATTGACCGGTGCCACATGGTTTAAATCCTGTCTTTCTCGAAGACATCCCTCGACCTCGAAAGTTTTGGTCTCCAAAAAGTTTTTAAAAACTGCCAAAACCAACAGAGGGGTAGCTTTTCCTGGATTGACACTTGACTGCCACGGTAAGAAAAGAACTGATGTCCGTGCATCTGGGTGGAGCCTTTATAGGTGACCGCGTAGTCATAATTAATTTCAACGACATCACATTACTGCTCATGCAAAAGTTTTCAGATCCAGCCTGACGCATGGGGAATTCAAAGGTAAGGAATCTGCAGCTAGAAGTCTCTATCAGATATCATTTTTGAAACCTTTCTCAAATTCCTCGTTTATTTTTTTTATTAATGTATTTATAAAGCCCACCCTATCTCCAAAGGGTATACAGTAGCAGGATACATGCCAACATTTTAAGAACACAGATATGCAGGTACATTTACGACGAGAATTCAGAAGACAGTAAATGCATACAAATACAGAAGAAACACAGCATCACAGTGGGGTGGGGTAAAGAGTGAGAAGGAAGAGATTGACTTAAGAATGATAAGAAGCAAGTAAAGAAGTGAGATAAGGACCTTTTATTTACTGCACTGCTCATGTAATGACATTGGGGTGCAAGACAGAACATTAAATATGTGGAGACAGCTTGCTGGCATGTGCACCCTTTTCAAATCTACTGGATTTTTTGCAAGCAATGTGCTCTTATAACATGCCTGCCAACTAACAGGTTAAATTTAGGTGTAATGCCTTACAGATCCGTGTTCAGGATATTATTTGAAAAACTATACCTTATGTTACTCATAGCCTTGTGTTGCTTCAGAAAAATCATAGAGACCGGGCTTTCTGTTTGCTCTGGAGTATAAAAGCAGATAAGAGGCAGGTAGGTGGCTTAACAACGATTTCCAAGGGGGCGCCCCTCAAAGACAGTAGGAACTGCTAATAGTCTATAATGAAGATTTAATTGGAAGGAACGCATGCAACAAGGAACAGTGGTCTACAGGATCACATGGAAGGACTTACACAATGTGAGATGGACACTATGTTGGAGGCGGTCAGCACAGATTTTACTTAATCGGCACCAGTCCACAACCACTAGTGAAACTGGGGAACTGAGCAGTCACTGTGACTAAGAGGACCACACGGCAACCGGCGTGTAGGCAAAAAGCAATTGAGACGTCTATGCTACTTACCTCGGCGCTGCTTGGGGTTATACAACGTACTAATACTACGACGTGCTGGGACCTCAGAAGGCAAGAGACTCCAGAGGTCAAAAAGGGGTAATGCTATTTCCCACGTGACACAGGAGACGCCGGCCATTGAGCAGACGAAGTCTACGCTGCAATGAGTACACAACTACATTGGACACTGAAACACAGACAGCAAGGTGACGGGCGAGGGCCGAATCCCCGGCTCAACGCACCTAACAATAACTATCATAAAAGCAGGACAAGTAAGGGTCATGCGATCATCCAATGTCTGTTTCAATGTTTTTTGGTTTACAGTTAAGGGAGGGTGGGGGGTGGTAGATAAGCAGGAGGGGGGGTTCAGGTCTACACCGGTGTCCGATCTTTGGGATCAGAAATGAGAGGATTCTGCTGACAGGTAACTGGCCAGGAGGAAGGACAAGGCATACTCAAGAGGGTCACATAGCGCGGAGACGGAGATACCCCATAAAATGATATCGGTCATGACATGGAATGTGAAAGGCCTCAACTCACCGATCAAACGACATAAAATTTGGAAATACCTAGACAACCATCAATTTGATGTAGTGGCGCTCCAAGAGACGCATCTTAAGAGATCAAAAGAGCTGAGGCTTAGGCACAAAAGCTACTCACTTATATATAGGTCTTCTGCCATAACCAAGCACAATGGAAGCTTAGAGGTAGAGAGGTGACTCTGGTCTCAGCATATGTCCCTAACACTGGGCAAGTGACCTTTGTGAGTTTGCTATTGAAGATGGCGAGTGAGTTTGCCGAAGGACAAATAATTATGATGGGGGACTTCAATCTCACCTTGCATCCGACAAATGATAGCTCACACCCACATAAATCGGAGGAGGCAGATTCCCCAAATCCCTGCAGCAAGCATTTCTTAACAGGGGGCTCCTTAATGCATGGTGATTTCTCAACCCCTCCACCGAAGACTTGACATACTACTCACACGTCCACCAAACTTACTCCAGAGGCTGGACTATATTTTTATGTCACAGGACCTGCAGGGTGCACTCTAGGGAGCTAAGATTCTCCCCATCACTATCTCGGATCATAGTCCAGTAACGGTTGGTCTAAACTGGGGTAAGAAGGCGCAGGGTTTCCCAAAATGGTATTTTACCGCCTCTGTGACATGGGTCAAGTTTATGCGGGATGAATTACGGCCTGCAATCCGAGAGTTTTTTTCAAACAAATGACCTGGGGGATATATCACCCCAAAACAACTGGGACGCCTTTAAGGCTGTCATTAGGGGGGAAATATTTAGCGCTGGTTTTGGCACTCAATATGGAAAGGGCTAAGGAACGGGAGGGGTTGGAAACAGCTGTCACAAGCGGAACAGGAATTTAAGAAGAATCCCACCCGCAGTCTAAAGCGGCAGTTGAGCTCTTTCAAAGGGAAATTGGGGGCAATTTACACAAACAGAGCTGAATTCACACTGCTCCGGCGCAGTGCATACGCTCAGGGGAAGAAGGTAGGCTCTCACCTGGCGCAATAACTTAGGGAGAAGAGGTCCAAGGAGTATATTGGGGGAATATATACAAGGGGGGGACTAGAACTGGACGACGGGGGTAAAGCCTTGCTGTTTGGTGCCTTTTACCCAGATCTCTATAAAGCACCTCCACCCGATACCGAGGCGCAGAAGGCCTACTTGGACGCCCTAGCACTCTCCAGGATTCCAGAATCTTGGCGGACGAAGAGGTACGACTTGCGATTAAGGCACTTAAACTCCATAAATCTCCAGGATGGATGGTCTAACAGCCCAGTTCTACAAAACATACACCCCCGAACTGGTTCCTTACCGGACTGCCCTTTTTAACGACATATCGACAAGTCAGGCGATCACACCCACCATGGCAGAAGCACTCATTACAGTAATCCCAAAGCTGGGCAAGGACCCCCGGCACTGTGCCTCTTATAGGCCAATAGCTCTCCTAAACCTGGATGCTAAGCTGTATTTGGCTATCCTGGCAATGCATTTGGAAAACCTATTGCCCGACATTGTTTTCCTGGATCAGTCCAGTTTTATAAAGGGGAGACAGACACAAGACAACATCCGCAGGACGCTCCACCTTGTCGAAAATGTTAACAAGTTCAAAATTCCAACAATATTGTTGGGGGCTAGATGTGGAAAAAGCTTTCGACAGGGTGGACTGGGACTTGCTGTTTCTCACTCTGGAGAAGTTTGGATTCGGGGAAAGATTTTTACGGATGATACAAGCCAATTATTTAAATACGAGATCGAGAGTCCAGGTTAATGGGGTTAGCTCAGAGTTCTTTGGGTTGGGGAGGGGTACGCGGCAGGGGTGCCCTCTATTTCTATTGTTCGCCCTGTGCATCGAGCCGCTGGCGGCCCGTCTTCAGGCGAACTCAGACATTCAAGGGGTCAGATTTGGGGTGCTAGGGGGGGAAAAAGGTGTCACTGTTCGCAGATGACATTCTGCTGTCACTCACAAACCCAGCCTCGTCACTTAGAGGTCTACATCAGGAACTGAGAGCTTTCGAGAACGTAGAGGGCTTTCGGGTTAACCTCTCTAAGTCCTCTATACTGAACATTACTTTATCGGAGGGAGAAATGAGAGCACTTCAGGAGGACTCCCCCTTTGCCTGGGTCAAACATGGGTTGACGTACCTGGGAATACAGATTACTTCCACTATAGAAGGCCTGTTTAGGGCTAATTTCCCTCCCTTACTCAGACAGGTAAAACTAGAACTACAGCGCTGGAAGCCCCCATTTATCTTGTGGTTGGGGAGGATTAATGGGATTAAAATGACTCTGCTCCCTAAATTGCTCTATTCATTCCAGGCCCTTCCAATAGATGTAGATAAAAACTTCCTGAAAGAGGTGAAATCTCTACTTTGACGATACGTGTGGCAGGACGGCAGGGCAAGTCTGCCCTTGCACGTTCTTCGGAGACCTAGAGCGGGGGAATGGCGCACCCCGACATAGAGTTATACTATAAGGCAGCACAGTTAAGAGTTATCACTGAGTGATCTATGCGAGCCTCTGATAAGCACTGGCTCCACTTGGATAGGGCTATTGTGGGCAGGACCATATGGGATGTGCTCTGGAAACCCAAGAAATATAGACCAGCTAATGCGTACCTAAGCACCCCTGCTAGGACCGCACTTAAGATCTGGGATGAGGTAAACCGAAGCAGGGGCTGGACCTCTTTTCCATCCCCATATAGATGATACACTTCAATCCGGAGTTTCCTCCGGCACTTAAAGAGGGGCCCTTTAATGTATGGAGAGAGGGAGGATGCAAGATACTTTCTAATCTTTTTCATAATTATGATATCCTCTCTTTCGAGAACTGTCAACAGGACTATGGGGTTCCGGCTTTAGAGCACTTTCAAGATTTGCAACTGAAGCATTGGGCGCTTCTTCCATCGGTCAGGGAGGCGGCTACTAGGGAATTGACCCCTATAGAAACATTGGTGCGGTAGGAAAGTTCGTCCAAGGGCACAATTTATTTTCTCTACAAATTATTGGTTCCCACCACATGCACTCCACAGCCCCGGTACAGATCAATGTGGGACCAGGTTCTGGGAAGAGAGACAACAGAGGGGCAGTGGAAACACCTATGGTCCGAGATTGCAAAATTTAACCACTCGCTTGGCCGGAGAGAGGCACATTACAAAATCTTATTCGACTGGTACTTAGTCCCTGCCAAACTTAGAAAGACCTTCCCACACACTTCAGACCTTTGTTGGAGAGGCTGCAGTATCCTTGGGGATTTCCGCCACATCTGGTGGGACCGCCCTACAATCAAGCCCTTTTGGGAGGAGAATCTGGCCCAAATGAAAGACATTTTTTGGAACAACTCATTAGTTGCACACAGCCTTCAGCCTACAACCACAGGGGCCGGCGGCTACAAACAGTGCTTGCCAAGGTGTACAGAAGGCATTGTATTAGGGCCTACATCCCAGAGGCAGGCATCAAATAGAAGCAAGACTATTATGTCCAGGCGGCCTGTATCTTCAGAAAGTCAATGTGGCCCAAAGCAAGAGTCAACCCAGAGGGGAAACAACAATGAGAAAAGAATATAAAGAGAACCCCTTCTTCCTACCCACCCACCCCCATACCCGAAAAACAAAAAGGTAAACAAAAGCAAAAAAAAAAGAAGGATGGGACTCCGTATCTGATTGTCAAGAATTATAAAGGAACTGTAGTTCACCAGCCCACACGCTCTCGCTCCATTTCTTTAGGGGTCTGCGTAGTTCACTGGGGGAGGTATCAAATGCAAAACTTGCAGGAGTTTGGGGCAAGTGACCTCACAGAGATCTTTTGATAGCAATGTAATAAATGGAGCCAAAAGTTCTGCATATTTCTCACCTTTCTGAGTCTGGATTAGTGAGAGCCGTTCCATTGCTAAGGTCATCCAGAGCCTATGGATCCAGGCCGAATGATCAAGTACTGTTGTAGTGCCCCAGTATAGTAGGATCGCTTGATGTGCTGCAAGGAGAGCCAATACTATATGCCTGCCGCGTAGCGACCTCAGAGGGAAGGTAAGGGGGTTGGACAGCCCTAACAGTGTGTAGGCAGGGAAGCGGGGTATCTCGGTATCAAAGGCTGCATCAATATCATTGAGAACCAATTCCCAGAATCGCTCTAGCCTCGGGCAATGCCATAGTAGGTGCGAAAGGGAGCCTGACATCCCACAGCCACGCCACCATGCCTTAGTGTGGTTTTTGTTCCATTGGTGAATCCTAGCGGGGGTGAGATACCAATATGTCGCAACTTTAAGCGCGGATTCGTTCCCAGCTGTATGATATGCAGTGTGATGTGCCCTATAATGAATGTTATCCCATTCTTTGTCTGTAAGAATCCTACAGAGTTCTGCCTCCCACCTGAGTTGTCCACGAGGGCGAGTTCCTTTCAGATTTGGAGTAAGGAGCGTATATAGATGTTTGTCATCCTCTTTCTTCGCCACCCATTGTTCAAAAGAGGTAAGTTTACGAGAGGCTTGTGAAAGGTAGGCCAGAGAGGTGGCCCAGTGCCGCAACTGCACACAGTAATATTCATCTGAGCGGGGGAGGTCAAGATCGCAGCGTATTCGGCTAAACGGAATGATGCCCTTGAGATCAAACAGGTGTCCCAGCCGCTTGCAGCCCGCCTCTCTCCATCTCTGGGCGACAGTGGACTTCACACCCGGGGGAAAGTCCGGATTGTCCACCAGGGGCGTCATCGGGGAGGGAAATGTGGTGAGGCCTTTTGCGAGTGCTACCTTATCCCACACTTTCATGGTGGCGGACGTAACTGGGGATGAATAAAGGCCCCAGGAGCGAAGGCAGCTGAAAAGCCAAAGTTCTCTCCAAACATTCGCACTTGCCACCGCCTGATCCATGAAGGTCCAGTGCTTCTCCGACAGCGGGAGATTCCATTCCAGCACATAACACAGATGTGCCGCCTGTAAGTATCTATGGATGGAGTGGTAGCCTCACCCCACCATTGTCTTTGGAGTGCGAATATTGTGCCACCGAGAGGCATGCTTTCTTGTTACCCCAGACAAAATTATTGAAAGCCAGCCGTAGTGAACGCACGGTGCCAGGTGGTGGAGTCAATGGAAGGGTTTGGAATATATATAAGATGCGAGGCAACAGCATCAGTTTTACCGCAGCAATGCGCCCGATGATAGCGTATGTTTAGCCCACCCGTCCAGGGCACGTCGTGTCTGTGCCATTAGAGCCTTGTAGTTAACTTCCAGCGTGTGTGGGATCAAAGGGGTCAAAAGGATACCCAGGTAGGGGACTGGGTCATGGGACCACAGCAAGGGGAGAGACCAGTGAAGGTTGTTGGACCCGGCCTCGTAGGATGGCCCTCCGTGCCCCCGCACCACCGAAACCTGGTGCCTGCAGCCCTAGCACGCGGCCCAGCCGACCTTTCCCACCAGGACACCTGCGCCAACTCCGGACATCCCCGTCCATGGCCTCTCTCCTTTCGGCCACCCCGGGCCCGCGTGCCCACTCCCTGCAACAAGATGGCCGCCCGGCCCCAGCGCGACCCGGGCCTAGAGGCGCCACTCCGGCTGGAGGACATCACGCTTCCAGGGGATGAGAGAGGGAGGAGCAGTTTCTATCGCACCTCTGAACTCCCCTGGGACGATGGGTTTCGATCGGCCCTCCGGCCTCCCTGCGGGCTGGCTCCGTGCCTGCTGGGTGTCTGGGACTCCTCCCGACCCGGCCCTGAAAGGATCAAAAGACAATAGCAGGAAACCCCGACAAGCGGCCCCCAGGTGACAAGACCCCTGCCTGCGCAGACTCCGGACATCAAAGCAGGGTCGACCTATAACAAGGGGTGCTCTGAGACTGTCCGGCAGATTCGACGCTGGAACAACGAGAGCCTGCTGACGTGGTCGCGGCTCCTGGAACTGGAACTCACCTGAGCCCTGCTGAGTGACTCGCGGCTCCCTGAAGATCGTAAGACCTCCGAACTTGTACCTGAGCCCTGCTGAGTGACTCGCGGCTCCCTGAAGATCGTAAGACCTCCGAACTTGTACCTGAGCCCTGCTGAGTGACTCGCGGCTCCCTGAAGATCGTAAGACCTCCGAACTTGTTCCTGAGCCCTGCTGAGTGACTCGCGGCTCCCTGAAGAACGTAAGACCTCCGAACTGGTACCTGAGCCCTGCTGAGTGACTCGCGGCTCCCCCAGACTCTCACGGTCCCGCCGGACCCCAACTCCGACCACGTATCCCCCAGCTCGAGGATTGTGAGCTGTGCGCCGGATACGTCCCTGCTTTGAACAGTTACCAGAGACAGTCCCGCTACCCCCTACCTTTCCGAGACTCTTGAGCCCGTGCTCACCTTGTACATATTTGCAGTGATACCTATTTGATAAAGCTTGTTCTGAGAATACCCAGTGTGGTCTCTCTGTGTCGTGTGGTGCCAGAAGTACGATCCTAGTTGCGAGATTCCTCCCCCTGGGGAATCTCCCGCCAGTGCCCGGCTACAATACTACACGGGTGGGACTCAGGGAAGTCAGGACCCCTTTCCGGGCTCCTCTGAGGTCGCCGTCTAACATTGGTGGCAAGCGACGGGATTCGGGCCCATCACCTAGAGATCGTACAGTGAACAACGGACGCACGACCAACAAAGATGGCAGAAGGAAGCGCCACGAGCTCCGCAGAAACCAACGCCAACAGAGTGTTCCAGGTGGAGCATCTGGAAGAATACACACACAAAGAGCTAAAACAATTTTGCAAAGAACTTAAAATCGCTACCACTGGCCTCAACAATAAGGAAGACTTGCAGAAAGCACTGAAAACTTGGGTGGAGACCGGGGCCTCCCGCCCGGAAAGCACGGGGGAGCACCCCGACGAAGCCGAACTCCCCCAAAGTGAAAGCAGTAGCAATCAGGTGCGAGGCATCGTACCAGACGGGGGCCTATCCCCGGAAGAGCTCGCGGACAGAGAGAGAAGCCGCAGTCATGAACTCGAGTTAGCCAAACTCAAAATCGAGGGCGAATTGAAGTTAGCGGAGAAAAAGCTAGCAGTAGAGCAAAAGCGTGTACAAGGCGAACTGGAAGAAAAGAAGCTCCAACGGGAGCACGAAGGAAGAAAGCTCCAACTGGAGCACGAACGGAGCTTAAAGGAACTCGAGCTCAAGGCCCGAAATGAGGACGGGAGGCCCTCGGGGAACCGAGAGACGGCCACCCCAGCGGAACAGAAGGTCCACATCCCCAAGGGTGTGGTCAAAGAATATTATAAAAACGATGACATTCAGCAATGGTTTCGGGCCTACGAGGTCGCCATGACCTCCCATCGGATTCCACAGAAGGACTGGGGGGCGGGGTTGTGGGGACGGTTTCTGAGCGAAGGAAGGGACACCCTGCTCGACCTACCCCTCTCCCTGCAGACCTCCTACAGCCACATGAAAGAGGCTCTCCTCACAAGATACGGCCTCACCCCAGAAATGTACCGCCAACGGTTCCGGGACTGCAGGAAGATCCCGGGCACCACCTGGGTGGAGTATGTAAACTTTTTTAGTCGGGCCTTCGATGGGTGGGTCAAGGGCAGCAAGGTCACCACCCTTGCCGAACTCACTGACCTCATGTTATGGGAACATCTGGCTGCGAACTGCTTCGTAGAGCTACGTCAACATCTGCTGGATAGCAAGCTCACAGATCCCCGGAAGCTGGCCGTGGAGGCCGACCGCTGGACCAACACCCGGGTCTCCCGGGGCATGGTAGGAGAGTACCCCCGAACCAGTCAGGGACCACCCCGCCAGAGAGGGGGAGGGAACCAGGGAGGGCCGAGGGAGTCCCAGCCTAGCCCCCCGAAGACACCACCTCCACCTTTCCCGGCGCCCCCCCCACCAGTAACAGGGCCCCCTGGGAGACGAGGACACCGGGTGACCGTCACATGTTTTCGTTGCCAGAAACCCGGGCACTACGCCAATGACCCAGAGTGCCCCATGGCCACCCAAGTCACCCCTGCGAGACAGATAGCCAACGTAGCCCTGGGGGAGGAGGTTGAGGAAGCCGAGGAGTGGGAACCCGCCGCTATGGCCCTGGTATCCCTGGGAGATAGGGAAATGATCCCTGGTAGCCTCCTACCCTCCAACACACAGAAATATGGGCAGCTCGTCAAGATCAATGGCCACCAGGTAGAGGCCCTGCGGGACACCGGGGCCAGTATCACCGGTGTCCTCAGGCACCTAGTTCCCGAGGAGCAGATCCTCCCCAATGTCTTTTGCCCCGTAATATCTGCAGACAATAGGGAAAGTATGTGTCAGGTAGCCCTGGTGCCATTTGAGTGGGGAGGGGTGATAGGTAAACTCAAGGTGGCCGTAAGAACCTCCCAGCCGGTCGACTGCCTCTTAGGGAACGACCTGGAGAGTTCTCCCTGGAAGCACGTAGAGCGCAAGGCCCACCTAGGAATGATGGGACTCCCCGAGTGGGTGTGTGCCACCACCTGATCTATGACAGCCCGACTCACTCCCCGGAGAGAAGTCGAGAGCACCCCGGTCGAAGTAGCCAGCACCGTCCCCGCCGAGGGTCCTCCCGTTCCCCCATCGGAAGGGTCCGTCGCCAGCGACGAACCCGCACCATCCGACCCCGCCCCGGTCCCCGAGTTGGGGGATCTACCCGAGTTGGCCCATTGGCGCCACGAGGGCGGGCCCACCCGAGAAGAATTTTACCGGGAGGTCCCCCAGAAGTCCTTAGGGTTCAGCCCGTTTGAATTACTCTATGGGCACCCCGTCCGAGGTCCCCTCAGTTTGGTTAAGGAAGGGTGGGAGGCAGCACCCCGGACCACCCCCCGAGATGTGTTCCAATATGTCCTGGCCCTCCGGAACCAGACCAGGAGGTTCCGAGAACTGGCCGAGGCCAACCTGGAGGCGAGTCAAGAAGAAATGAAGCGCTGGTACGACCAGAATGCTACTCTGGTCGAGTTCCAGCCGGGCCAGCAGGTGTGGGTCATGGCCCCCGTGAAGCCTGGCGCTCTCCAGGACCGATGGACTGGGCCCTACAAAGTGGTCGAGAGGAAGAGCCAAGTCACCTACTTGGTGGACGTCCAGTCGCCTCGGGATCCCCTCCGGGTCCTGCACGTGAACCGCCTCAAGCCTCACTTCGTGCGGACAGAACTGAGCCTCCTGCTGGCCACCGATGACGGGGCCGAAGATGAGTCGGATCCCCTCCCGGACCTCCTGTGTGTCAAGGAGCAGGATGGCTCCGTGGAGGGGGTGAACCTCTCCCCAGCCCTCACTGCCCAGCAACAAGCGGACTGCCGCCAGCTCCTCAGACAATTTTCTGACCTCTTCTCCCTGACCCCCCGGGTCACCAGCTGGTGTGTTCACGATGTGGACACCGGGGACAGCCCGCCGGTGAGACACCGAGCCTACCGGGTTCCTGACCGGGTCCGGTCCTGTATTCAAGCCGAAGTCTCGAAGATGTTGACCCTGGGGGTGATCGAGCCCTCTGACAGTCCCTGGGCCAGCCCCGTGGTCCTGGTTCCGAAGGCAGCAGCCCCCGGTGTCGCCCCCGAGCTCCGGTTCTGCGTGGATTACCGGGGGCTCAATGACGTTACCCGAGCCGATGCCCACCCCATTCCACGAGCCGACGAGCTCATTGACCGACTAGGGGCCGCCCGGTTCCTCAGCACTTTCGACCTCACCTGCGGCTACTGGCAGATTGCGCTCACCGAAGGGGCCAAGGAGAGGTCTGCTTTCTCCACCCCCGATGGGCACTACCGCTTCCGCGTGATGCCCTTCGGGATGAAAAATGCCCCGGCCACTTTCCAGAGACTGGTAAATAGGGTCCTGGCCGGACTAGAACAGTTCAGCGCGGCCTACCTGGACGACATCGCTGTCTTCAGTTCAGAGTGGGGTGAGCACCTCCAACACCTCCGGAGAGTGCTAACCGCCCTGCGCCAGGCAGGCCTCACCGTAAAAGCCAGCAAGTGCCAGATCGGGCAAGGATCCGTAGTCTACCTGGGGCACCAAGTCGGGAGTGGCCAGGTCGCTCCTCTACAGCCAAAGATCGACGCCATCCTGGCCTGGGACCCACCCATCACCCAAACGGAAGTCCGGGCCTTTCTGGGACTCACGGGCTACTACCGCCGATTCATTCGGGGATATGGCAGCCTGGTCGGCCCTCTCACTGAACTCACGTCTAAAAAACAGCCAAAGAAGGTGCAATGGACGGCTGCCTGCCAGGAAGCTTTCGATGCTCTAAAAAAGGCCATGTGCACGGCCCCCGTCCTCCAGGCTCCCGACTACACCAAGGAGTTCATAGTCCAGACCGATGCCTCCGAGCATGGCATTGGGGCCGTCCTGTCCCAAGTGAATGATCAAGGCCTAGACCAGCCCGTCGCCTTCCTCAGTCGGCGGCTGCTACCCCGAGAACAGAAATGGAGCACCATAGAGCGCGAAGCCTTTGCCGTGGTCTGGGCACTCAAAAAACTACGACCCTACCTGTTCGGCACTCATTTCAGGGTCCAAACTGACCATCGGCCCTTGCGATGGCTCATGCAGATGCGAGGAGAAAACCCCAAGCTACTGCGGTGGTCAATCTCCCTCCAGGGAATGGACTTCACCGTAGAACACCGCCCTGGTACGGACCACGCCAACGCGGACGGCCTCTCCCGGTTCTTCCGCCTCAGCGAAGAGAACCCCCCAAGGTGATGGGCAGTTCTCTCCGGCTTTCAGCTGGGGGGGACGCGTGTTGGACCCGGCCTCGTAGGATGGCCCTCCGTGCCCCCGCACCACTGAAACCTGGTGCCTGCAGCCCTAGCACGCGGCCCAGCCGACCTTTCCCACCAGGACACCTGCGCCAACTCCGGACATCCCCGTCCATGGCCTCTCTCCTTTCGGCCACCCCGGGCCCGCGTGCCCACTCCCTGCAACAAGATGGCCGCCCGGCCCCAGCGCGACCCGGGCCTAGAGGCGCCACTCCGGCTGGAGGACATCACGCTTCCAGGGGATGAGAGAGGGAGGAGCAGTTTCTATCGCACCTCTGAACTCCCCTGGGACGATGGGTTTCGATCGGCCCTCCGGCCTCCCTGCGGGCTGGCTCCGTGCCTGCTGGGTGTCTGGGACTCCTCCCGACCCGGCCCTGAAAGGATCAAAAGACAATAGCAGGAAACTCCGACAAGCGGCCCCCAGGTGACAAGACCCCTGCCTGCGCAGACTCCGGACATCAAAGCAGGGTCGACCTATAACAAGGGGTGCTCTGAGACTGTCCGGCAGATTCAACGCTGGAACAACGAGAGCCTGCTGACGTGGTCGCGGCTCCTGGAACTGGAACTCACCTGAGCCCTGCTGAGTGACTCGCGGCTCCCTGAAGATCGTAAGACCTCCGAACTTGTACCTGAGCCCTGCTGAGTGACTCGCGGCTCCCTGAAGATCGTAAGACCTCCGAACTTGTACCTGAGCCCTGCTGAGTGACTCGCAGCTCCCTGAAGATCGTAAGACCTCCGAACTTGTACCTGAGCCCTGCTGAGTGACTCGCGGCTCCCTGAAGAACGTAAGACCTCCGAACTGGTACCTGAGCCCTGCTGAGTGACTCGCGGCTCCCCCAGACTCTCACGGTCCCGCCGGACCCCAACTCCGACCACGTATCCCCCAGCTCGAGGATTGTGAGCTGTGCGCCGGATACGTCCCTGCTTTGAACCGTTACCAGAGACAGTCCCGCTACCCCCTACCTTTCCGAGACTCTTGAGCCCGTGCTCACCTTGTACATATTTGCAGTGATACCTATTTGATAAAGCTTGTTCTGAGAATACCCAGTGTGGTCTCTCTGTGTCGTGTGGTGCCAGAAGTACGATCCTAGTTGCGAGATTCCTCCCCCTGGGGAATCTCCCGCCAGTGCCCAGCTACAATACTACACGGGTGGGACTCAGGGAAGTCAGGACCCCTTTCCGGGCTCCTCTGAGGTCGCCGTCTAACAAGGTCCTCTGCCTGTATTTGTGACAGGGACAGGTTGAGGACCTGAGACTTGTTGAGGTTTACCTTAAAGCACGATATCTGGCCAAAGGCTTCAAGTTCGTCTACCAGTGCGGGAAAGGGAAGTAAGTGGCTGCGCTAGGGAGAGGATAATACCATCTGCATACAGGCTGACCTTGTGGTAGTTACCCAAGAATTTGAGGCCTTGAATGTCCGGGTGATCCCGGATTTTCTCTACGAGGGCTTCCATGTAAGGGCAAATAAAAGTGGCGATAGGGGACACCCTTATCTCGTGCCCCAGGCAATTTGAGAAGGAGCTGAGGAGACCCCATTGACCTGCACAAATGCCCGAGGGGTCTGATAAATGCATTGTATCCAAGCGATAAAACGGGGACCAAACCCGAAACTGCGGAGGACGTCAAACATGTATGGCCAGCATACTCTGTTGAACGCCTTCTCCGCGTCCACTGAGAAGAGCACCGCGCCGACCTTAGAGTGGTGGACACTGTCAATGAGGTGTAAGAGGTGCTTAGTGTTATCGCTTCCCTGCCGAGTGGGGATGAATCCTGCCTGATCGGGGTCGATGAGACCAGCCATGAGGGGATTCAGCCGTGCAGCAAGGAGGCCCATAAACAATTTCGCATCGATTTTGAGTAGCAAGATTGGGCGGTACGAACCGCAGAGGCTTGGGTCCTTATTGGGCTTAAGGAGCACAGACATCGCTGCTTCTCCCATCGAGTTGGTCATCGCCCCGCTATCTTGGAAGGAATTGAACAGACGAGCGAGTAAGGGGCCAATTCGTGACAGAACGTTTTCTAGAAAAGAGTGGGGTAACCGTCGGGGCCAGGCGATTTATCAAGCTTCAGTTTAGCAATGGCAGAGATAACCTCTTCCAGTCGAATAGGGGCCTTGAATAGGGGTCTGCTTCTGACTTCGGGAGACGGGTGAATTGGCTAGACATTAAATAATCCCAGGACTCAGGAATGCCCTGATGGTCGGGGCTATAGAGGGAGTGATAGAAACATCAAAATTCTCCGACAGTCTGGGAATCCAGATTGAGTTCCTCCCCTGCGGAGCTTCTGAGGAAAGGGATGGCCCCTGTCACTGCCCTGGCCCGTAGTTTCTGCGCTAACACCTCACCTCCCAGATAGAACTTGTGCCAAAGGCGGATCAGGGCATATTCGTCCCTAACCAGGTCGAGACGTTTAAGGAGGGTTTGTTTCTTTTCCATCATGCGCCAGACCAGGGGGGCCCCCGGCACATTTGTGTATCGCCTCCAGTTCTGCCACCTCCTGTTCAAGGGCTAAGCGGGCCTCTTTACACTTGCGCGCCTCAGCAGATGAGATGGCAAACTCTCAGCGAATAACTGCTTTGAGCGCATCCCATACCGCTGCCAAGGAGGTCGCACCGTTATCGTTAAGTTGTAAGTAATACGTAATTTTGGCGCGTACCTCCTTCACCACAGCGGGGGAGTGTAGAAGACCCTCGCGTAATCGCCATCGAGCCGGTGCATACCCAATCCCCTCGGGGCGCAGAGAGAGGGAAACATGTGCATGGTCTGAGAGGGAGCGTACAGCAATTGAGGTGTCTTGTACCCTAGGCAGGAGTGCATTAGAAACCCGGAGCATGTCTAGTCTTGCGTATGTTTTGTGTGCTGCCGAGTAGTATGTGTAATCGTGCGTGCCCGCATGGCGGAGGCTCCATACATCATGGAGGCCGTTTTCCTCGGGAGAGAGGGCCCTTAGCTGCGTGTGTTGTTGCCCTGATCGGTCCCACTCGTTGTCCATCACTAGATTAAAGTCCCCACCTACAATCAAGGCGGAGTCAGGGGAGGCTAGACCCTCCAATATATGTCAGCGGAGAAGGTCTCTTGCTGTGTATTAGGAGCGTATATGTTAAATAGTGTGAAAACAGTAGAGCCCCATTGGATCCTAAGAGCTAAAACCCTCCCCTTGGACTCATAGAAGGTAGACAAAACCTTGCCCTCAAATGTATCCCCTAATAGAATGGCCACCCCGTTCTTTTTCACCACCCCCAAGGACCAAAATTGGCGCGGAAAGCGTCAGGAACGCATGCGGGGCGTGTCTTTAGCCAGTAAGTGGGTCTCTTGAAGCATACAAATATCGCCCTCAGACTGCTCTAGAAGTGAGAGGATCGCAGTGCGCTTGGTGGGGTGATTCAAGCCTCGGACATTGAGGCTAACAATTTTCAGATCTCTAGGCATAAGTGGCGGCTAGGAGCATGTCTACTGGGCTCTGATGACATCGGGAGCGCAATGCAGGAGATGGGATTGAGCATGCGCTGGAACATACTGAGGCAGTGACTGCAGAGCGAGATGCGGAAAATCCCCAAAGAAAAAGAAAAAACAAAACAACAAGAACACAACAAACTGTTAACAGCCCGAAAGGGCACAGTCCCATTATAGAACAAAAACCATGAGCTGGACTATAGTGAGACCAAGCGCCTCGAGTTAAAGGCGTGGGACAATAAGAAAAGACTAGCGACCAAAGTTTGTCTGGTGAAAAATATCAGGGGAGACGGGACCGTGTCAGAGTATCTCCGAACAAAGTACCAGGCGGCCTACAAACCGCACAGTGGCGCCTAAGGAGTCTGAAAGGGCGGGTCATGCCTGGGCCCCTGCGGCTCCGCAACAATTACTGCCATTCGCATGGTGTAAGTAGAGGTGGTTCACGGGGTACACGGGCGATCTTGGGACTGTGAAAGGGTGGAGAGCACCGCATCATACTCTTTCGTCATCTCTTCCGGTCTTGGTTTTGTGGAGGCTGACGGTTTGCCAACCTTCTGCCATCGGGAAGCCTCTTCCTGTCGTGCTTCGAGGGGCTGTCCATTGGTGCCGGGTTCACATCTGCCTCAATTCCCAGTAGATCCATGGTCTCAGTGAGGGAACGCATCTGCCTCAACTTCCCTTGGTGTTTAAAGATGGTGCGGAATGGGCAGACCCATGAATACGGAATTCCTTTGTCCCGAAGGTAGGATGTGATGACTCGAAAATCCCTCCGCTTCGCTAGTGTTGAGGCTGCCAGGTCCTGAAAGAGGGCCTGTGTGTGTCCCCAGAACTGTATCGGTTGAGCCGTTCTAGCCACACGTAGGATGTGCTCCTTAAGTGGAAAGTCATGCACGGAGACCAACATATCGGGCGGAGGGCCTTTGCCGCCCCTAGGGAGGCCCACACGGTGAAAGCGGTCCATCTGTATCTTTTGCGGGCAATCCTCGCCCAGAATTTGCTGAAAGAGGGACAGGACATATTCTCGCAGGTCTTCGCCTTCTGCCTTCCAGGGCACTGCTCAGATGCAAATGTTATTCCTTCGTCACCGGTTTTCCAGATCCTCCGCGTGGGCTGGAGGTCCATATTTTGGTCCCGTAGGCGAAGGACCTCCTGCTGTAGTTTGTGCAGATCATCTTCTCTCGCCAATTCGTGCTCCTCCAGTGCAGCTACTCTTTCACCCACCTCATCCACATCTCGGCGCACTACTTTGAGGTTGGACGTGAGCTGCCCTTTCAGTTCCAAGATGTCTTCCTTAATAGCCGAAAACAGCTCTAGCACGAAGGCTTTCGTGGCTGGGCCATCTGCTTCGTTGATCGAGTCTGTGTGCTCCTGGTCTTTAGGTGCTCCTTGAGATGTTTCTGAGCCCCCAGGCTGCTTAAGCAAAAGTTCCTTAAGAGACTCCTCCCTTGGTGCTCGGGCTGACGCCATTTCTGCACTCTGGGGTGTCGAGGGCAAGTGGAGAGCGATCGAAGACCAAGGCCGGCAGTCACGCCGCCAACCCTGCTACGGAGCTATGACCGTGTTCTAGGCCTGTGTGCAGGTTAGCACGATGCTGGACTTGTGGGGGCAATCAAGCCTTGCTGTCTCTCAGAAGGTCATGATGCCCCCGATGATGGAGCCTAGTACAGGAGCCCCTGTGGGTCAAAATGTCCGGGCAAGAGTAGGACCGGGTGATGAGAGGACCCGGATCCAAGGACCCCCCCTTAAACTGTCTGACCAAAATCCTGAATTTCACCTTGCGGGGTTAGCTGATGAAGGACCCCCCAGCCACACAGCCACGAAGATCGGGTGGGTGGGAGGCGCCAATGACTCTAGAGGCTCTCTTGTAAGGTTCTGAAGCCTCGGGGATCAATGCTGAAACCCTGCACCCCACGTCTCAGCTCTGCACAACTCACCAGAGAGCAACCGACCACCGATCGCCGGGTGAGGAATCAGTCGCAAGCAGGTGTCCTGAGCTCTCCCCTGTCCCAATGGACCTTTCAATTAGCTCTATCCTCCCCGGCAACCAAGCAGGGCCCCCCCGACTGGATCGCGGTCTTCACAGTCTGCAGCGGTGCGAAAAGCAAAATGGTGGTCCGCGGGCTTTCCCCGCTCTGGACTGGACCGTGTGCAGGGGGATGAACGCACCTGTAGGTTTTCTCGGGCAGTCGTGGTGGTCTTCTAGGTGCTTAGCCCCCTAGGTGGTTGCTGTCAGTAAGGAGGACAAGTAGATGGTAAGTGTCCGCCAAGCCGCTTCCAGACCCGGGAACCCCACGGGTTCCAGGACTCTTATTCAGTGATGCGGGCAGGGTCCGAAGAGAGGAAGGTGCCCTTAAACTGTTATGCTCGTGAGGCAGAGCGCATTTGTGGGGACACTCCGCCGGGCGCGAGAGCCCGCTATCTGTCTCGCCAGCCAGGAGGCAGCCACCGCAGAGAAGATGGGCCCAGCTGAGGCAGGCCCAAGCGTAGAAGGCGGCAAGATGGCGGCTGTCTGGCAGGCCGCATCCTGGACCCAGCTCGCCACCTCAAGTGACCGGAGTCCCCCGGTTCACAAGACCTCCAGATAATGATGTTGGCAGCAGTCAATGTACAGCGGGCGCTCCGATGGCCTCAGGAGCCGCGCCGCTTCACCGGGACCGGGGATCTCACCAGCGCCGATCTCGCGGCCTCCGTCTCGGCCATACCGTGTTGCTATCTTGGCCACGCCCCCTGAAAGACATTTTAGGTTACCCCGACTTCCATAGAGGGTATCCTCCTGGGCTTTAGAGACACCACATTAGAACACTAAACCAAGGCGGATAAGGCAATTATGTGGGCTTGCCTGGGTGCAGCAAAAAAGGCAATAGCGGCCAATTGGAAGAAAAAAGAAGCCCCAATTATGGCACAATGGCATTCTCTCCTTTGGAAAATACTCACAATGGAACGCATGGCGGATATTTTCAGAGGCAAATATAAAAAATTTGAATTTAAGTGGGGTCCTTTTGTGTCATACCGTACGAAGGGGCTTCAGCTCACAGTGTCCGCCCACACAAAGAGGGCTCCATCTGTTCCAATTTTAGACCTTGCAATGGCGCTACAATAGGGATCCTTTCGTGAGGATAGTCATGACACGCATCTGACACCAAGCAGAAGAATTTCATTCCACCTGTGTACCCTGAGTAGTAGCTAGGGGAGGGGGGGATAGTTTCTCCACCACAGGGAAGGGGGGGGGAGGGGTTGGGGGTTAGAGTGGGTTTTAATTTTGGTTCTTTGCATCCTTTTTGTTGTATACGGCATAACGGTAAGGGCCACTGTGCGACACGATACACTAGTCATTCCTGTATGTTAAGATACTGTGACAAAACTAGCGATGTACTGCCTTTGGAACGTTGAAATGGGCAAGTGCCTGCTGTTATGAGAATGTTTATATAAAAACGTAAATAAACAAAACTTTGAAAAAATATATATATATTACACATGCTCATCTGATTCCCGTGTATATACCATAATATCTTAACCTGTCCTGCTCATTATGGCATGTAGGATGTACCAACTTGCTAGTAATGAAACCAGTACTTCAAAATATATTTATTATAATTCTTGAAGTCCACGGACCACCAGACTATTTTGTCATATGAACTTAGTATACATATTAATCCCAAAAGTAATCTCTGCTAACCATATAGGCATGTATTTTTGAAGTTATTGGTGAGAATATATATACATGCATGTAGTATAGTTACCTTAGTATTAGGTCCAATCTCTGTATTGCATTTATTGAACCTTACGATATGTTTACCTCCGTTATATTTAGGATTTATGGCTGGTCATTACAAGCCCACTTAGGCAAATAGATATATCTTTACTGACAGTTTACAGCTTAATATGGGTTTACATTTGAACCAATGGTGGCCCATGGCCCTGGGCACCCCCCCAACCGAAATCCGTCATTAAGAACTTAGGAGTTCTGAAGGATAGTGCCCTCTCATTTGAGGACCAAGCCAAAAAAGTGGCACGCACCTGCTTCGGTCTCGTACGTGGCCTGAAACCCATTATGGGACTTTTAGACGCATCCATCCGTCAAACGATTGTTCAATCTATTGTACAGTCCCGTCTTGACTACTGCAATGGGCTTTTACTCGGCGTGAATAAGGCCATAACTAAAAGACTCCAAAGGGCACGCATGCTTTTTGCCCTACCGAAGCACTACCATGCATCTAACCTTCTTCGCCGTTCCACTGGCTGGTGATAGAACAGACAGTCTATTTTAAGACTATCTGTACTACGCACAAGATCTTGCATGGCCAAGGCCCTCAAATTCGGCACAGGCTGTGGTCATCGTATGTACTGACTCGAGCCCTGTGTTCTGCTGATGTGCATCTAGCCTGTACCACCTCCCAGAGTGTGCAGGCTAAGAGTGGGGGGGGGGGCTCTTTCAGGGCTATCGCACCCGCCCGCGTGGGGCACTCAAGACCACTGGGCCTTCACAAAACAGATCAAAACCTGGCTCTTCTCTAACCTCTAGTTAAACCCTACCTGTTGCACTCGTCAGTCTCAGCGCTGGGATGCCCTTTTGCAGGGGCAGCCATACACTTTACAAGAATGTTTAACATAACATTGCTTTCACCACAGATTGAGTCATTTATGTGATGATTTAATTGTGCCACCTTATTTTATTAGAGAAAGATATTTTGCTTTCTCCACCAACATACATGGATCAACTGCCTATCATCGCTTATTCTAGCTATTGACATCACAGGTTCACTGTATACGAACATAGGAGCACACTTGTTGTTCAAAATCAGTATTTTGAGAAAAGTATTCACCAATTGTCTACAAGATAGGGGTGTAGATCACTACAAAAATTACATGTTTTTCAATTTTTGATATCTGTATACCATTTTGTCATAAACTTTGTATACTATAATATGAACCAGAAATACAGCATGTCCACCATCCTCCTCTTTCTATGAACATATTTGCACGGTTGGCTGTGCTGCATTTACAAAAGGTTGCTCATTGAGACACAGTGAGACTAAGTGTATGTAAGTTCCTTATGGAAACAACCATATGTATACATTTGTGCAATATAGATCAATAATGTAAAGGGAAGAGGACAACTTAGAAGGCCGACTTGGTAGGTTCATCAACACATGTCTGCTGTCTATGTTTACAAGTTAGTCATTTATTTAGGTCTACCTTGTAATGTTTTGTGCATCGCTTGAGAAAGGCGCCTTTGTGACGAAATGTGTCATAAATAAATCATAATTTCATATCAACTGTGCAGCAGTGGGGGCAATCTTTCTTTGTCTATGGGGGTGTTTTATATATATACATATTCCCAATTGGCCACTGGGTAGTTATAGTTAGGTCTGTGTTTACATAGGAAAATAATTTTTTCTTTTCCAAATAAGTTGGGCGTCTTTTGATGATTCTTCAAGAAACTTTACAGAAAAAAGTCTCATCCACCTCAGCTCCTTCCTGGAAAGTATTGGGGTGATACGTCAAGTGGGGGGCTAAGAAAAAGGGAGGGGGTATAAATTGCATTCCTCCCGTTCATTTTTCCATAGAAACATTGAATTGAAATAGAGCAGAAACTGTTGAACGGAATTACACCAAATTCGCCAAATAGGTAGGTCTTGATCCAGAAAGCGTGCTGTTTTGTGATTTGGAGTTAATCCATCCAGTAGTTTTTGAGCAATTTAGGCTCATAAACTTTGTATACCTCCGTCATTGAAGACCCGTGGGGCCTAAGGATCTCAAGCAGAGCTTTGATTGCCTGCCACCACATCAACAAGGATATGGTGGTAGCCCTCTTAGACATAAGTGGGCTGGTTGGAGATCCCCCGATACCTAGGCCTGGTGCCAAAAATGATATATTTTTTTTATTTTAAAATGAATTTGCGGAGGATCCGCAAATGTGGGGCTAAATAAAAAACAAAAAAGTGTGGATCTCCTGCACTACAAACCCCTTTTCCTCCCCGAGGTAGGCCACGGCCCAGGGGCTGTGAAATACAACTTATAGGGAAGCGGTTGCATGTGCCCCCTCCCCAAGCCTCTACCTTGGGCCAGTTTTAATAGAAAGGGGAGGGGTGCACAGCTCTCCTCCCTGAACCTCAATAGGCCACAAGGACCCATCCCTCGGACAGATCTGAAATTAAAGGAGAGGGGCAAATGGCCTACTCCCTGAGCCTTTATGGGCCCTGGGGTCGGCTAAGTCACACACCTGTGATACAGTTGTTTCCCATATGTTTGCTCTCACACGGCGCCCTTGCCATGCACAGGTAATTACCTCCTATATTACATCACTCATGACATCTTCTAGGACATCATCGATAATATCACTACAACATTTGCAATTAAATTATTGATGTGCCAACTGTGCATGGCGGGGACGCGAGTTATAGTTACCTTGGGGCACTTGAGTTATAGTTACTTGAGATAACTATAACTGGGAAATTTCAGTGATTTAAGACGTTCCGCTGTCAATGAAATTTTCACCTAACTGTAACGTTACTAGTGATTTTGTAGGTTTAAGATGTTCCGCTGTCAATGACATTTTCACCTAACTGTAACGTTACTTTAAGCTTTAGTTATTTCAGTGAAAATATATACATATATACTCACTAGAGTATGAAAGAAAGCTCACACACCAAAGTTACATATCTTTAAAAATATATCCTTGAAAAACAAATTTAAATTAAGAAATGTATAATACAATATAACTAAATACAAAATGTTACAAAAATTATTACAAATAGTAATATTGTCTAAACAATTTTAAAAGCACACAATATATATAATTTACACTTGAAATAAAGAATGTATATAAATCGAAATTAAATATAACTAAATTAAAATCATAAACACATTAATATTACTAACAAAAGACTTACTAAATGAGACAATCAGATAACAATAACCATACCGTAAACTAAACATCCCAAATTTACAAAACAACTAAAGTGAAAACATAGGAAAAATTCAATAACATTAATATAAAAAGTACATTTATTAAAAATGAACATATTAAAATATTTTAAATGCTATACCCATTCAAAAGCGAAAAATTAACCAAAAACATAAATAAAACAAAATTAAGATTGCAAAGTCATCCAAAAAATACCAAAACATTTCAGTTTTGAAAAATAAAACGTACCACTCCCTCTTCCACCTAAAACAGTAAGAAAATATAAAATAAAGATTCCCACTCCACTTGAGCAACAAAAGAGAGAGCACTGGACTCTAAGCAACAGTTGGGAAAGCAGTGGACATTGGAGGGGTCAGATTTACTATTTCGGCTTCAATCTATGCAACATTAGGAAAAGCGCTGGACTATGGTAGGGTCAGATAAAATATTGCCACTACAAACAATGCAACAGGAAGGAATGCAATGGATTTTGGGGGCACTATCAGTTTTATTATTTCGACTACAACCTAAGCAGCAATAGTAAAGGTACTGAAAATAAATGTAATTATTATAAACTATACATTAAAAACACATTAATCATTAATATAAAACAAGCGTTAATAAAATCCATTTTTATTTAAAAACAAAAATCTATACCAACCAAAAGCTGTACTACATTACATTTCCCAATAACACGCAACAAATTTACAATAAAAACACTTCCCACCATTCACCCCTACAACCCCAACTCACAAAAAAGTGAAATACTAAAAGTAGTAAATAAATCCTAATGAAACGCTTAAAAAAAGACAGTAAATGTTTAAAAAAATATAACTGACGAATCAAATAAAGTAATTAATAACCTAAGTATACAATTAGAATTATTAATACATTAATACAGAAAATATAATAACCAACTGAAAAAGTTTAAAAAATATTACTATAAATTAAAGAAACACATTATTAATTTCGTTAACCATTACATTGTTCATATTGTAAAAAGTGTTTAATTTTTAAATATATATTTAAATATTTCCCCATGACCCAATAAACCCAACAACCCACCAATAATTTAAAAACAAACTTAAAAACAAAAATGTAAACCTATCACCAAAATACTACAACTACTAAAATGATTACAAACTAGTTTTTATATTAACGTAGACCTTACAAAATAATAAAACATTACAAAATAGTACAAAAATCAATATTAGATAAAAGCTTATTTGAAAATGACAATATTAAACACTTAAAAAATGATGTTCGTACCTAAAATATTCCATACAAGGATATTTTTATAACCACAATATTTTTTATGACCATATTTGTAACTCACAATATTTTTTAGATGAAATTAAGGTTGTGCACAGTCCAAGAAAATGTCTAATCCATTTTTTATCTTTTTGTACTTGCTAAAAGGAGAATAGCTATACAGTACATCAGCTGTGAACTGCCATCAATTGAGAGGTGGATTAAGGATATAGACCAATGTGAGAAAAAGCAAGAAATCAAAACGGTTAGTACAAATTATATATTAGGGGAGGATTTTCTGGGCTGGAACACATACATACATGATTTACTATATTCCACTCCTCTTATGCCACTCTTAGGAGAGACAGAGGGCCTTATTAAGAGTTTGGCGGTCCCAACACTGCGGTCTGAAGGCCGCTGTGGGAGTGGTCTCCCGCCCGCCATATTGCGATGTTTCGATGGGCCGGTGGCTGTGGTGTGTATTTTTTCATATATGTCGATGCTGGTGTGTATATTTTGATTACAGTGTACACATATGCATGACACGTGGAAACAATACCTACTACATATATTTTCCTATTGCTGGAGTCTGGACCATATGTGCCTATTCCAGTCATGAGATAAATAGTACAAAACAGACTTGTCTGGATTTCGGCGCCAACATGGTTTTTTTCTTCGGGGTCAAGATGCTTCTGGTAAGGGGGGACCTGGAGAAAGGGATCCACATCGGAGATTGAAGGGAAGAAAAGGAAATGGGTGAGTATGCTCCCAATTCCTTCAATCCCACCAACTCGGAGCAGGCAGTCCCACCACCACAGTCACCTCGTCGGAAAGAAAACTCATAATTTGGACGGTGGTGAAACTTCTCTGTACTGCCCTATGAAAGCTGCTTTCTGTCGAGGTGGTTTGGGAATGGCTGTCAGCGGTACTCCGGCGGTCTTTCGAACAGCAATCTGACAACATCATAATACGGCAGGCAGACTGCATAGTCGGCGGCAGGTGAATCAGATGCCAACGCGTTGACGGCAGTGGGTCCACCAGACTCTTATACAGGCCCAGAGTTATATGTGGTGTGTGTCACCGGAATACCCTCAAGAGATAAAGAAAGCAACTGCTACTGATAACTGTTCATGTATAACAGACAAACGCACATAGTGTTTGACTGTAAATGCCATACTAGTTAAAAGTCCAAGCACTTCTGCACAGCATAACTGTTTTTGCTTACATTAACTTCAGTAAGTTTGACAAACTTTGAACTGTATGAATCAAAAAATGTATGCTGCACTTCACAAATACAAACACAATAGGTCTGAAAAAGAAAACATCAGGAAAAGTTTTGACTCCCCCCAAAAAAAAAACAAAAGGAAAAACTAAAAAACTTTCCATTGGTTATTTCCGTTATGATAGACCTCCTAATTAAAAATCCAAGGCTATAGCAAAATTCATCTGATGAAGATTGTGATGCATATGAAGCTTTGTCTCGGTGAGGCTTTCTGGTAATACATGCAAAGATACGTATTGAATTAAGGGGAAATAAGAAGCTGCCTTAGGAGTAAGATGGCAATTTGCCCTAAGCATCATCCTCCTATCCTGATGCAAAAGCAGGTCAAAATTCTGAACCATTAATGCTGGTCATATCCAAAATTAGCACTTGTTGCTATGACACTTTGGGGTGCACTCAACGTTAAATTTACACTGGAGTAAAACTACACATGGAAATTTACTATTGCATTCTGAAGTAACTTTACTACATTGACTATTCACCTTTTGTGTTTAAAGTTACTACAAAGGGGCCGATTCCGATTCCGGCCTCAAAACGAGCCGACCGACACGGACCCAGACCGAATACCGACCGACACGGACCAGAACCTTACGACCCGTGCAGTACGATGCAACGCGAGTGAATTACAACCGACACGTACGGAATACAAGCCGTACGACCGAGCCGGAGCGAAAATAGTGATCCGGCCGGAATACCTACGCGATTTTCACCGACCGCCACGAACCCGGAATGAACCCGACCAACCCGTACCCGCGATGTACGATTAGCGCAGTACGATGCAATGCGTGTAAAACCAGACCGACTCGCACGGAGACCAAGCCGCACGACCGACACGCACAGACAACCCGGCACACAAGCAATAGAGCCGCCGCGAACGACGCGTACCAAACACAGAAGACAGGCAGCGTGAACGAGGCGGAGAAGCCCGCACGAGACAACAGCAGCGTCAGTTTCCGTCACATGAACGTCTCCTTCATGCCTACAAAACACAAAGGAAAAACCACAAAAAACTGACCAAACAAGCAGTGACTAAGCCAATAAATACCCCCAAAAAAACATGGGACAAAGACACACCCACAACTCCAACTATATAAAGGACTACAATCGCTACCATCATCCCTTGCAAACAAGAGACACACCCACCAGCAAACACCAGTACACAGCAACCACAGACACACTCACAACTCACCCATCACACAACTCACACACCATGAGCACCTCATACAAAAGCACACACACATACACACAGCAAAACCAACACCAAACCAACATCACTTGCACCCTCACACACACACATCCCCCACCACCACCACCCATCACCATGCCTCCAAAGCAGAATCCAAAGTTCACAGATAGTGAGTTAGAAGTTCTGGTAGACGAGATCATCAGAGTAGAGCCACATTTGTTTGGTACATTGGTTCAAAGGACCCCCATCTCACAGAAAACCAAGATGTGGGCAAGGATTGTGGACAAGGTGAACGCACAAGCACCAACGTTGCGCACAAAGTACGATATCCAGAACCGGTGGTATGACGTGCGCAGGAGGGTCAAGAAACTCATCGAGAAAGATCATGACCTGAGTCAGCGCACCGGTGGTGGCCCTCCTGCCAAACCAGTCTACTTCAGGACCTGGGAGGAGAAGGTGCGGGACATCCTACCACCAGAGAGCGCCTTTGGCCTAACAGACATCCCAGAGCCTGGTGAGTACACAAACAACATAACCAAGATTGTGTGGCAAGGGGACAGTGAAACCATGCACCGCAAGCAAAGCTACACTAACCAATAGATAATCAACCCAAGATGTGTATGCCGGTCACACAAACACAATACCTGCCATCTCATAGTGACTGGGGACTGTGTCATGACATGCACCAACCTACAAACAAATAGAGCAAGCCACTAAGCCAAATACACCCAGCCAGACAGTTTGCCACCACAAACACACCACCTCACAGTGCAGCTGACTGTCAGGAAGGAATAGTGGGGATGCAGGTGAAGTGAGTGTAGACAAAAGCATGATGGGGCCTGTAGTCACAGATAATGTCCCCCCTCCTGATTGGCCCATCAAGACCCCTCTGAAACATGCCCACATCACAGGGAGTGGAAAATGACTGACAAGATGGCTGACACTGGCTCCTGCTGTGGGGAGCACAAGATCCTGCTAGGGCTTGTGTGCAAATCAGAAGCAGGACACCACTGACTGACATCCTGAAAGACAACTTGCGCGCCCTACAATGGAAGCACGTTTCATGATGGGATGGAGGACTGACAGCCCTGACCATACTACTCAGCATGGGGAGACACCGCCCCCCCAACACCAACTCCACACAACTCACCGGGTACAATGCATTGACACACACCTCATTGAAATATCAGCAAAAGATACCCCCGTACTGGGTGCTGCTGTGTGAAGCACAGGGGCTCACTTGGGACTTGTAGCCAAACAAACACCAGGTTTTCACAGTCAGCCATCTTGCCATTGATGTCACACCCCCTCACAGGGAAGCAGAGTCAAGAGGGAGGAAGCATGGGCATGCTGGGGAGGGGGGTGTAGCCAAGAGTATGATGGGACTCGCAGTCACAGACAACCTACACCCACCCACATGGCCCTGCAAGATCAACCTGAACCATACTCGCCGCACAGGGAGTGGGAAGGGACTGACAAGATGTCTGACAAGCTGGGAAAAAGCAGTGTACAGGCAGGCATCTGTTTGAAAAGTAGAAAATGTCATGTTTGTGAACCAATGATGCATGTAGAAACATAAATCACATTGTGTGTCTCTTCCAAACACAGGTCGTGCTGGGCACCCAGCGCAAAATGACGAGGATACCCAGTCCCAGACTCTGGTGGACACTGAGCTCTCTGGTCTGACTCTCTCACTGTCCTTTTCGGATGACGACGACCAACCTGGCCCCTCCGGTGTGAGCCATCATGCAGCACCAGCAGCAGCAACATCTGCCCCCCCTGTACCCACACCTCCAGCATCTGGACACCGACAGGGCACCCCCGCCAACACGGACAGACCAAGGACAATCAACACCCACAGCACAGAGACACAGGACCCACCCGGAAGCTACAGCCAACACCACCAGCAACACCACCCAAGGGGTCCCAGTGTCACCTGTGCGTACCGCCGCTGGTCCTGCCCATGTGGAGAGGGGTGGGAGGCACAGGGCACACCTTGCAGAGGGGTCTGGACTGCATGATGACCCCCAACTGGCACGCATCTTAGATGCGTACCAGGATAGCACCGAAGGATTTGGCCAGGTAGTGGGGATCCTCAAGGACATGCAACAGGAGCAGGTCGCCCACCATGCCCGCATGGAGGCAAAGTGGGATACCCTTACTGCGGTGCATCGGGACATACTACAATGCCTCCGCCAGATCAACACCAACCTGTCCACACCCCCCTGTGTGCCCACAACATCTGTCGCAACACCATCTGCCAGCGCCACAGGGAGGGAGGAGGACTCTGGCGGAGAGTCCCCTGCACCGCAGTGGCCTGCACATGAGGATCCCCCCCACCCCCCGGAAGAAGAGGGGTCGTCCGAAGAAGAACATGTGAGAGGCAGATGTCCCAGCACATCCCCCAGGGCCTCCAAACCTGTTCTGGACAATGTTCTTTGTGCGCAACCCGTTCACCTTGTCCAATCGCACATAACTCGCCCACATGACATGGAGGGTTCATGTTGGGCCAATGTAGCAGACGACTGTGGACTTTACTCTGGACATTTCATCCACCAGCACTTCCAACTCCAATGTGAACTTTGGATTCCCAAACCACTGTACAGCAGCCACCATCCTGTGCAATTCACTCACACATGTTTGTAAATAAACTCACCAGTACACCATACTTGCCTCTGTTGTGATTCCAACTTGTCATGTTCAGGGCGAAGTCGATCTGCTACACAACACAGTGCATGCCAAATACTGCAACAATGTGACCAACGTAAGGTGAGTTATGGGGATGTGACACATGTGAGGGAGACACACCACTATGGCAAGACAAAACATACTCACCATGGCCATGTTACTCATCCCACACAATGATGTTGACCTGAAACACATTGGCATGCACAGACACAACACCAAGCACAGTCAGTGGCAACAAGTCCACAGGTGAGGTAAAGCAGATGTCACTCAGATGTGGGAAGACAGACAACGCACATAACAAAGCGTAGCACAGGTTCATTACACACCAGCAACATGTTTATTCCACACTAGTTGCACGGTAATTCTACGTAACAGTGGACACACGCTCACAATGTGTTGGAGAATGGAAGTCCAGGGATGTGTGGTACATCAGTTGATGGGAATTGTCAACTTCCACACTGGTGTTGGCTTCTGGGTGTTGGGGTCAGTGTTGACCACACAACAGGCAAAGGACCCTGGGAAGGGCAGACAAGATACAGTCAAAAGCACAGACGAACAGGAGAGAAATGCAATACACATGCACAAAACATGTTGCAAAACACCTACACAAACACTAGTTAGCAGTACTACCTTATTGTGGAGTACACACCACCTGAATGGACACATCACAGCACGCATCAAGTCAAGTGGCACACAGACACACTCAGACAGCAACAGAGCTGGATCAACACATTCCAGGCTACCTCCATACATTGACATAACAACCCTGGAAACTCACATTCAGGTGAAGAAGTTGTTGAGCTGGGAGCGGACGTCACCATCATCTTCATCATCACTGGCATCTTGGCCCAGGCCGGGATCCTCCATAGGTGCCGGACGTTGGTCGTCGTCATCGTCATCCTGGATGAGAGGCACCTCCTTCCGCACCGCCATGTTGTGTAGCATGCAGCAGACCAGTAATATTTTGCACACCTTTGCAGGCTCATATGGGAGGGCCCCTTCGGTTTTGTCCAGGCAGCGAAAGCGGCTTTTCAGGAGGCCGAATGTCCGCTCAATCACCCTCCTGCTCCGACCATGTGCCTCATTGTAGCGCAGCTCGGCTGGTGTCACAGGGTTCCTGAGGGGTGTCAGCAACCATGGCATGTTGGGGTATCCAGAGTCACCTACACACACAAAAATGAACAAGTAGCTGAGTTTTGTAGGAGTGCGGCATACAACACTGACAAACACACACAATGAGAAACAGTCAGTACACACCGACAAACCGGGCATGCTGAGCTGGCATCTGTGACATCAGCGTTGCAATGTGATTACTCCTCATAATGTAGGCATCGTGCACCGAACCAGGGAACCGTGCACACACGTGTGATCAACATGTCAGCAGGACAGACCACCAGAGCATTGATCGAATGGTAGTGCTTCCTGTTCTGGTATGCCTGCTCATGTGCCTGTGGTGGTATCAGGGCAACATGTGTCCCGTCAATGGATCCAATGACGTTTGGCATCCTCCCCAGTGTATAAAAGGCATCCTTAATTTCAGGGAGTTCATCTTGGCTTGGGAACTTGATATACAGGTCGAGGAATTGCAACATCCCCTCCAAGACATCGCGTAGCACCCGACTAAACATCGTTTGCGACATACCACCAGCAGTAGACCAAAATAGAAAAGCAAAACCAGCTGCCTACACAGGAGTGATGTATATAAGCCCAAGATAGGGTCAAGGTTACAAACAAACAAACAACAGGCTAGAGACAGACCCAAAAAGACAGCGAGACAGATAAGGGAAAGTGATAAACACAGGATTTTATTTGAATAAATAAAGGTCAGGATAATGATCTTTATACACAACATAAACTAAGAAAATGCAATATATATAAAAAGGTCCCACACATACAGCAACTATATCCTTCGGGTGCGGACCCGCTACCAAACTCGGATCATTGAAACACATCCTCATAGAGAACCGATGTGCACCGGTGAGGAGGATTCTCCCTACCCTTTATATTTCGGCGACGCTGGCTTTAAGGTAAACTTGCTGTTCCCTCTCCCTTATATTCCCCTAGAGAATATCATTTATCAGACCCCTCTCCCCCTTACCTCCGACAATGCATGAAATTCTGAAACGTGTGTCTTTTTTGCTTTTGGTCAATAGCATCATATATGCATATATAATCTATTTAGACTGCCTAAACTAAGAATCGTTTATCCTGTCTTTCCCTCCCTTCCCGTCTTCACGGAAGATTGATAGAATCCTTGAGTAGGGCCCTTACTTATAATTCTTTTTAGTGTACCGGCACTATTTTTGTTTAGTTTATCGCCTCATGAATATTTCGCTCCATTGCAGGAACGTGTTTATCCTCCCGTCCTGTAGCCCTGGAACGGTCAATCCCAAATTGTTGAAATCACTCACCTTGATATCATTGATTCTCTTTGGACCTCGTTTTGGCCTCCCTACGCCACTTGAAGGCGACTTGATCTCGGGTAAGCTGCATAGCTCTGCACTATCTCAGCGATTTTGCCTTGGGACATTTCTGCTCTTTTTCTTCTATTTAAGTTTGTTATTACTTTTCTGTGTTTATAGAATCCACTCAACAAGTTGCTTGACACGTATTAGTGTCTTCGAACCTTAGTAAGAGGAAGCTTCCCTTAACCCATATTGGAACTTAAGGTATTGTCTTTTAGTAGTTATCGCTTGATATGCTTATATATATCTCTTTGCCATCATCTCTGGTTCATAAACCTTTTTTGGCTTTGGAATCTCAGGAGTAACCCTTCAGTTTGTCTGTAACCCGAGGAAATTGATACCTGCCTGACGAATGTTGCTGTGGCGGCTCCGGTGCATGAACTACGCAATTCATCCGCGGGTTCTGGTCAGCCGCATTTTAGCTGCAAGTCCACTTTCAAGTTGCTTTTTGCGGACTCTTATTCAATGCGAGTCAGTGCTGCTACCTGAAATGCCTCCTAAGAGCCACACACGGGGGACGGCCCGGGGCGCTACCAAGCCTACTAAGCCCGCCGCAGGAGATCAATCGGCGGCCTCGGCAAAGCGCTTACCTTTGAAGTCGATATCGATGCCAGCTTCAGCCGTCGTCGGATCTTCGGCAGCTAGTTCATCTCCAGGCAATAATTCAAGATCCCAGGCATCGGTGTCGGCTTTGTTCAAACCTCGGAAGAACGCTGCAGGCGGGAGGATCTCGAGTTCTCTAGCTGTCAACCCTGTCAACCCTGTCGATTCTCTCCTCATTACTCAGGCGCTTGCAGATCAGGCATCAGCCGTTGAGCTGTTTGGGAGTGCTGCAAAGGGGCTCCCTGGAGGGAATCAGTCAGTCGCAGCTCCTGCTTCTGGGACAGAGGCTATCCAGGGCTCAGCTCAGTTACAACAGGGCATGCTGGGAGATGTAGTTCGTCCAGATCAGGTATCCAACTTGCAGCAGGAAGCCTCCTTTGTCGACCCCTTTGCTTCTTGTGCAGCACCCGTACAGATCTCCAATGTCCCTCCAATTGTCGAGGCTGAAACGGATGTGGATAATTTCTTCTCACTTTCAGAACATACTGGCTCATCGGGAGAAGATGGCGCCCTGGATAAGGATTGGACAGAGGACGAGGGCAGCGATACTGGCGATTGGCGAGTCAATGATGTCTTGAATTCCGTGGGCGCTCTCAGCGGCCCGCCCACAGTCCGTAAAGCTCCTACGGATTTTGTTTCTGATACTGATGCAGGGTCATTGGCATGGGATTACTCCTTTTCGGCACAAGCTGCCCCTCAAAGTATTTCTCAGAATCCAGTGTCTCTCCCTCAGGAGTCTGAATCAGGCCCCCCTTCCGGGGAAGTTTCATTAGCCACAATTTATCAAATAATCATGGCACATAGGGAGGAGACTCGACAGGAGAGCGCGCGGGCACAGGGAGCATGCCGTAAGGTGCAAAATTCCCTGCGTAGAGTTATGAAGACCTGCATGGACATTGCTTCCAGGGTTACGGAAGCTGAGTCCCGTATCTCTACTCTTGAGGACGATTTAGTTAGTCATAAAGCTACTCTTGATTCAATTCAGTCACAGAGGGGCGACATCGAAGGGAAATTGATTGACTTGGAGAATCGGGCACGGAGGAATAATCTTAGAGTCCTGGGGGTACCTGAAGGTTTGGAGGGTCAAGATACGCGCCAGTTCATGATTGACCTATTTATGGAAGCATTTCCAGAAGTGAAGGAGTGGGATTGGCGGCTGGAGTTTTCCTTTTAAAATAAAACATCGCCCTGGGCAGACAGTTAATAGACCACGTGCCATTCTAATATGTCTGCATAATTTTTTGGCGCGAGAAAAGATTTTTGACTTAGCCAGGCCTGACAGGCAAAGATCTGGGAAGGGATGTCAGTTTTTTGTTAGGCCTGATTTTTGCCCAGCCACAGTGGAGCGGAGGTGGCAGCTCCGCCAGTTGATTTCCCCTTTTCAGTTAAAAGGAGCACAGGTCTTTTTGCTGTTTCCCTCCAAACTCAAAGTAATCTTTCAAGGCCAGACTAAATTTTTTGAATCTGAAGTACAGGCTAAGGGTTACCTTGACACAATATAATGATTGTTGAAGCATCCTGGAAATTTTTTTCTGCATTAATAGTGGGATCTGTTTATTCTAGTTTCTAGGTGCCCTTCTGCTTTGAATGATGTTTCTCGGAGGGGGTGGGGGGTTCTGTCTACACCGGATTCTACATCATCGGGACGGAGTTCCCTGCCCTGTCTGGGGGGTGGTTAGGGCTTGGGTGTGGGGGAGGGTCAGCAGGGGTGTGGGGTAGGAGGGAGGTTGGGGGCAGTGCGTTTGGGGGAAAAAATAAGCTTGACGTTAAATTCTTGTTTTATGACAATCTTGGTGTAAAAATTAAAAGAACTTTCTTTTTCAGCACTCTTATGTTAAAAGATAATGGGTAAAATCTCTATTGCTACTTGGAATATATGTGGTCTCAACAATGCGAGGAAGCGCGCCTTATTTACACAGGTTATTTGCTCTTTCCAGGTTGAGGTACTCTGCCTGCAGGAAACCCATGTTCCTTGGAACAATAGAGAGTGCCTTAAAATTCCAGGGTTTGATCTGATAACATGTTCCCGGCAGACCTCAATGACAAGGGGGGTGGCTATATTAATGAAGTGTGGGATAGGATCATGCATGAGGCATAGTCAGGATGCTGGGGGTCGCTGGGCAATTGCGCAGCTTTTGGTAAATAACGTAATCCTCACAGTATGTACCGTCTACAACTCAAATTTCGATGATCCTGACTTACTAGATTTTTTAAATGTTGAGCTGGCTATGTGGCCCCAACCTATTTGTCTCTGCGGGGATTTCAACATTAATATGCCAGAAAACTTTAACATATTAGGAGGGCAGATTTATTTAGGTCAAAAACCTAGAGTTTACAGAGCCCTACAAGCCCTCGTTCAAGAACATCTTATGACCGATTTATGGTTCCATTACTGCAAAGACAAGGAAGGGACCACCTATTTTTCTGCCCCCCATAAAAAAAACGGTTAGGTTAGACTATTTTTTTCTTTCGGATCAGTTAGCATCTTTTGCTTCAATTTTTATTCTCCCTAGAATATTATCAGATCATAATCCTTTGGTTATGAAATGCAATATATCAGCAGATAGGCATACTTTAAGGTCTTGGACTTTTGAGCGGAAGCTACTTCTGGATCCTAATTATTTGGATCACATGAGACCTTGGGCAACTGAGTTTCTGAACATCAATAGAGGCTCGACCTCTAATAGTATACTCTGGGATACGTTTAAAGCTGCCATTCGTGGCGAAACCAAAAGCTTTTCTTTTTTTCATCACAAACAAATAAAAGATCAAATTCAGGTTCGGCTGGAAGAATTACGTAGAGCCGAAATCTTACTCGCAACTACTATTAGGGAGGGAGGGGACATTACTATAGCTCAAACGCAGGTAGCACGGATTAAAGTTTCACTGCAGGAGTTTTTTGGGCAGGACTTGGCGGCTAAATACCTGCAGTTCCGCTCGACAATGTTTGAGCATGGGGAGAAGTCTGGGCGGGTGCTCGCCAAGCGACTTCAACAGCGTGGGTTAGCCAACCGTATTACCAGGATTGAGGATCCTCTGGGAATTATTCAAGATACCCCTGAAGGGGTTCTATCAGTATTCTCTGACTTCTACCGCTCCCTATATTCCGAGGAAACTACTTCACAAACACTGGACCGTGAATTTGCTGATTTTAGCGATGGTCTGGGCACAGTTAAAATCTCAGATTATCAGAACACGGTTTTGGCGGCCCCAATTCAATGGGACGAAGTGATTTCAGCAATGAATTCATTAGCCAGTGGGAAGGCTGCGGGACCTGACCTTATCCCTTTGGAATTTTATTGCACATTTCGATCAGAAATACAGGATGATTTTTTGCGGGTTCTGAAAGATGCCCGGCGAGGGATTATTCCTGACTCTTGGCGTTTTACTTCCATCATTTTGTTAAAGAAAAAGGATAAGCCTGAGTTGAACCCCGCCTCCTTCTATCCGATCCCATTGATAAACACGGATAGCAAAATCTACTCAAAGATCCTTGCGATTAGATTGGCTTTGGTTATAACCCCCCTGGTCTCTATTCGCCAGCACGGATTTATTCCCGGAAGGGACACGGCGGATCATGTCCGCCGTGTCATTGCTCTCTTGGATTGGGCGCAGGTTACACATTCCCCTCTTGCAGCTATCCTGTTGGACGCCGAAAAGGCGTTCAACAGGGTAGCTTGGGAATTTTTATGGAGGGTTCTTCGGTGGAAGGGTTTCTCCCCGAATTTCATTCAGGCTCTCCAATCACTCTATATTGCTCCTCAAGCACGTCTGTCAATCTCAGGCAATCTTTCAAGACCATTCGCAATAAACAGAGGTACTAGACAGGGTTGCTCCTGCTCCCCTTTGCTATTCGCTCTATATATTGATCCTTTTTTGACTACAATAGAGCTCTCCACTAGGATTCTACCTGTTGAGATCAATGCAGCCGACTTCAAGGCATTAGCTTATGCCGATGACATTATAATTATAACAAGGGATGTGTCTCTGGCATTCTCCGCTATTAAGAATTTAGCGCAGTCATTTGGACGGCTTTCAGGGTATAAACTTAACGTCCAGAAGACTCAGATTATTCAGTCATCATCTATGCCGCCTACGGAAGTCCCGGTGGTACAGACTGCAACATATCTGGGGGTTAAAATCTCGGCAGCAGTAGAACAAATACCAGATATGAATATTTTACCTATTATTGCTGCTGCCGAGCTCACTCTACGTAGGCTAGACAATCTCCATCTTTCTTTATTTGGTAGAAGGAATGTGCTAAAGATGTTGATCTTGCCAAAGTTCCTATATATCTTTAGGACTATACCCCTGGAGTTTTCGAAGGCTAGTCTTAATGGCGCAGAAAGATGCTGCAACAGATTTATGTGGAGTTAACATATGCCTCGAAGAGCTGCTAAATGGATGATCCTTACATTGGACAGAGGAGGCTGGTCAGTCCCTAGTCTTTCTTTATATTATTGGGCCGCTTTACTCCAACATCTGGCTCCTCCATTATTCGGTCTTCGTAGCTCACTTCCCTTATCCTGCAGTCCTTCTATTTTTGAGATCAGCTTAGGACAAGAGGTTAAGGGGTTACTTCTCAAGGTCCTCGAGCCGAGTTACTGTAAAAAAAACCAAATTAAAGGTCATTACAGCTATGCACTCTGCCTGGAGGAAGATCTCTCGAAAATGGGTAATACCTAAAATAAATTTTTACACTCCGTTGACTGCTGCTAGGCTGTTACCATCAATTTTCCAAGACTCAGTCACAATTAGGTAGGGAACTCAAGGTATTCTCACGCTAGGGGACTTACTCTGTGAGGGTAAAATGGCTTCTTTTGCATTCCTAAAAGATAAATATGCTTTAGCTTCTTATGATTTCTTTAAGTACTTACAGTTACGCAGCTACATAGACCGCCTCGTGATTAATTCCTCTAACGCACTAAGTAAGAATGCCCTCATGGAGTCAATCTTAAGGAGGACCCGTCTGAGTATCATTTACCAAACTCTTCTGAAAGGTCTTCCTGACGATTTGTTGTCTCAGACGGCTAAACTAGGAGGCAAATTTGGAAAGGCAAATATAGATATCACTTATGCATTGGATTTGTCTAATTCTGTATTAATATCTGGCAGTTTACGCTCACAAAGTAATATGGCTATGTATGATTTATATTTTACCCCAGCTAAGATCTCTAAATGGGGAGGTGGTGGTGCTCAGGGGTGTCCTAGATGCGGTTTGGAGGCAGCCAATGATGTTCATATGTTTTATTCATGTACCAAACTGCATAGCTTTCTTTATGATATTCAAGTGTTCATCAATAACTCATTGAATATTCAGGCAGAACTCTCTCCTGAATTAGTAATTATGGGATATGTGACAGATCCAAGTCTGGATAGATCATTTTTTGAATCTGCCTTTCTTTGCATCGCAATGTCTGTACTTCGCTTATGTATCACTTCTGAATGGATCAACCACTCACCCCCGTCTTTTCTGAATTGGAGAGCGAGAATTCTTGCCCTCTATAACTTGGAATCAGCAGTCTTTTTAAAAAGTGGGAGAAGGAGGCGGGATAAGGGTTTAAAGATTTGGGCCCCTTTCTCGGTTTGGTATAACAAGTAATACCGTATTGCCAATATTTTTTTTTTTTTTTTTTGAGACTGTTTGTTTTTGTGTTCTGGACAGTGATTTTCTATTTTGTACGGAGAACCTTGATTGTTTAAGTCACGTGTCTTTCTGTTTTGCTCTGTGTCATGTCAAGCGAAAATAAAAAAATAAAAAAAAATAAAAAAAAAAGGAATCTCAGTCATTAATCTTCTGTCTTTCCTTTTGGCATCTGTGTGCACTTTTGCATCTTTTTGATAGTCTTCATTTTCTGACACTGGTGGTTGGTCATCTATCTTTGAACATTTAACCGTTCTTGGTACACCATTTTCTCCCCTTTCATGAGCACCCTCTCTCTTTCTCATCTCTAGGAGAAGCTACTATGTTTGGGTGCATTTCGTTGTTTGTTGAATTTAATTGAATGACTTTATTAGACAGTTCCTTATTACCATTTATATCCTGACCCAGATTATAGACTGCTCACTTTTAGTGTTAGTATTTGTCTTTGTCTATGGCGAAACTTAACTGTTGTCAATAATGTACCTAATGTGGATGTCTGTTTAAGCGATTTTGTTTTTATTAATTTGTTGATCACCCCTTAGGTCCCGTTGTGTCCCACACGTTTGTCACGTAGCCCTGATGAAGGTGTAGCCCTGTACTGGGCGAACACCGAAACGTGCGTTGGCGTTTACTCATATGTGCCTACCTGAAGACTTCACCCATATGTAAAAACTTGGGAGTACACGAGTTTCCCTCGACCCCTGTTGGGTTAAATTGTATATTCCTTTGATGCGAAATATTTTCAAGTCAATTGTAAATAATTGTGTCTTTGTGTACATATGCCCCTTGTTGAACCTTTGAGTATGTTGTATGAATGACTGTGTGTATGATTGCTGTATGTGTGGGACCTTTTTATATATATTGCATTTGTGGAATCTATGTTTCTTAGTTTATGTTGTGTATAAAGATCATTATCCTGTCCTTTATTTATTCAAATAAAATCCTGTGTTTATCACTTTCCCTTATCTGTCTCGCTGTCTTTTGGGTCTGTCTCTAGCCTGTTGTTTGTTTGTTTGTAACCTTGACCCTATCTTGGGCTTATATACATCACTCCTGTGTAGGCAGCTGGTTTTGCTTTTCTTCTTTGGTCTTAATTGTCCCCTACTCCTCCTGCCTACCAATCGTACTTTTAGGGCCCCCCCTTCTATTGGATACCACCAGCAGTAGCTACAGTGTACTGGAAGGTACCGGCAGCAAAGAAGTGCAGGGCTGCCATCACCTTCACCTCTGGGGTCAGTGCTGTAGAGTATGTCCGGCCAGGTAGCAGATGTGGCGCCAACTGCTCCGCCAACTCCTCAATCAGTGGCCTGGTGAAGCGGTACCGTCTGATGCGGTCGAGTTCCTGCATGGTTGCAAGGTCTGGGAACGGCCGATGGACAGCTGGTGCCCTGCAGTACAGAGATGCACAAAGGAAGACTGTCAGTACATCCACCCATGTGGCCATGACGACGATCACTATCACATGCTAGTTCATGACATTACACAATGTACTGAGGTGTGTGCTGTTGGTCATGGACACATATGTCACCTACAAGACCACCACCTCACATCTCAATTCCACATGTCCACATGAGTGCCATGTAGTGCAATGGGCTAATCATCTGGCTGTGTCACCCAACCTATGTGCTGCTGCAACGTTCAAAATACCCACCCCAGTGACAAATGAGGACTCATGTCTCCCCGGCATCACAGATCTTTGCCATGCAGAAACCCAGGCTCCCTGTATTGCCACATCAACACCGCAATGGACATGGCGTAGCACGTACACACCTCAAGCGTAAGTCCCACAGGTAGTGGCCACTGTTGTTCCTGCCGGCCCTACATGTACGTCTCTTAGACACACACCCCATCAAGGTTGATGCATGGATGTGGAGACTGTCACCTACTGGTAACATGTGATCAGACACATCTGCGATACAACATGCACACAGGCTGTGGGTGCACATCAGTATTGGGGCTACAGGTCTCACTGTGACGTACATGCCATCACCCCCAGGACTCAGGGTGTATGTGACATGTCTTAAACATATCCAACCTGATACTGTGGCCTTCACTCATGCCCATTACTGTCCAATTGCACATCACAGTGCTAATGTGCACAACACACAAAGGACTCTGCCCCCATGTACATGTGCACAGCCTGGGAGTGGCTGCACAAAGGGCCAGGCAAAAAAACAGCTGTGGCCCCCTCAAACACCCAGGGAATGCAGCCTCACATGCCATGGGACACTGTGTGGCCAATGCTATAGTGTGGCAGGTGTGTGCAGGTGTCCATGACCAGTATATGTGTGTTGCAGCCGTCTAATAGTCACACTGACGTCCGACGCGGGTGACAATGCGTACGCATTGCACGGGTCATGACCGAGCCGTGCGTACGCCTTGTCATTGAATCCAATGAGGTCCGACGCGGGTGACAATGCGTATGCATTGCACGGGTCATGACCGAGCCGTGCGTACGCTTTGTCATTGCATACAATGAGGTCCGACGCGGGTGACAATGCGTACGCATTGCACGGGTCATGACCGAGCAGTGCGTACGCCTTGTCATTGCATACAATGAGGTCCGACGCGGGTGACAATGCGTACGCATTGCACGGGTCATGACCGAGCCGTGCGTATGCCTTGTCATTGAATCCAATGAGGTCCGACGCGGGTGACAATGCATACGCATTGCACGGGTCATGACCGAGCCGTGCGTACGCCTTGTCATTACATACAATGATGTCCGACGTGGGTGACAATGCGTACGCATTGCACGGGTCACGACCGAGCCGTGCGTACGCCTTGTCATTGAATCCAATGAGGGCCAACGCAGGTGACAATGCGTACGCATCGCACGGGTTATGACCGAGCCGTGCGTACGCATTGTCATTGCATACAATGAGGTCCGACGCGGGTGACTATCATGCATACGCATCGGACAGGCATGGTCTGAGACAGGCGTACGCCTTGGCCATTGAATTGTATGGAGAAGGGTGCATGTGTATATTCAAAATACGCGTGTACAGTCAGTTGAACGAGCCGGGCGCACCCATTGGCTCAAGACTGTCATGGAGACGGATGCGGATTCAAAACTTGTACGAGTTGTGCACTGGAAATTCAGTTGGATGCCTACAACAATGTTGCAATTTCAAGTGTTCCATGAAGGTGAAGATTTGAACGATGCGGAAGGCGTGTACGAGTCGTACTTTTAAATAGATTGGCAAGATTCATAGGATGCAACCGTGTTGGACCTATCACTTGGGACACATGGCACAGAGTCTGCCTCTGCAGCACAGATATAAGGCTGGCTGGGCCCCAGGGAGCTCACTTGCCTGCACTACATGCTACTGGACCACATCCCTGCTACCACTGCTGCTGTCTATGCATCCTCTGGCTCCTGCTATGGCACGTACACTGGAGAGGGCCCCAGCCTTCACTGAGGAGGAGAACCAGGCCCTGCTGGACGGGCTCCTTCCACAGTACAGAAAGCTCTATGGGACACCAGGGGAGCAGGTGAGTGTGCTGTCCACTGCCTTCCTAATTATGCATGGTGTCTGAATAGCAGTACTAGCAGTGTGTACACCAGTGATAAGCATTCTCACTGACTACTTTCATCCAACAAAGTGTGTAGGTACATGTAATGAATAGTTTTCATGTTGCTAAAGTGCATTATTGCAAGCTTAAACAATCCAGGCATTGTTAACATGTCAGACATGCATGTGAGTTTTCATTCCCCAAGTTTGCACTACCTGTGTAATTTATTTCCCTTTGTGATGATGACATGTATATCCGATAGTGTGCTGCACAAATCTGGGGCATGTGTGTTAATGTACTTTTCACTTTGTCATCCTCACAGGTCGATGCCCACCAGAAGCAGGAGATCTGGCTGACCATCGCCCGGGCTGTTCGTTCTGTGGGGGTCTACAAGCGCCGGATCCGCAACTGCCAGAAGAGGTGGCAGGACCTTTGGGGCTGGACCCGGAGGATAGCTAGAGTCCAGCTGAAGCTATCACCTCCACGCAGGAGGGGCAGACACCGGACCCTGACTCTCCACATGCTCCGGATACTGGCGGTGGTCTTCCCGGACCTGGCTAGGCAGCTGAAGGCCAGACAGCAGCAGGAAGGGGGTAAGTCCATGCCTGATCTGTGTACTATGTCTGACATGCAAATAGCAGTCTTTTGTCCTGGTCACACTTCCACATTACGTAGGTCTTGTAGTCCCAAAATCAGGTCCCTCATTTGTGTGATGCACCCTCCTCATCTGTTCCACAGGTGTGGCCCCTACAGTCTGTTGCTTGTGTCACTAGGGCACTGTGTCCCTGCAGTCAGCTATGTTTCAGGTACCAGTCAGCATCAGTTCCCGTGACTCTATTGTGTGTTTCATGGGTGGGTCAATTGTTTCCACAATGCCTGAGATCTGACATGTGAACTGTGTGTGCCCTTGAGATGTGTACCAATTGCTGGTCTGACTCGCAACATGTTTCTGGGGTATTCAAAACAAACCCATGCAGCAGGGGACTCAAATGTTTGGGCATCAGGAGTATGTATATCAAGTATGTCACAATTGCTTAGCCACCTGACTACTGTCCGGGGCAATACACTGTTTCACTTAGTCCTGTCCAGTCATGCCCCCTCAAGGGCATTCAGAAACACTCTGTAATCCCACTCCTGTTGTCGTACTTTAAAATTTGGGACCGCGTAGGAGGCAGGGCCCTACCCCTGTCTATCACGGTATTAGCGAACCGCGAATGGTCAATGCGGTATGTACAAGTGCTTTGTGTAACGTTTTAGCTATGAATGCACTATGTATACGTTATTATACATTGACTCCGTGGGTCCCATCTTGGAGCGGTGGCCATCTTATAGTTGCCCTCACATAGGCTACACTTTACTTTGACTTCTCTGTGACCTGTGCAAACTGACTCCACTGCCCGAGGTCAGCCCTGTCCGGCCGGTTCCTTTTACTGCGGCCAAATGGGATTAGCATCAGGGCCCGAGGCATCATAAATTCCTTCTTCCCACACGAACCCTGACTAATCTCTTACACACCTGACTCTTCCTGCTTTATGGCTTGTTTTACAAACAGGAGGTGCCCGTGTTTATTGGGGCCTGCTGATATCTGATGAGGGATCTGAGCCTTGCTGGGTAAATAATTGCGGGCTGGCTGAACTGAAATGTGGGATTGTAATCATGACTCTGCTTGTTCTTTGAAGTAAAATATGTGAATGACCAACTGCAAGAGAAGGGCGGTGTTGCCCAGAGTGTAACATTCTCCATAAAAGAGGAGACTGGTTTCTGTTCTGGAGACTGCCTCATTCAGTTGCTAAGGCTTCTGTGCGACGTAGTCTCACTCATTTGAGTTTAATAAAGATGTCTTTTCATATTTCAGCTTCTGTTGCCAAGTTCTTTGTTATATTATCAAGATATGCAGAATTTTATAATACCACATCAGGAAGTACTCGAAGTCATAGGGTGCTACCCCTAGCACCTCTGGGGTATCAAAAATTGGAGTACTTCAGTTGGCGCCCACCAGCGCGGCCTCATCAGAGAAGTGACTTTCTGTGGGAGTGATCTTGTCAGGAGACTGAAATCTACTGAGGAGGACAGAACGGGATTCTACCAAGAAGGTACTCTGTGCACAGGGATTCTGGAGATTCTTTGATTATGTAGCCCGGTGTATTTCTGCTATTTCTGATTTTGATCCTCCACATGATGTCACTCAAAAGGTGAGAAAAAGAACCCTTTTGGCATGAGTATTATAGAAGACTTTTGGTCATGTAGAACTTGACAATTAGAATTTGGATAACCTTTTGATTATTAAGAATAAGAATTAAGTATAAGTGGGTCGCTCCCAGTCCTTTGGTTCTTTGGGTCTTTACTTTGGTTATCGCAATTACCAAAGCCGAGGGGTTGGTTTCTTGGTTTCTGATTTGGTCATTGCAATTACCAAAAACGAGAGTCTCGCATATTTGCGAGTGTATTGGTAGAGATAACCCCTTGAAGTTTGAAGCTAGATTAGTGAGCTATAAGATGCCTGATCTTAGCAAATTTGGAAATGTAGCTTTTGGTTTGTATAGGTTTGGATATGCGAATTGCAATTTGTGTAGGCAGGTAATGAGGAGATATTTCTCCATTTGATTTTGATTATAATACTTGCGTTTTCCGCAGTATTTTTTGGCATGCCTGTTTGTAAGCTCACATGAAAAAATGTGTTGCTTTTTGTTTTGAAAGGTACCATAGTGTGGGAAATATCTAAATAGGTTAAATTTAAAAACATATTTCTTCCTTGGTGATTTTGTATCCCTAGGGAATTAAAATATGACATAATACAAAACAAGGATCCTTCGTTCTGCGCAGTTTCATGAATGAAGATATGCAGAACGATTTTGTGTGGTGTTCTGCTAGGCAAAGCTAGTGAATTGAGCGCATTCACTACTTCTTGGACATGCATCTGTCTGTGGGGCTGTTTATGCAGCCTTTTGGAACACTATTGAAAAGCGTTGCTTGTAAATATGACCTACAACTAGTATTTGCAAATGGTTTGTTTCAAGTATAGTCTGTGAGCTGTTCTTTCTTTCTGTCATGCGTATTGATTTGTAAGTCAACTGTGTGTTTAAATGTCTGTGTTTTTTTTTTCATTAGTGCAACTTCTGTAAGTAAATTGCGACGGCGCTATTTATGAAAAATGGCTAAAGCGCGCTGTATTGTCTGTTTAACCCCTTTCTGTTTATGTCTGAAATGAGCTCAATATGTGTTTGTGGGTCTTCTGATGTTTCCAGTCTGTTAAGTAAATTGTTGGTTAATTAATATCAAGTAGAAACTTAAAAAAGAAATCCAGAAACGGACCATGTGACGTGCTAAAATAGCTATATGGTGCTCTTTAATTTATAGAATGAGCAATTGTGCACATATACAAAACTGCCGTTAAATGCTTAAAGGATAAAATTAGAAACACATTCAATAGATATAAATCAGGCCCCAAAAACAAAATTATCTATTTTTGCAAAAGTAAATAAATTTACAGCATTTTCCTTAGATGCATTGTATTAGATGTTCACAGGCAAACTTTTCAGCTGCAGTATATTTGATAGAAATGTTCATTCAGCCAGCACCTTCCCAGTTGAACACGGGTGGAATTTTGCAGAACCGTCCTTTTAAATTAAAGTGGCGCAAAAATGTGACGCGTTTCAAGTTGGGCTTATGCGCTTAGGCGTGTGAGTTAATGTGTCCAAAATGATAGGCAAGAGATGCAGCTTGTTTTTTATACATGGAATTATCACAAAAACGAATAATTGGGATTTTTTTAAAAAGAAAATTATTAATCATGGAAAAATTATTTTAAAAAAATAAGTGCTTTTCAAAATCGTTTTTTGATATTTATAAAGCGTAATACTCATACTATGACCTCCTAGCATTAAAATTTGATTTAAGTTGTGTTGCATCACTAAAATGACAAGCATTCGCGTGTACAATTTCCCTTGGCGCAGGCGCATACAAGCTCATTTTTATAAAGTATAAGTTATTATTTCCAATGCCTGACTCATGGGTTATGTAATAAACATTCTGGTAATGCATATTATGCAAAAAAATTGTAGGATATTCATTTTTTAATGCCAAAAAAATGAAAGTCGAATTTGGGTAGAAAACACTGTTTGAAATGCATTTTCTTCCATTCAGAGTACTTTTTAAAGTGTCTCAGACTTCAGTAAATGCATACGTTTAGGTTTGATATATATTTACAGGTTGTGCCTTCTTATGATTCAATGAGTCAATGTGCCAGTACAAAGGCTTGTTTTAATATCAGGGTTGAAGGTTCTAACTTTAGCTGTGTCTGTCACGATACTACTGAACACGCTATGAAAAACAGGACCTTTTTAAAACTTGGAGAAATTAAATAAAATATGGTGTCGCAACCCGCAACTATTTGATGTTAATAAAAAACGGCCTTAATGGAGTTAGTACCCACATAGAGAAAGAGAAATGGAGAATTCTTTTTTGATGAAGGGAAAAGAGGATGTTTGTGAGCAGGTACGTGATGAAGTCAGTAATGATAGAGGGGTGGAGAAATGTAGAATTACGGTTATAGGAACTAGGTAATACGTAGAAAGGAGAAGAACAATTGGGAAAATAGAATGCCGTGGAGGGAAGAGAGATGATGAAGGGGAGTAATAAAGACATGAAGAGTAGCGTGAGGAAGGTTGTATTGACGAAGGGAATAAAAAGGAATGTGGTATCGGTTTGAGTAAGTGGGAGGGGAAAGATGAGATTGCAAGTTCTAGCAGTAGGGGTGAAAATATTGTAATTACCTAACGGGAGGCACTGAGTTTCATATGCTAATATGAAAGCGACGAACAGAGCTTGAATAAAAGCAAGTGACTAAATGATGAAGAAAATATCAAAACTCATTGCGAATGCAATTCGCAGTGCCAGTGGACTGGGGCAGAAAGCGGTCCCAATTGCTGGAGTTCAGTCTAACTTTAGCTGGGCCTACTGAGACGTTCATTCATTTAAGGTTGTTGAAATGTGTACCATTACATAGGATTGTAACAAGGATTTATTCTAAAAAGTGGTATGTGTGTTATTAAGTTTCGTGAATTATTCACAGTAAATGTAGTTTAATAATCTGGGAATAGAGATCATTTTTTTTTTAGCGCCTAAAAAGGAGAAATTATTTTTCAAAATAGAGTGAATTATTGCAAGTTAGGAGGAATTAGGAAGGCCTTCTGGCTTTGACAAATTCAGAGTGGCAGAAGCCGAAGGCTAAGGAGAGCTGCAGAGGCTGGCTCAAGTTACGCTGCTGAGATGCTATCTTTGGTTTTCCCGTAGGCTGCCACGTTGACATTTATGACCTTTTAAATTAGGGCCTTGCCTCTGTGGAATGCAGAATGACCTTGCTACATGGGCCTCTGAAGGTGGGGTTTCTGGTTTCTCCATAAGAACATCAATAAAACTAAAGAACTTAATTCCAAAGGAAAAATATAGCAAAGGGGTTTCTTTGGAAGCCCAAACATCGTGTTAAATACTTTGCAGAACTGATACATTTGTATCTCGCTCTAAAATAAATGAAAATAAAATAATGTCTGCTAGTTACTGTTATTTAACAGAAAACGAAGTGTTGCATTAAGTCTTAGGCAGACAATAAAATGCAGCCCCTTTTCTAATCATGAATTGTTCTTGCTGGTCCTGTATGTTAGAAGAGAGACAGTAACGTTATATTTGACAGCAGATTTCCATTGCCTGGTGATCTACTGTCAAAAAGGAGGGTAAGGATTTTAAACCTGACAAATTAAACAGGCCCAAATATTGGGTTTTGGGCTGCAGGTTTACAGTGCATAAAAGTACATGACATGGTGTTGTGTGTCACCGCTTATTTTACATATGCTATTGTTTTGTCTATGCTTTTTGTGCTTGATATACAGCAAGTATATCTGATGGCTTGACGTTTTGTGCGTTTTTATTATTTTTTGCATGTTTTCGTTGTTTTTGTTGCTGCTTTTTGATACTATTACAAGTTTACCTGTGTTGTGAGGGGACGGTCATGACGGTGCCCATCGCTACGCAACAGTTGGTTGAACTTGTTCTGGTTACTGAATTCCACAGCTAATGATATTTCATGCTGTGAACATGAGAGACAACACTTCACCAGTGCATGTCTAAATTGGCTATAATGGTATTACAGAAAACTAAAAGAGATCTACAGGATCAAAGTGTGTCACCTGCAGTTAGTCACTTACTGCCCTTTCCCTTAATGGAAAAGGCAGCCTTACATTTATGTATCCTTGATTGGACCTAAGGATGAAATTATAGATCTGTGACTCAAGGTGGCCTAATTTCTATATTACATTAGTTAATGATGTTTTGCTTCCTAAGTAGCCTATGGCTTTTGTTCCTTAAAAGAAAACTAGGTTTTCATTTTTCCCTGCAGAAGGAACTGGAACATTAGCTAAGATTACCGTATATGGTGTAGTCGCCAGCGGTAGAGTTAAAATGTATGTAACTTTGGCCTTTTGTGTATCACCCGTACTCTTGGTGTAGTGTCACATGCCTGACTATCACCCAAGTAAATTCTTGTCCTTCCTATAGATTTTTATTTTTTATTGCTTTTGTTGCTTCTTCCCTGACCGATGTCGCATCATGCTTAGTTATTGGGGATTTTAGTTGTGTCCTAGTTCCAATTCCCTTTTCCGTATTCCTTTCACCAGTCAGCCCATTTATTATTGTAGGTGTATTGTTCAGGTACACACTTCCAGACTGCAGTGATGCACCAGGAACCTCCATATTATGTATAATCCACTCTTGTATGACCAGACTGGTTTTCAAGAATTGTCCCTAGGCCTGCTTCAATGTTTTCCAGCCTGACTGTCAAGTATATTATATTATAGTAAGACAAGTTTTCCATCCCGATAGGAGATAACTCACGTTTACCTTTTTTGAACATGACGAATTTTCAATGTCTATTTTTTAACGAGGTTTTTACCCTTTTTGTTCCTGCTGCTTTAATTTTCGGTGGGATCAGAAGTTTCTAATCATGCAAATATCAGGACCCTCTAGTTCTTGTCTTTTGTTTTCATATCTGACTATTAGCCTGTGTATTGCATATTGCGCCTGATGTGAAAGTTTTCTACATGCCCATGATAATTTGTACCATGTGATTTCTCTATTGAGATGTTCTGGATAAGGAATTTAGGAACACCTAGATGTAATCATTCCGAAAAAAAATGTGTTTGCCCTGTTAGACAATGCCACCATATGTGAAGACATCCATTTAGATAGAATTCTCGTGTAGTTATCTACCCTTAGATGATGGAGGCTCTCACACGGAAACCCAATTGAAAAGCTTAGAGGCACTGTTTTGCCTACTGCCTTTTTATTTGTATTGCTTCCTGAGAAAGACAGTGTATTCTAGAAGAAAATTGTCCCATGGCGTGTGGCCACTCCTTTGAAAATCACAGGCCACCTGTTTACAGTCCCCTTGTTATACAACGAACTGTTTAAAGCATCACACTTGCTTCATCAGAAGGCGTTCAACATCAGAAAAGAAGGAGGAGCTGGTTTTGCCACAGAATCAGATTTTCAGTGCACAAGAGCGCCTGTCATGTGCTGGTAACCTCTGACAGTGTGCAGTCCCTTGAGCCCCTTGGCCTGAGTTTTTGGCCACACACCCCCCCTCTTTTCCTTTGCTTCAATGGAAGTGCAGTGCACCGGCGGATCCAAGATTGACAGAAGGCACTACATTCCAGTGCCCATGGAAGAGCAGCCTGAGCGTCCTCTGACACTGAATGACGAGTGTTGGAGTCTGAGAATGGTCCCGAATCTGCACGAGATGACCTGTGCCCTTGATCAATGGAGAGCACACTACCTGTAGTGCCTGCCGCAAAGGAAAAATACTGGCGCACTGCCTTGAGCCATTGAGACTTTTTCGAGTGAGCTGTGGGTGTTTGCCAGGAGGGCACTCCAACTAAGCAGTACTTTTCTCATGAAAGGCTTGAATGAAGAGGCCCAGGCAAAAGAAAACAACAGAAGAAGATTTGATGGACAATAGAAGCCTGCCAGAGAGGCTTTTTGAACGGACTCTGGGCATAGGTGGTTTCACAAGAGGTTTCCGTGTGATTGTATAGAGTAGGTGTTAAGGAGACTGATTGTTTTGCTGGCATTGTTTTAAAGTACTATTCTGTTTAGTAAAAGCAAAATAAAGTCAATTGTCTGTGGAAAGAGTATTTTCACCTCAGAGCATTGATGAGGGTCACCACTGTTTCACCTGAACATAATTATTATTTCATTTGTAATAGTGGTCACTACTTTCTCCCGTTGTCTATATGTTTTTAATAACGAGTTTTCCAGTGTCTTTTTAAACATGACGTTGTCATTTATGGATGGGATTGTTTTTCTCTACCCAATTGACTTCTGCACCCGCTTCCCAACCTATGTCCTTTCCTACCACTGTTTCTTTGCACTCTTTTCACCCTTTTCCTGAACATGAGCAGGTTAAAAGATCAGAATTCGTAAGCAATTCTTTTGTACAGCTTCTGCATCGACACTAGTTAGTAGTAAACATCACTAATTGTTGGGGGTGTGATCTTCTGCCACCTAGATAGAGGTATTCCTTATTTTGTGGCCTTTGTGCTACTACATGTGTAAGGAGACGTGTCCCGTGAGAGTCGCTAAGTAATAGGATGATGCTACAGCAACATCTCCATGACTTCATGTCTGTAGACCTGGACTCGGATTGATGAGAGTATAGTTATTGCCTATGTAAGGGCAAAAGGAGGGTCTGTCGTACTTTAAAATTTGGGACCGCGTAGGAGGCAGGGCCCTACCCCTGTCTATCACGGTATTAGCGAACCGCGAATGGTCAATGCGGTATGTACAAGTGCTTTGTGTAACGTTTTAGCTATGAATGCACTATGTATACGTTATTATACATTGACTCCGTGGGTCCCATCTTGGAGCGGTGGCCATCTTATAGTTGCCCTCACATAGGCTACACTTTACTTTGACTTCTCTGTGACCTGTGCAAACTGACTCCACTGCCCGAGGTCAGCCCTGTCCGGCCGGTTCCTTTTACTGCGGCCAAATGGGATTAGCATCAGGGCCCGAGGCATCATAAATTCCTTCTTCCCACACGAACCCTGACTAATCTCTTTCACACCTGACTCTTCCTGCTTTATGGCTTGTTTTACAAACAGGAGGTGCCCGTGTTTATTGGGGCCTGCTGATATCTGATGAGGGATCTGAGCCTTGCTGGGTAAATAATTGCGGGCTGGCTGAACTGAAATGTGGGATTGTAATCATGACTCTGCTTGTTCTTTGAAGTAAAATATGTGAATGACCAACTGCAAGAGAAGGGCGGTGTTGCCCAGAGCGTAACATTCTCCATAAAAGAGGAGACTGGTTTCTGTTCTGGAGACTGCCTCATTCAGTTGCTAAGGCTTCTGTGCGACGTAGTCTCACTCATTTGAGTTTAATAAAGATGTCTTTTCATATTTCAGCTTCTGTTGCCAAGTTCTTTGTTATATTATCAAGATATGCAGAATTTTATAATACCACATCAGGAAGTACTCGAAGTCATAGGGTGCTACCCCTAGCACCTCTGGGGTATCAAAAATTGGAGTACTTCACTGTGTATGAAATTGCAGGTTGTGCTTAGTGACATGTGCCCTCAGGTGTGTACCTCTGTGTCATTAGGGTGTGGCTTGTTGCTACGTACAATTGGGGTGTCCATGATTCAGAGGGTCAGCATGACATCTGCAATGTGACTGTGGGAGACAAGACCTGTGTGACATATAGGTGTGTGATCATCTGACAGCGCACAATGGTGTATGCAACTGTGACCCTCATGCAGCTGGGTTATATGCGTGGCAGACTGTGATGTGTTAATGTACATGGATTTGTGTTTGCTGAGACTCATATGAATGATTTGCATGTTGTGGTGTCTTCTGGGTCCTAGATATGTTGATTGCATGGGATGGGCATGTGCGCCAGTCATCTGCAGAGTCAGATTTACCCCTGGGCTAGGATTGTGAGTCTGTGCATATTGTTGTTGTCTGGATGCCCTGCCCCTGTGACAGGAGACAGTGTTGACTGACTTTCAGGGCATCCCAGTGCCATGGCATTGAACTTGCTATGAGTGAGCCTGCGTTGTGTTCAAGTGTGCACCATGCACCCCATTGTGGCCTTGCCCATCAGGACATTAGTGTGGAGAGGTGTGGCTCACTGGTTAGAGGTGGCAGACCCGTAAGCAGAGGACGGCCCGGGACCAGGGTTCGATTCCCGACGCGGCAGGGTCGTGGACCAGGGTCAGCGGGCTCGATAATTCTCGCCTCGGTGCCTACTCCAGTCAGGGACCACACTCGGCAACTCTGGGCATTAGCTTGCCTCATCTTCACAACGGCCCCCCCAGACCGCCGGGGATGCTTGGTCGCACCTTAGAGATACCCATTAGGGACCATCTCTCAGGGTGAGCCAGGACGGGTTCCCCAGCGGTCGAAGCGTGGAGATACTCCTCCGGGAGTCGATTCTAGCGCTATATAAACCCACAATTAAATTAAATTAAATTAAATTAGTACATCATAGTGTGTGTTGCTGGCATGCATCCCAAGTATGTGAAATGAGTCTCCGCCCATCCCTTCATCCGGACACCTGTACTGAGTCAGTCGCAAGAGATGTGCTGTGTGTCTAGTGACATACTTCTACATGTTCACTTGCATGTACAACTAATATGTGGGTGGTGCATGTTGGCACATTGGTGTGTTAGCATCCAACATGCAACGGACACATGTGTGAAAGTCAAGAAGGGCATTGTGTGCCATGGTTGATGTTGAGAATGACATTTGTCTCATCCTAAACAGTGTTGGCACTTTGAGCTGTGTTCAGCTGATGATGCCAGGGCTTGCCCTGTGATGTGATGTACTCACTGTGGTGTGTGCAGTTGGTGCAGGTGACTGATGTTGTTCTGTTACTTCCTATTCCTATCCACATACATCCACGGCCACAGGAAGGGACAGCTCCACGGACCAGGAGGAGCCACAGAGCCTTACAGGGACAGAAGGAGGAGTCAGGTGGACCCAGTGGCACGGAGGGCGAGTTGAGCCACACAGAGGAGTCGTCAGCACCATCCCCCCCAGCTGCAGGCCACAGCAGCTCGGAGGATGACTCCCCTGTGGAGGCGGGTGTCAGCAGCCACCAAACACCAGCTAGTGAGGCTGTCTCCGCCACCACCAGCACCCTCCTCCTATTGGCTCCCATCCCAGAGGTCCCTGTGGCATCCAGTGTTCGTGAGCAGGTCTCCTTTGTGCCAGGCACCGCACCCTCTGCCCCTGTATCCCCTGCTGCCCTGAGTGAGGAGTCTGTGGACTTACTTCGACAGATCCATGTAGGGCAGATGCCGATGCTGACGGTCCTCCATGCACACACAGGTCTGTTGACACAACTGGTGTCATTCATGGAGGGCATTTTCTCGGGCATGTCTGCCCTACAGAGGACCAACCAGTCCGTAGCCTCCTCCCTGACGGCAGCAGTGCCCTCCTCCAACAGTCCCACACCCCTCCTACCCCTGCACCACCCACGATTCCTAGCAGCCTACCTGTCCCAAGCACAGAAACCCCCAAACCAAGGGCTAGACGTGCACACAAGCAAGCACAGGGGACTGATTCCACACTCACAGGGGCTGGTTTGCTGACATACACAGTCATCCACAACCACTCCACAGTCCTCTGAGACCTCTCCCTCCCAGCCCCCTTCCCTTGCCTCACCTGCAACCCCATCCCCCCAGAAGCTCCTCCTGTGACCTTGGCCTATTCCCCACCAACCCAGCAGATCCTGATTACAAGGGGAAGAGGAAGTCCCCACACACAGAAGGGAGTGCCCCTCACACCCGGACACCCTCCCCCAGGCGCAGTCAGACCGTGACGCCCACCCGCAAGTCCCCCCGGTGCAAGAAGAGCAAGATCCCCCCACCACCACGCAGCTCCAAGGCAAAGTCTCCGTCCTCCATCCCCCAGGCCACCACTCCAGAGGTTCCCCCCACCACTCCCTGCCCCGGGTTCCCCCACACACAGATACACCATCCCCAAAATGCTAAGGCCATCCCCCCCAGCACCTGCTCCCTCACGCCTGGTCAGACAGTCGGTGCCACTGATGTGGGGACCATGTCCCCCCCCTGCCCTGCCGACCTCACCTGTCCCCCATTCCGCTCCCATGGCTGTAGGCACTGCTTTGGAGTCCACGACCTTCAGGGAGCCGCGAGTCACTCAGCAGGGCTCAAGCACAAGTTCGGAGGTCTTACGATCTTCAGGGAGCCGCGAGTCACTCAGCAGGGCTCAGGTGTTTCCAAGGCAAATCTGCCGGACAGTCCCAGAGCACCCCTTGTTATAGGGCGACTCCTCTTTGATGTCCGGAGTCTGTGCAGGCAGGGGTCTTGTCACCTGGGGGTCGCTTGTCGGGGTTTCCTGCCATTGTCCTTTGATCCTTTCAGGGCCGGGTCGGGAGGAGTCCCAGACACCCAGCAGGCGTGGAGCCAGCCCTCGGGGAGGCCGGCGGGCCGATCGAAACCCACCTTCCCAGGGAAGCGCAGAGGTGTGATAGAAACTGCTCCTCCCTCTCTCATTCCAAGGGGAGCGCGATGTCCTCCAGCCGGAGTGGCGCCTCTAGGCCAGGGTCGCGCTGGGGCCGGGCGGCCATCTTGGTGCATGAAGTGGGCACGCGGGCCCGGTGTGACCGAAAGGAGGAAGGCCACGGACGGGGAAGTCCGGGTCGGGTGTGTGTGTTCTGGTGGGAAGGATCGGCTAGGCCGTGGGCTCGGGGGCTGAGTGAGGCGCAGGGGTCAGGTATGGCTATGTTACGAGGGCCGGGTCCAACACGCGTCCCCCCCAGCTGAAAGCCGGAGAGAACTACCCATCCTCGTGGGGGTTCTCTTCGCTGAGGCGGAAGAACCGGGAGAGGCCGTCGGCGTTGGCGTGGTCCGTACCAGGGCGATGTTCCACAGTGAAATCCATCCCCTGGAGGGAGATTGACCACCGCAGTAGCTTGGGGTTTTCTCCTCGCATCTGCATGAGCCATCGCAAGGGGCGATGGTCGGTTTGGACCTTGAAATGGGTGCCGAACAGGTAAGGGCGTAACTTCTTGAGGGCCCAAACTACGGCTAACGCCTCGCGCTCGATGGTGCTCCATCTCTGTTCTCTGGGCAACAGCCTTCGGCTGAGGAAGGCTACGGGCTGGTCTAGGCCTTGGTCATTCACCTGGGAGAGGACTGCCCCGATGCCATGCTCGGAGGCATCAGTTTGTACCACAAACTCCTTGGAGTAGTCGGGGGCCTGGAGGACGGGGGCAGTGCACATGGCCGATTTCAGGGCATCGAACGCCTCTTGGCAGGCAGGGGACCACTGCACTTTCTTGGGCTGTTTCTTGGACGTGAGTCCCGTGAGGGGACCGACCAGGCTGCCGTAATTCCGGATGAATCTCCGGTAGTAGCCCGTGAGGCCCAGAAAGGCTCGGACCTCCGTTTGGGTAGTGGGGGGTTCCCAGGCTAGGAAGGCGTCGATTTTGGGCTGTAGAGGGGCGACCTGCCCGCTTCCGACCTGGTGCCCCAGGTAGGTTACTGAACCTTGCCCAATCTGGCACTTGCTGGCTTTCACGGTGAGGCCTGCCTGGTGCAGGGCGGTTAGCACCCTCCGGAGGTGCTGGAGGTGCTCACTCCATTCAATTCAGAGCTAAAAACTGCAATATCGTCGAGATATGCAGCACTGAATTTTTCCAGCCCGGCCAGGACTCTATTTACCAGTCGCTGGAAGGTGGCCGGGGCATTTTTCATCCCGAAGGGCATCACGCGAAAGCGATAGTGCCCATCCGGGGTGGAGAAGGCGGACCGCTCCTTGGCTCCTTCTGTGAGCGCAATTTGCCAGTAGCCGCAGGTGAGATCGAAGGTGCTGAGGAATCGAGCAGCCCCGAGCCGGTCAATGAGCTCGTCGGCTCGGGGAATGGGGTGGGCATCGGCTCGGGTGACTTCATTGAGTCCCCGGTAGTCCACGCAGAAGCGGAGTTCTGGGGCGACACCGGGGGCAGCTGCTTTCGGGACCAGGACCACGGGGCTGGCCCAGGGGCTGTCTGAGGGTTCGATCACTCCTAGGGTCAACATCTTCGAGACCTCGGCTTGAATACAGGACCGGACCCGATAAGGGACTCGGTAGGCTCGGTGTCTCACCGGTGGGCTGTCTCCGGTATCCACGTCATGGACACACCCGTCGGTGACTTTGGGGACCAGGGAGAAGAGGTCGGAAAACTGCCCTAGGAGCTGGCGGCAATCCTCACGTTGCTGGGAAGTGAGGGATGGGGAGAGGTTCACTCCCTCTACATAGCTGTCCTTCTCTTTGGTGCACAGGAGATCAGGGAGAGGATCCGACTCCTCCTCGGACCCGTCATCAGTGGCCAGTAGGAGGCTCAGCTCCGTCCGCACAAAGTGGGGCTTGAGGTGGTTCACGTGGAGGACCCGGAGGGGGTCCCGGGGTGACTGGACGTCTACCAAGTACGTGACCTGGCTCTTCCGCTCAACCACTTTGAAGGGCCCGGTCCATTTATCCTGGAGGGCACAGGGTTTCACGGGGGCCATGACCCATACCTGCTGGCCCGGCTGAAACTCGACCAGAGTGGCATTCTGGTCGTACCAGCGCTTCATCTCCTCCTGGCTCGCCTCCAGGTTGGCCTCCACCATCTCTCGGAACTTCCTAGTCTGGTTTCGGAGGGTCAGGACGTATCGGAACACATCTCGGGGGGGGGGGGCCTCGGGGCGCCGCCTCCCACCCTTCCTTGACCAGGCTGAGGGGCCCCCTGACGGGGTGTCCGTAGAGTAACTCAAAAGGGCTGAACCCCAAGGATTTCTGGGGAACTTCTCGGTAGGCGAATAGGAGGCAGGGGAGCAGGACGTCCCACTTACGCCGGAGGGGCTCTTCCAAGCCCGCGATCAGCCCCTTCAGAGTCCGGTTAAACCGCTCTACCAGGCCGTTTCCTTGGGGGTGGTACGGGGTGGTGAATTTATAGGACACCCCGCATTGTTGCCATAAGGACTTCATGTATCGGGAGATGAAGTTGGTACCGCGATCGCTCACGACCTCGCGGGGAAAACCCATGCGGGAGAAGATTCCCATCAACGCCCGGCCCACCACGGGGGCTGTGACGGTGCGCAGGGGGATGGCTTCAGGGTATCGGGTGGCATGATCCACCAGGACGAGGATAAAGCGGTGCCCTTGGGAGGTTGGGGGGTCCAGAGGCCCCACGATGTCGTTCCCGACCCGCTCAAAAGGGGTACTGACGACAGGGAAGGGTTTGAGGGGAGCCTTGCGCTTTCCTCCGCTCTTCCCACTGGCCTGGCACATGGGACAGGACTTGCAGTGGGCTTCTACATCTGCTTTCATTCTGGGCCAGTAGAAGTGAGTCACAAGGCGACTGTAGGTTTTGTCCTGGCCCAAGTGGCCTGGGAGGGGAACGTCGTGGGCCAAGCCCAGGAGGAGGTTTCGGAAGCGTAGGGGTACCACCAGCACCCGGCCGGATCCTAGCTCCACCGACTTCTGCTCGCTGTACAAACGGTCATTCTCCCAATACACCCGGTGCGTCCCAGTCTGGTCGCCCGCGGCCTGGGCCTCTGTCTTTTGCCGGGGCCCGACCAGGGAAGGACAGGTAGCCTGCTCTCGGCAGAACTCCTCTCGGGAGGGGCCCCCCTCGTGGCGCCACTGGGCCAATTCGGGCAGATCGCCTAACTCGGTGACCTGGGCGGAGTCGGAAGGTGGGGGTTCGTCACTGGCGACCGACCCTTCTTTTGGGGGGATGTGGGGACCCTCGGCGGGGACCATCCTATCTTCAGTGGTCGGGGCGTCGTCGACTTCCCTCAGGGGGGTCAGTCGGGCCGCCATGGATCGGGTGGTGGCGCACACCCACTCAGGGAGGCCCATCATCCCTAGGTGGGTCTTGCGCTCGACTTGTGTCCAGGGTGAACTTTCCAGGTCGTTCCCCAGGAGACAGTCGACTGGCTGGGAGGTTCTCACTGCGACTTTCAGTTTACCGACCACCCCTCCCCACTCAAAAGGCACCAGGGCTACTTTACATAGACTTTCCGTGTTGTCAGCGGAAATGACCGGGCAAAAGACGTTGGGGAGGACCTGGTCTTCGTTGACTAAATGACTGAGGACACCGGTGATGCTGGCCCCGGTGTCACGGAGGGCTTCTACTTGGTGGCCATTGATCGTTACGAGCTGCCCATATTTCTTTGTGTTGGAGGGCAGGAGGCTTCCAGGGACCATTTCTCTATCTCCTAAGGATACTAGGGCCATGGCTGCGGGTTCCCACTCTACGGTCTCCTCAACCTCCTCCCCCAGTGCTACATTGGCTATCTGTCTAGCGGGGGGTGCTGCCTGGGTGGTGTGTGGGGCCATGGGGCATTCAGGGTCGTTGGCGTAATGCCCGGGCTTCTGACAACGGAAACAAGTGATGGTCACCCGGTGCCCCCGTCTCAGGGGGGGGCCGGATACAGCTGGTGGGGGTGCCGGGAAAGGCGGAGGTTGGGACTTCGGGGGACTAGACTGGGACTCTCTCTGCCCTCCCTGGTTTCCCCCCCTCTCTGGCGGGGTGGTCCCTGACTGGCTCGGGGGTACTCTCCTACAGGGCCCCGGGAGACCCGGGTGTTGGTCCAGCGATCCGCCTCGACAGCCAGCTTTCTCGGATCCGTGAGCTTGCTGTCGAGCAGATGCTGGCGCAGTTCCACAAAGCAGTTCGCAGCCAGGTGTTCCCACAACATAAGGTCTGTTAGTTCTTCCAGGGTGGTTACCTTGCTGCCCTTGATCCACCCATCGAATGCGCGGCTGAAGAAATTCACATACTCCACCCAGGTGGTACCCGGGATCTTCCTGCAGTCCCGGAACCGCTGGCGGTACATCTCCGGGGTGAGACCGTACCTTGTGAGGAGGGCTTCTTTCATGTGGTCATAGGAGGTCTGCATGGAGGTTGGTAGGTCGAGCAGGGTGTCTCTCCCTTCGCTCAGGAATCGTCCCCACAACCCGGCCCCCCAATCCTTCTGCGGGACCCGATGGGAGGTCATGGCGACTTCGTAGGCTCGGAACCACTGTTGAATGTCATCGTTTTTGTAATATTCTTTGACCACATCCTTGGGGATGTGGACCTTCTGCTCCGCCGGGGAGGCCGCCTCTCGGTTCCCCGGGGGCCGCGCTTCTTCGCTTTTTGCTTTCAGCTCCATTTCCTTCAAGCTGCGTTCATGTTCCAGTTGAAGTCTCCTTCCTTCGTGTTCCCGTTGGAGTTTCTTCTCTTCTAGTTCTCCCTGCACTCGCATCTGTTCCACTGCTAGCTTTTTCTCGGCTAATTTCAACTCGCCCTCAATTTTGAGTTTGGCTAATTCGAGTTCGTGATGGCGACTTCTTTCTCTGTCTGCGAGTTCCTCCGGGGATAGGCCCCCGTTTGGTACGAAGCTTCGCACCTGGTTGCTGCTGCGTTCTCCTTGGGAGGGTCCAGCTTCGTCGTGGGGCTCCACCGCTCCTTCTGGGCGGGAGGCTCCAGAATCCACCCAAGCTTTCAGTGCCTTTTGCATATCTTCTTTGGTGTTGAGACCAGTGGTAGCGATTTTGAGTTCCTTACAGAATTGCTTCAGTTCTTTGTGTGTGTACTCTTCCAGCTGTTCCGCCTGGAACACGGTACTGGTGTAGTTTTCTGTGAGAACCACGGCATTTCCTTCTGCCATCTTTGTCGGTAGTGCGTCAGCCGTTCACGGTACGATCTCTAGATTATGGGCCCGAATCCCGTCGCTTGCCACCAATGTTAGAAGGCGACCTCAGAGGGGCCCGGAGGGGGCCCTGACTGTCCTGAGACCAACCCTCGAGGTATCGTAGCCGGGCACTGGCGGGAGATTCCTCAGGGGAGGAATCTCGTATCTAGGATCGTACACTCGGCACCACACGACAAAGAGACACCACACCGAGAGTTCTTAAGAATAAATCTTTATCAGATCGGAGCTGTAGGATCTTTATGATCAGCAGGCAAATATATACAAGTGGAGCGCGGGCTCACAAAGTCTTGGAGGGGGGGGTAGGAGGTAGTGGGACAGTCTTTGGGGATATGGATCAAATGCAGGAGCGTACCCGGCGCACAGCTCACAATCCTCGAGCTGGGGGATACGCTTGTCGTCGTGGGGTCCGGCGGGACCAAGAGAGTCTGTGGGAGCCGCGAGTCACTCAGCAGGGCTCAGGTACAAGTTCGGAGGTCTTACGATCTTCAGGGAGCCGCGAGTCACTCAGCAAGGCTCAAGCACGAGTTCGGAGGTCTTACGATCTTCAGGGAGCCGCGAGTCACTCAGCAGGGCTCAGGTGTTTCCAAGGCGAATCTGCCGGACAGTCCCAGAGCACCCCTTGTTATAGGGCGACTCCTCTTTGATGTCCGGTGTTGGACAGGCCACACGAAGGGCTTGCGCCCTCCCCGCATGACAGGGCCCCAGCCCCCCAGGCACGGCCCACGAGAATCACCCGCACCCCGTATCCCGACGGAACTCCTGCCCTCGGACCTCCCTGTAGCACGGGCCCAAGCCACCACCGGCTCCCTCGGCCGGGTCAAGCCGCCATCTTGGGCCCTGCGCCACGAGGCCGCGTGGCCTCCCCCCGACCCTAACCCTGGGCCTGGCCGGCCCCGACATCCCGGCACCACCATCCACCCAGGAGGTGAGCGGATCACTTGGCAGGTCAATGGGAGGACGAAGTGCCAAGGACTCTCCCCCGCCAGGTGACGATCGCCTCCAGCTCCCCCAGGCACCGGCTCCACCCCCCGCTGGGTGTCTGGACACCTTCATCCCGGACCCTCCGACCCCCAAGTGCGAGGGTCCGGACATCAAAGGGCACCTGCCCTATAACTGGAGCAGCTGCGGAGCAGGAAGGCAGTTGTATCCTGGAGTCGAGAGACACCGAGAGAACTCAGCCTTGACGGACTACTGGCGCTGCCGTAGCCCTATCTTGTGATCTATCGTCCTGCCTGCTGGCGCTGCCGCGGCCTTCTGCAACATCCATCCTCGTCGGGACCTGCTGGCGCTGCCGCGGCCCGTTGTAACGACCATCTTCACCGGGACCTGCTGGCGCTGCCGCGGACCGTACATCGACCATCTTCTCTGGGACCTGCTGGCGCTGCCGCGGCCCGTGTATCGACCATCTTCACTGGGACCTGCTGGCGCTGCCGCGGCCCGTACCAGCTAGACCACCTAAGCTCGAGGATTGTGAGCTACCCACCATACCACCTCAACTACCAGACTGGTAACCAGACTGTCCCGCTACCCCTTTTCCCATCTTGAGAGACTTGAATCGAGGGGACCCCTGAGTCCAGACCTCCTTGTACCTTTTCATCGTACCTTAAGAAGTGCTTATAAAGAACGCTAACTCATCTCCTTGTGTGGTATCTGTCTGTGGGGGGGAAGTTATTTGTCTGTACGATCGCTGGAGACGGCTCTCCCCGGAGACCTCTCCCCTTGTCCTCGGCCGACCCTCCCGGTCCGTCTAACATTGGTGGCCAGCGGCGCGATCCGAATCAACGCGTAATCGTACAGAGAGTAGCTCACCCCACGACAAAACCACGATGTCAGCTAAAGATAGCGGTTCCACTGAAAAGTTCCAAATGGATAAGTTGGAAGAGTATAACCACCGCGAACTTAAACAATTCTGCATGGAACTAGGCATTGCTACCACCGGCCTGAGTACCAAAGAGGATTTGAAGCGCGCCCTTGAGTCGTGGGCAGAAACTGGGATCACCGGATCCTCCGACCAAAACAGTGTCGCACCACAGGGGAACGCCACGGCTCCCGAGGAGAGGGGAACGGGCCTCTCGCAGGAGGAGATCCAGGAAAGAGAAAGGACCAGATTACACGAGTTGGAAATGGCACGACTCAAGATGGACGGTGAACTAAAGTTAGCCGAGCAGAAACTAAATCTAGAGCATCTGCGGCTCCGAGAGGAGCGAGAAGAAAAACAGAGACAGAGAGAGCTTGAGGAAAAAAGAATAACACTCGAACACGAACGCAAACTGGCGGAAATAGAACTTCGGAAACAGAATAAAGAGACGGGGGTGCCTGAGCGACCGCACACCCCAGGGGCAACCGAGAAAAAAGTCCACATCCCCAAGGATGTTGTCCGAGAGTATGTCCGGGAAGACGACATACAACAGTGGTTCAAAGCCTACGAGTTCGCCATGACCTCCCACCGGATCGACCGGAGTGATTGGGGAGCTGGACTATGGGGGAGGTTCGTCAACGAAGGTCGCGATGCCCTGTTGCAGCTCCCAGATCACCAAATGTCGTCCTACGACCACATGAAGGCTGCCCTCCTCACCCGCTACGGCCTCACACCCGAGATGTACCGCCAGAGGTTCAGAGATTGCACCCGGATCCCGGGTACAACTTGGGTGGAGTACGTAAACTATTTCAGCAGAGCCTTCGAGGGGTGGATCAAGGGGAGCCATGTAACGACCTACGAACAACTCTTTAACCTCATGGTATGGGAACACCTGTCGAACAACTGCTTCGTCGAGCTCAGGCAGCACCTCCTCGACAGTAAATTGACCGACCCCCGGCAGCTCGCCGCTGAAGCTGACCGATGGGAGAGCACCCGAGTGGGCCGGAGAGGACCGCACGAGCAGAACCGAAGCAACCAAGGCCAGCGCCGTCCTCGGGGAGGAGGAGGAGGCCAGGGGCGAGGGAAAGACACCCTCCCGGCAACACCCGTGGCCAGCACCCCGCCCCCGGCCGGCCGGGGAAACCCCCCGATGCGTCCAGGGTTCCGAACCAATGTCACGTGCCACCGATGCCAGCGAGTCGGCCATTACGCCAATGACCCGAGCTGCCCGCAGAACCAAACACCCAAGCCCCGCCAGGTAGCTGCCGCCGCCCTGGGGGAAGAACGACTGTCAGAGGAACAGGAAGAGTATGAGCCGGCCCAGCAAGAGTGGGAACCGGCCGCCATGGTTCTAGCGTGCCTAGGGGGAAAAGACATAGTCCCGCGGGCTCCCCTACCCGCCAACACCAGGAAATACGGTCAGTGGGTGACCATTAATGGGCATCGGGCCGAGGCCTTACGTGACACAGGCGCCAGTGTGACGGCCGTCCGCTGTCACCTGGTGAAATCCGAGCAGATCCTGCCGAACATTCTCTGCCCCGTCCGCTCAGCTGACAATTCCGAAAGTCTGTGTCAAATGGCCTGCGTCCCCTTCGAATGGGGAGGGGTCTCCGGCCTGTTGAAAGTGACGGTCCGGGATGATGCCCCCGTGGACTGCCTCCTGGGGAATGACCTTGAGAGTTCCCAATGGGCCACCGTCGAGAGAAGAGAGCACCTGGGGATGCTGGGCCTCCCGGACTGGGCCTGCGTAACCACCCGGTCCAGGGCAGCCCGTGCCGTTCCCCGACCAGAAGAACCGGAATGGCCAGCACCTCCGCCCCCGGTCGCCCCAGTCGAAGACAACGATGAGGCCAACCCCCCGGAGCCAACGACCGAAGGGGACGCGCACCTCCAGGACGTCCCCGGCCTGGCTCAGTGGCGTCAAGAAGGGGGGCCCACCCAAGAACAGTTCCGCCAGGAGCAAAAGACTTGCCCCTCCCTCGAGGGACTCCGCCAACAAGCCAGCGCCCAGAGCGCAGGGGACTCCACCGGAACTCACTGGGTCTACTGGGAGAACGACCTGCTATACAGCGAACAGAGGATCGCAGAGCTAGGGGCCGGTCGAGTACTGGTGGTACCTCTCCGCTTCAGAAACTTCCTGCTCAATCTGGCCCACGATGTCCCCCTGGCTGGACACCTGGGCCAAGACAAAACTTACAGTCGCCTAGTGACCCACTTTTTCTGGCCGAAGATGCGGAACGACGTCCTGAACCACTGCCGGTCCTGCCCCACGTGCCAGGCCAGCAGGAAGAGTGGCCGTAAGCTGAAGGCCCCTCTACAACCCTTCCCGGTGGTCACCACCCCGTTCGAGAGGGTAGGAATAGACATTGTGGGGCCCCTGGACCCCCGCACGGCACAAGGACATAGGTTCATCCTAGTACTGGTGGATCACGCCACCCGCTACCCCGAGGCGGTGCCTCTACGAACAGTAACAGCTCCGGTGGTTGGCCGAGCCCTAATGGGGATCTTCTCCCGGGTGGGCTTCCCCCGAGAAGTCGTCAGCGACCGAGGCACGAACTTCATCTCCAAATACATGAAGTCCCTCTGGCAACAGTGCGGGGTCACCTACCGATTCACGACCCCCTATCACCCCCAAGGGAACGGACTAGTGGAGCGATTCAACCGCACTCTCAAGGGGATGATTGGGGGATTGGAAGAGCCCCTCCGTCGCCAGTGGGATGTACTACTCCCGTGCCTCCTCTTCGCCTACCGGGAAGTTCCCCAGAAGTCCCTCGGTTTTAGCCCCTTCGAACTCCTGTACGGGCACCCTGTGCGAGGGCCCCTCAGCCTAGTCAAAGAAGGTTGGGAGATGGCCCCCCTAAAGACCCCTCCAGACGTCTTCAAGTACCTCCTGGCCCTACGTAATCAGACCCGGCGCTTCAGGGAGATGGCCAAGGCGAACCTCGAGGCCAGCCAGGAAGACATGAAGAGATGGTATGATCACAATGCCTCCTCCGTCGAGTTCGAACCTGGACAACAAGTGTGGGTGATGTCCCCCACCGGGCCATGTGCCTTGCAAGATAAGTGGACGGGGCCCTTCAAGGTGGTCGAGCGCAAAAGCCCCGTCACTTACCTCATCGACATGGGGACCACCCGGAACCCCCTTCGGGTCCTCCACACCAACAGACTCAAACCACACTTTGTGCGCTCAGAACTCAGCCTCCTGATGGCTACAGACAGTGGGGCGGAAGAAGACTCCGAGCCTCTCCCTGATCTCCTGAAGACTCAGGAGAAAGACGGTTCCGTGGACGGGGTCCGGCTCTCCGATGCCCTCACCCCAGAGCAACGCCAGGGCTGCCGGGACCTCCTGCTGCGGTTCGCTTCACTGTTCTCCCTCACTCCCGGGGTCACCCCTTGGTGCTTGCACGACGTAGACACCGGGGACAGTCCCCCTGTCCGGCACCGGGCCTACCGCGTACCAGATCGGGTACGGGCCTGCATACAAGAGGAAGTGACCAAAATGCTCACGATCGGGGTCATCGAGCCCTCGGACAGTCCCTGGGCCAGTCCAGTTGTATTGGTCCCCAAAGCCGCTGCCCCCGGCACCACACCTGAACTGAGATTCTGCGTCGACTACCGGGGCTTGAACGCTGTCACCCGAACCGACGCTCATCCTATCCCCAGAGCGGATGAATTGATCGACCGGCTGGGGGCCGCCCGCTACCTCAGTATCTTCGACCTAACAGCGGGCTACTGGCAGATCGGTCTCACACCCCGAGCTCAAGAACGATCCGCCTTCTCTACCCCCGATGGCCACTACCACTTCAAGGTCATGCCCTTTGGCATGAAGAACGCCCCCGCTACATTTCAACGTCTTGTGAACCAGGTCTTGGCGGGGCTCGAAGAGTTCAGCGCTGCCTACCTGGACGATATCGCTGTATACAGCCGCCACTGGTCCGACCACCTCCTCCACCTCCAGGAGGTCCTACAGGCCCTCCAGCGGGCCGGCCTCACGATTAAGGCCGGCAAATGCCAAATTGGTCAAGGGTCCGTGACCTACCTGGGGCACCAGGTGGGGAGCGGGCTGGTGGCCCCACTGCAACTTAAGATTGCTGCCATCCAGTCCTGGCAGCCCCCCGTCACTCAGACCGAAGTCCGAGCCTTCTTGGGGCTCACCGGCTACTACCGGCGGTTCGTGAGGGACTACGGCAGCATTGTGGGGCCCCTCACGGGTCTCACGTCCAAGAACCAACCAAAGCGGATTAACTGGACCCCCGATTGTCAAGCGGCCTTCGAAAAGCTGAAGGCCGCCCTGTGCACCGCCCCTGTGCTCCAGGCCCCCGATTACAGTCGGGAATTCGTGGTACAGACAGACGCCTCCGACCACGGCATCGGAGCGGTTCTTTCCCAAGTGAACCCCGAGGGTCATGACCAGCCGGTGGCCTTCATCAGCCGACGTCTCCTGGGCCGAGAACAGCGCTGGAGCACCATCGAGAGGGAGGCCTTCGCAGTGGTGTGGGCCCTCAAAAAGCTCCGGCCCTATCTCTTCGGTACCCACTTCCGGGTACAAACCGACCATAGACCCCTGCAGTGGCTGATGCAGATGCGGGGGGAAAACCCAAAACTATTGCGCTGGTCCATCTCCCTGCAGGGAATGGACTTCACCGTGGAGCACCGACCAGGCCAAGACCACGCCAACGCAGATGGCCTGTCCCACTTCTTCCGCCTCGACGAAGAGAGTCCCCAAGGAGATGGGTGACTCTCCCCGCCTTCAGCTGGGGGGGACGCATGTTGGACAGGCCACACGAAGGGCTTGCGCCCTCCCCGCATGACAGGGCACCAGCCCCAGCCCCCCAGGCACGGCCCACGAGAATCACCCGCACCCCGTCTCCCGACGGAACTCCTGCCCTCGGACCTCCCTGTAGCACGGGCCCAAGCCACCACCGGCTCCCTCGGCCGGGTCAAGCCGCCATCTTGGGCCCTGCGCCACGAGGCCGCGTGGCCTCCCCCCGACCCTAACCCTGGGCCTGGCCGGCCCCGACATCCCGGCACCACCATCCACCCAGGAGGTGAGCGGATCACTTGGCAGGTCAATGGGAGGACGAAGTGCCAAGGACTCTCCCCCGCCAGGTGACGATCGCCTCCAGCTCCCCCAGGCACCGGCTCCACCCCCCGCTGGGTGTCTGGACACCTTCATCCCGGACCCTCCGACCCCCAAGTGCGAGGGTCCGGACATCAAAGGGCACCTGCCCTATAACTGGAGCAGCTGCGGAGCAGGAAGGCAGTTGTATCCTGGAGTCGAGAGACACCGAGAGAACTCAGCCTTGACGGACTACTGGCGCTGCCGTAGCCCTATCTTGTGATCTATCGTCCTGCCTGCTGGCGCTGCCGCGGCCTTCTGCAACATCCATCCTCGTCGGGACATGCTGGCGCTGCCGCGGCCCGTTGTAACGACCATCTTCACCGGGACCTGCTGGCGCTGCCGCGGACCGTACATCGACCATCTTCTCTGGGACCTGCTGGCGCTGCCGCGGCCCGTGTATCGACCATCTTCACTGGGACCTGCTGGCGCTGCCGCGGCCCGTACCAGCTAGACCACCTAAGCTCGAGGATTGTGAGCTACCCACCATACCACCTCAACTACCAGACTGGTAACCAGACTGTCCCGCTACCCCCTTTCCCATCTTGAGAGACTTGAATCGAGGGGACCCCTGAGTCCAGACCTCCTTGTACCTTTTCATCGTACCTTAAGAAGTGCTTATAAAGAACGCTAACTCATCTCCTTGTGTGGTATCTGTCTGTGGGGGGGAAGTTATTTGTCTGTACGATCGCTGGAGACGGCTCTCCCCGGAGACCTCTCCCCTTGTCCTCGGCCGACCCTCCCGGTCCGTCTAACATCCGGAGTCTGTGCAGGCAGGGGTTTTTGTCACCTGGGGGTCGCTTATCGGGGTTTCCTGCCATTGTCCTTTGATCCTTTCAGGGCCGGGTCGGGAGGAGTCCCAGACACCCAGCAGGCGTGGAGCCAGCCCTCGGGGAGGCCGGCGGGCCGATCGAAACCCACCTTCCCAGGGAAGCGCTGAGGTGTGATAGAAACTGCTCCTCCCTCTCTCATCCCAAGGGGAGCGCGATGTCCTCCAGCCGGAGTGGCGCCTCTAGGCCAGGGTCGCGCTGGGGCCGGGCGGCCATCTTGGTGCATGAAGTGGGCACGCGGGCTCAGTGTGGCCGAAAGGAGGAAGGCCACGGACGGGGAAGTCCGGGTCGGGTGTGTGTGTTCTGGTGGGAAGGATCGGCTAGGCCGTGGGCTCGGGGGCTGTGTGAGGTGCAGGGGTCAGGTATGGCTATGTTACGAGGGCCGGGTCCAACATTGGAACAGACGTTTCGCTTTTCATATGCTGAATAAAGCTTTTTTCTTTGTCCCTGTGAACTTGATTTAGCTGTACATCATGTTGATGTTGTTTTACATGCCCTTGCACCTGTAATGCTTGGTTTACAATGTTGCATACTGATGTGTTGATGTGAGGTACTCCCCGTGGTCCATGAGATATGTATCCTATTCTGGTGGGTATCCATGTCATCCTTTGCAGCTACCTGGGTGGGTCTGGATCAACCATTTGTGTACATCTCTCTGTGACCATTTAATTGCCATGGTCACATCTGTGGCTTGCACCCCTGCACATATGATGTGCTTCCCATTGTCCAAATTGTCACTTCCACATACTTCGTGCTCATCACTACTGGCCCTACAGGTGTGTGCATCATTGTAATAGGAGCAACTGGGTCCTCTGTGCAACTTGCTAGACATATGTTTTGGGTATGTGCAGCTGACTTAGGGGAGACTCCCGTACCTAGGCTGTTGTGACCAGAGCCTTCATTGTGTGTTAACTGATGGCTGACTGACCAAGTGTTCTGCACACATGAGTGGGACTTGCGGTGAATATGTTTGGCACAGCTGGGCTCCCACACGAGTTGTGTCCCCTCAAGTTAGTGTGTTGTCCAGTGACATGGCCTGGGCCCATGGTGTGTGTTGTATGTGTGTGTGTCTACATCCCTGTTCATACACAGACAGGGTTCCCTTGATATGTTCCTGTTGTTGATGCTTGCTGAGTGGTACTGGGTTCACCCCACTACTTTTCCAATGGGCTACCAGATGTGTGGGTGCATGACACACTACTGTTAATTGGTGTATCATCATTGGGAGTTGTCAGTTCTGAGTGGTGATGATGTTGTCAGACACAGATGGGACACAGTCAGGGTTCCTCAAGGCACTTGTTTGTTCGTAATATCATGTAGTTGTCCCTGGGTGGTAGTTTTCAGTGATTGAGACATTTGTATGTGTGTGTGACTGCTCCCACTTGTCGGGATCATGGCAGCGATGATGGCAGGTGTCAGCATGGGTGCCTTGTGTTCCTCCTTGGCATCTGCATAGTCCTGGGACTGTGGCAGGGATTCTGAAGGTTACATGAGCTTTGAGGTCATGGCCATGTACCGCATACTGTGCAGTGTGTTTGTCATTCCCCTGGGTTGTAAACAGTCCTTGTGTGATGTGTGTGTGCACCTTAGTTCCTGGCAACATTCCTGTGTTTGTCATGGGTCCATGTGCCATGTCACCTGTCCATGTGGACTTCACAGATACACATTGTTGCAGTTCAGGTGTGTGGTGTTGATGGTGGACTGATGTGAATGTTTGCATGAATGGTCCCCTGGCTCCCGTTTGTCCATGGACGAGGGGCCATGCGGAGTGATTTGTGTTTGTGTATGTGTGATGTACATTTGTGGCACAGGACACGTCTGGATTTCCCAGTTTGTACGACATCTGCCTTTGTCATCACAGTGGAGGTGTCATGCATGCTTGTGTGACCCCACTGTCTGGTCCCTGGGGGTAGTGGTGTTGTGTGTCAGTCTCTTGCTGTGTTAGTTGGTGTTGATTCCAGCTTGTGTCACATGTGTCTGTTGTGCTCCCTCTCATCTCCCAATGCCTGATTGCCCACTGAGTGTCCCAATGATGGTTTACTTTTGTATGGCACTGTGTCCACATCTGTGTCACTGTGGTTCAGCCCCCCTCGTGTGTTGTGTAGTTGCCTGGGGATACTGTGACACACACACACACACACACACACACATGTTGTGTCTGATGTGCAGTGTGAGTTTGCCTGTTTGTGCATCTGCACCAGTGCATTGGTATTGCTGTTGTGGGCCTTTGTCTGGATGCTGTTTGTGATTTTGCCTGCTGTCCCTGTGAGTCATTTCACATCATTGTGCACATTCATCCTGGTTGTTGGGTGCCATTGCTGGCATGGAATGTGAGTTTGTGAGCTGACACCTACAGTCTACACATGTTGTTTTGAATGGTGTGTCTATTTCCGAGATGTGTGCATGCTTGGTGATGGTCACTGCTGCTGTTGTGTCATTGTACGCTGTATGCATTGTCAGCCTCCATGTGTGGTGCTTGTCTGCACGTGGCAGAGAGTGTTATGTTTTCACAGCACTGTTAGCCTCACCACATCTGTGTGTGTATGGGACACAACCACTAGTTTGCCCCAGAAGTGTTTGATGTGTTGGGAGCAGGGATCATACTTGCTGTTTGTTATTTGCAGCTTTGACCATGATGACACTTACCTTTTGGTCACTGTGATGAGGGGGGTTTGGTCCCCATCACCACAATGCTCCACATCTGCTGCATTTTGTGAGCCCCCACTTAACTTCTGCTCTACACAGTGAGGGGGTGTTCTTTTTACATTGCCACAGTGCTATGGTGATGCTTGCCTTGTGTATGGAACACTCATGTGTTGGTCACACATGTGCTGTTACTTACATTGTATGCTCGTTGCCCTAATCACTGTTGTGGGCATTTGTCACAGACTACACACTGTTGTCATGATGTCATGGGAGATGTATTTTGCGGACATACCTGATGTTTGCGTATGCTGGATGTGTTGCGCATCACCCATCCTATGGCTGGGGGTGGCAGGGGTGATGGGCAACAGGTCCCCTGTCAGTGGGGGTGGCAGGGGTGATGAGCAACAGGTCCCCTATGGGTGTGGGTGGCAGGGGTGATGGGCAACATAAGCCCTATGACTGGTGGTGGCAGGGGTGATGGGTAACAGGTCCCCTATGGGTGTGGGTGGCAGGGGTGATGGGCAACAGGTCCCCTGTGAGTGGGGGTGTCAGGGGTGATGGGCAACATAAGCCCTGTGAGTGGGGGTGTCAGGGGTGATGGGCAACATAAGCCCTGTGAGTGGGGGTGGCAGGGGTGATGGGCAACATAGTCACTATGGGTGGGGGTTACAGTAGTGATGGGCAACAGGTCCCCTGTGAGTGGGGGTGGCAGGGGTGATGGGAAACAGGTCCCCTGTGAGTGGGGGTGGCAGGGGTGATGGGCAACATAAGCACTATGGGTGTGGGTGGCAGGGGTGATGGGCAATATAGTCCCTATGGGTGGGGGTGAGAGTAGTGATGGGCAACAGGTCCCCTGTGAGTGGGGGTGGCAGGGGTGATGGGCAACAGGTCCCCTATGGGTGTGGGTCACAGGGGTGATGGGCAACAGGTTCCCTGTGAGTGGGGGTGGCAGGGGTGATGGGCAACAGGTCCCCTATGGGTGTGGGTGGCAGGGGTGATGGGCAACATAACCCCTGTGGCTGGGGGTGGCAGGGGAGATAGGCAACAGGTCCCCTGTGAGTGGGGGTGTCAGGGGTGATGGGCAACATAAGCCCTGTGAGTGGGGGTGGCAGGGGTGATGGGCAACAGGTCCCCTGTGAGTGGGGGTGGCAGGGGTGATGGGCAACATAGTCCCTATGGGTGGGGGTGGCAGTAGTGATGGGCAACAGGTCCCCTGTGAGTGGGGGTGGCAGGGGTGATGGGCAACATAGTCCCTATGGGTGGGGGTGGCAGTAGTGATGGGCAACAGGTCCCCTGTGAGTGGGGGGTGGCAGGGGTGATGGGCAACAGGACCCCTGTGAGTGGGGGGTGGCAGGGGTGATGGGGAACATAAGCCCTGTGAGTGGGGGTGGCAGGGGTGATGAGCAACAGGTCCCCTGTGAGTGGGGTGGCAGGGGTGATGGGCAACATAAGCCCTGTGAGAAGGGGGGGGCAGGGGTGATGGGCAACATAGTCGCTATGAGTGGGGGTGGCAGTAGTGATGGGCAACAGGTCCCCTGTGAGTGGGGGTGGCAGGGGTGATGGGCAACAAGTCCCCTATGGGTGTGGGCGGCAGGGGTGATGGGCAACATAAGCCCTATGGTTGGGGGTGTCAGGGGTGATGGGCAACAGGTCCCCTGTGAGTGGGGGTGTCAGGGGTGATGGGCAACATAAGCCCTGTGAGTGGGGGTGGCAGGGGTGATGGGCAACATAGTCCCTATGGGTGGGGGTGGCAGTAGTGATGAGCAACAGGTCCCCTGTGAGTGGGGGTGGCAGGGGTGATGGGCAACAGGTCCCCTGTGAGTGGGGGTGGCAGGGGTGATGGGCAACATAGTCCCTATGGGTGGGGGTGGCAGGGGTGAGGGGCAACAGGTCCCCTGTGAGTGCGGGTGGCAGGGGTGATGGGCAACAGGTCCCCTTTGGGTGTGGGTGGCAGGGGTGATGGGCAACATAAGCCATATGGCTGGGGGTGGCAGGGGTGATGGGCAACAGGTCCCCTGTGAGAGTGGGTGGCAGGGGTGATGGGCAACATAGTCCCTATGGGTGGGGGTGGCAGTAGTGATGGGCAACAGGTCCCCTGTGAGTGGGGATGGCAGGGGTGATGGGCAACATAAGTCCTGTGAGTGGGGGTGGCAGGGGTGATGGGCAACATAGTGCCTATGGGTGGGGGTGGCAGTATTGAAGGGCAACAGGTCCCCTGTGAGTGGGGGTGGCAGGGGTGATGGGCAACAGGTCCCCTATGGGTGTGGGTGGCAGGGGTGATGGGCAACATAAGCCCTATGGCTGGGGGTGGCAGGGGTGATGGGCAACAGGTCCCCTGTGAGTGGGGGTGGCAGGGGTGATGGGCAACATAAGCCCTGTGAGTGGGGGTGGCAGGGGTGATGGGCAACATAGTCCCTATGGGTGGGGGTGGCAGTAGTGATGGGCAACAGGTCCCCTGTGAGTGGGGTTGGCAGGGGTGATGGGCAACAGGTCCCCTGTGAGTGGGGGTGGCAGGGGTGATGGGCAACATAAGCCCTGTGAGGGGGGGGGGCAGGGGTGATGGGCAACATAGTCGCTATGGGTGGGGGTGGCAGTAGTGATGGGCAACAGGTCCCCTGTGAGTGGGGGTGGCAGGGGTGATGGGCAACAAGTCCCCTATGGGTGTGGGCGGCAGGGGTGATGGGCAACATAAGCCCTATGGTTGGGGGTGGCAGGGGTGATGGGCAACAGGTCCCCTGTGAGTGGGGGTGTCAGGGGTGATGGGCAACATAAGCCCTGTGAGTGGGGGTGGCAGGGGTGATGGGCAACATAGTCCCTATGGGTGGGGGTGGCAGTAGTGATGGGCAACAGGTCCCCTGTGAGTGGGGGTGGCAGGGGTGATGGGCAACAGGTCCCCTGTGAGTGGGGGTGGCAGGGGTGATGGGCAACATAGTCCCTATGGGTGGGGGTGGCAGGGGTGATGGGCAACAGGTCCCCTGTGAGTGGGGGTGGCAGGGGTGATGGGCAACAGGTCCCCTTTGGGTGTGGGTGGCAGGGGTGATGGGCAACATAAGCCATATGGCTGGGGGTGGCAGGGGTGATGGGCAACAGGTCTCCTGTGAGAGTGGGTGGCAGGGGTGATGGGCAACATAGTCCCTATGGGTGGGGGTGGCAGTAGTGATGGGCAACAGGTCCCCTGTGAGTGGGTATGGCAGGGTTAATGGGCAACATAAGTCCTGTGAGTGGGGGTGGCAGGGGTGATGGGCAACATAGTCCCTATGGGTGGGGGTGGCAGTAGTGATGGGCAACAGGTCCCCTGTGAGTGGGGGTGGCAGGGGTGATGGGCAACAGGTCCCCTGTGAGTGGGGGTGGCAGGGGTGATGGGCAACATAAGTCCTGTGAGTGGGGGTGGCAGGGGTGATGGGCAACAGGTCCCCTGTGAGTAGGGGTGGCAGGGGTGATGGGAAACATACGTCCTGTGACTGGGGGTGGCAGGGGTGATGGGCAACAGGTCCCCTGTGAGTAGGGGCGGCAGGGGTGATGGGCAACATAGTCCCTATGGGTGGGGGTGGCAGTAGTGATGGGCAACAGGCCCCCTATGGGTGGGGGTGTTAGTGGTGCTGGCCATGCAACCCCTATGGTGGGCTGTTGTTAGTGGCCAGGATGTGGATCCCCTGTGTGTGTGCCATTTTGCGGGTACGTGTTGTTTGTTTATGTGGTAGGTGTCTGACTTACCACCTGCGCCGTCGGCGTCGGTTCCTGAGCCGGTCATAGATGTAGAGTACTGGTATGACCTGCGCGATGGGATTCATGATGTGTTCGTGTGCTTGTTGCTCCGTCTCGTACCCGCTTCAAGTTGTTCCATCTCGTAGCCGTGTATTGATTTGTGGCGCGAATCGTAGCTGATATGCTTGTTTTCCGGATGCTGTGACGTGCCGTACGTGACAACCAGTCCGGCGCGTAGGAAGTACGCATCGTACTTGTCATGCTGGAAACTGCTATGGATACTGCTTCCGGGCGACACGGTTCCTCTTTAGGAGTGACGGCTCGGACGGAGAATGGGTCTTGATTCACAGCCTACGTGTTGGTCGTGTTTTTGGCAGTTATGCGCATCGTACTTACTCTACAGGATGGACCTGCTCCGGGTACGTGTCGGTCCCAGGGTAAGGCTACAGACAGCTATCCGACCGGCCATCGGAATCGGCCCCAAAGTGTACACTTAAATGTCTCGACTCCCTGAATTTAGAAGAACAGTTTACAAGGGTAAAGTTACGTTTGGTAACTTTACACACAAGCAACTATCTCTCCCACTGGGACAGAGATCTCCTTGTAGTTAAATATAGGGAAAAGTAAAAAAGTTCATTAACATTTTTTTAAAACAAATGGAAAATATTTTTTATGACAAATCATAATTTGAATTATTTTTATGTATTTAACATGTAGAATATATATTTTTTAAATGCTACTGCCCTATTATTGCTCGGCTGGTAATAGGGTGCCTCCCATAAGGTTTTTAGAGCTAGACATAGGGGGTTATGGTCGCTCTCTATGCTGGTACCCACAATCATATCGACCAATTACCCCCACAGCTTCAGGTCAAGGAGGATATATTCAATCTGAGATGGGCAAGTAACCCTGTTATAGGTATTGGCAGAGTGTTTGTCTGATGCTGACCTACCATTGGCTGCCCTGAAACCATACTTCATAGTGATGGCATTAAGTTGGAGCACATGTTGTGTCCATTTCTTGACTGGGGGAAGGTCTAGTTGAGGAACTGCCCATCTGTTATCATGTTCTACTGTTCCCACTAAAACTTCTTTGGCCAGGGGCTCAAAGGTGCAGTTAAAATCGCCTGCAAACACCACTCTGGCATGGGGTGGGCAGTTAGCTAGGCAATCCTCCAGTATTTAAATGGTGGGTGAGGGCCTGCCACCTTGTGTCCCTCTCGCATAGACATTATTGAGTTCAATTGTAATTCCACCCCTTGGCCCCCTAATACTTTGCCACAAGATGTCAGGACTCGAACTTGTTCGAGAAGTGATTTGACAATTAAAAGTGATGTTTACCCAGATGATCAAGCCCCCAGAAGGGTGACCCCTCCCGTTGGAAATTGCGGGTATATGAAGGCAAGTGTAGCCGTCTTTATGCAGCGGGACCAGGCTCCAAGTCTCTTGAAAGATACAGATGTCAAATCCTTCCACTAGTTGGTTCCAGTGAGAATGTGCGATTTTACTATTGAGTCCTGCCACATTCCATGCTAAAATCTTTAGTTGTTGATGGGGTGTAGGACAAAAAGCCATATTTTCAGCGGAAACACGATTAATGTTTGATGAGTGGATTAATGTATGCGAGGGTGAGTGCTTAAGAGTACCACTGCTCGCATCATCTTGAGGAAAAGTAGAGATTCTACTTTCGCTTGCCAGGCATTGGAGACTATCCTCTTTATGATATGGAGTATTACATAAAATCAAGTTTCCAAGGAGGCTAACTACGTCATCGGAGCTAAAGGCAATGGTTGAAAAGTCAGGGCATTGGGGAACTGGATTCTGGAGTCAATCATTATCCTCGAGGATGGAGGCACCTGCTGGACGAGATGATTGTTGCAAAGTTCGTATTTTATCATGCTCGTATGTTGGAATATGCCTAAAATTGGATAGAAGACCCATCTGGGGGACAGGTGCGAAACTCCAGGGCAAGAATATTTTCCACTAGCTCGCTTCTCTTAAAGATGATCTCGATGCAATCTAGTGAATTAGTAGGCTAGGTACACCTCCGTGCCCTAAAGATGTCCTGTCGGATTACTGATCGACAACCCCTGACATGATGGATCCAATGGATCACTTTGTTAACAAGAGAGTCTTCGCTCTCATACGCACTTCTTACATTGATTTTTGGAACGTTAGTCATATAGATTTTCTTAGCTTGCATTGGGTATGTGGTACCTAAGGTGGATAAAGGGGGGAGCTGGTATTGGCCGCCGTGAGAGGGAGATTCAGAATGCCGTGGGAGTATAGCCCTGTGGTCGCTTGGAGGGTCTTGTATTACAGCTAAGTTCCTATGGCTATTATGTGTGATGTTAGTAAAATTGCTTGTTCTCCTTTCTGAATGGTCAAATGAGGATTGACTTCTAGCAGGAATAGAAGGGGTAGCAGAATGGTGCGTAATCGGAACATTGGAAGTATTACTATTTCTATGATGAACTGGTTCATGTATCACACGCCTGTTTTGGGAGAGCTGTGGCAAGCAGCATTGTACTAAAGGACCATGCTGTGGATTGGTCTGCAATAGCGTTTTAACTAGGGTGACCCTATAACATTGATCTCATAATGCCTATATCTGCTCTAAGTGCATTTATAATGTCGGTGTCCTGAGACTCTGCTTTCTGTCCTAAGATGGCTGTATCTGCACATGAGGATGGCAATAAGGACGCATCACCAGTGCAATCACCGGTTGAGTCATGAAGGGGCAGAAACCTATTTGCACAGGATACTGCAGGCTCAGACTGCTGGGTTCTATGAGAAGTGGTAAGGTGTGGAGATGACTCCAAGTCATCTGATATTGGCTTCTGTGGTGTTATGGGTACCTTCTGGAGGGGTGGTTTTTGGAATATTGTGGGAATAATGGTGGTGCGATTTGGACTTGGGCATGGAGCTCTAGATAGAGGTCTACCAAGCAAGCTGCCGCAATGTGTGCGTGTGGTTTGCTTTTCCACAAGAATGTCCTCACACTCAGTAATCAGGGTATCAATTCGATCAAGAACACAGTTACTGGCTGGATGTTTGGAAGTTTTCCTAGCCTTTTTCCCTTTTGAGATTTGGCTACCGCCACCTCCCCCACTGCCCTCCATTAATTTCCTCTTCCCCATGTCACAGGGATACCACCCGTACAGTGAGAACAGTGGATAAACAATAAAAGGTCAACTTGCGCTAGTGGGTACACGACCAGTCAGAGCAAAATGTCCCCAGTGTCCGGCAGTAGGTCCACTTTAACGGTTATGTGTTACCAACCAATGGAGAGGGTAAATCAGAGAGCACAGTATCTCACAATGCGGCTGTCGTCGGACAGAGCAATCCGGGGATGGATGTAAATGGGGTGGCCCTGCCCTGCCTCTTCCTGGCTAGGACAGGCAAGGACAGGCAAGGACAGGCAAGGACAGGCAAGGACTGGTCAGCCTTTGGCCTCGGCTGTGCCCAGGCGCGTCTCGCGTGGCGGGATGTCATAACCCCTTTTGAGCGCCTCCAGGCACGAAGCAGCAGCGGCTCAGGGCGGGAGGCCAAAGGTCACGAACGCAGTTGGGCGTTGAAGTCCCCTCTCAGTGCGTCCCGCGCGGCGGGAAGTCAGAGCCCCTTTTGAGCGCCTCCTGGCGCGAAGCAGCAGCCCAAAGGTCACGAATGGGGCTCCTGCCACGAAGGCTGTTGGGCGATGAAGTCTCCTCTTAACGCGTCCCCTGAATTCTGAATTAAACAATTTAATCTACTGAAATATATTAAAGATTAAAGACCACTAATAATTGTTTATATATAGATTTACATTAAAGTACAGTTATATATATATTTTTAAAATCCAAATAAATGATACATTTTTATGAATTCTATTTTAAGTCCCAGTCTCCATTTTTTTCTATGAGAGAATGTTGCTGGTTCGGTGCTGGACTTACTCCAGGTCTGAGTTGAAGTACATTTACAACAGTTTTGGGTCCTTCTGGCAGTAGTAATTATAAAAGTGCGGTTTGTGAAAAGCAATGGCTTACTCTTTTGGGGGTAGATGCATTTCCCTCCCTACATCCCTCCTTACCTCCTCTCTAAACCCCTCCCAGTTAGTAGTATTCCCTATTTTAGAGCCACTGCCCACGTCCCTCCTAAATGTATTACTAAAATGTAAGCGTGAGTGTGTGTGTATTCATCTGTAGTCGGGGCAGAGATCTCTACACATAAAACACTGGAGTGGCAGAGACCTCTGCATTTAGGTTTGTGAATAGCATTTGGTTGTACAAGTAATACTATTTTAGCACTACTAAACATACTACAAAATGCAGTCTATGAATATGCCTGAATGTTTTCTTTTACAAGTACCAGAACAAAATGTACTGAAAAAGTAGCCAGCAATCATTTGATCATAGTAGTATGCTCAAGGAGCTATACAAGCACATCAAGAATGTGGAGTTTCAAATAAAAGAGATAGTTGGTTTAAAACCAGAGCCTATAAAAGCAGAGAGAGGGGGACTAAGACTTGACTTATAAGTGAGTACTTAAAACTGGGGAAAACCAGATCCTCTGATCTTGCAAGAAACTAAACCGCTGAAAGAAAGACAAAGGCAATCTTTTCAAACTATTTAAGCCTTGCACAAAGCTGTGTATTTACAACAATAAATGAATTGTGAGAGAGGCTGGCTGTGAGTGACTTGTTTTAGTCCCAGACCTTAAACAAGATAGGCTGTGAGATGGCAGTTTTGAGTCCTAGGGCATTTGTTGAAGATTTGTAAACCAGAACTAGTAGTCTCACACGATGGCTAAGAGGATCATTGAATACTACTAACATGATCCTTTTGTCCATTCTGACAATCACAAATAAATATTTGAATTCCAATTCAGTGTAATGTTTCTTAGGTAGTATCAGTAATGGTAATATCAGTCAGCTTGCAAAATAGTACAAGAGCCACCCTCGAAACAACATCTTTGATGTGGCAATGCATCCTATCTACAATAGCGGGAGGTCACACTAAAAAGTTCATGTTTGTGTAGCGTCGGTCATCACATTACCAATTTTGCCGGAGTCTAGGCATGGGACGTTGTGGTGTAATTGAAACCCTAAATATTTGAAAGTGTCCATCTCCCAGACTAGGGTGAAATGTGCTTCTAGCCATTCTTGACAGTTCCACCAGAAAAAGACAGAACTTAGATCCTGGATATGGGGTCCGAAGTAAGTTAATATTTCATCACCTTTGTCAGGGCAGTTTCTAAGTTACGCAAGTATAAAAGTGTCACCTATGTATAAGGGGATAGTATGATAGTTAAGAGTCTGATTCCCTAGACACTCTCCCTATTCTGCAGCAAATAAGCCAATGGTGGCATGGCTAGGTCAAATTAATGGTAACATGGGACATCCTTATTTTGTGCCCTGTAAGATGGGCTACTGTTTAAATATTGTACACCCGATACAAACTCTAGCCAGGGGTCTGATCCATTTACATATACTGCATCCCATTCCCATTTTTGTGAGCAACGCAAATAGATACCACCATAGTAAGGAATCAAACGTCTCTTCAATATCAATGGTGGAGCACGTGTACCTAGGTGGTTACTGATCTATAACATAAAACAGATGCCCAACGTTAAGAAACTTAACATAGGATTTTACAGTCAGGGTTAATGAGGGACAGCAGTCTATATGATCGGACATCTGTGGGGTTGCGTCCTTGCTTGGGCTACCACTGCCTCTGTGACCAACTGGGGTAAAATGTATTTATCTGTGTACAAAGTTAACAGTTGCAACACCAATCACATTTTATATGTGGAGTAAAACTCCGCCGGTAGGTCATCTTGCCTAGGTGCTTTACTGGGGACAACTGTTTAATCGTGGTGATTATTTCTCCTGACGTTATGGGAGCATCTAAAGCTAGTATGTGATCTTTTGTAAGGTGTGAAAGGCATTCATAGTCTAGAAAACATGGATATCAAATGTTTGAGATACCTGTCTCATAGCAACTGGCAACTATTGCATTTAGATCTTGTTGAGCACACACTCGATTTCCAAGTTGATCACAAACAGCATATTCTGGGGCAGCATTTAGCCCAGAGCGCAGTAACCATGCAACCAAGCGTTCTGCTCGGTCTCCCGCACTGTGCTGTTTAGCCCTGTATTCTTGATGCTTTAAATTTACATTCTATGCAACAGAACATCATATTGTTTCGGTATCTCGAGCAATCCCAGTATCTGGTCGACCTCTAGAACAAACTTTTTATCCCATTAATGCTTCTATACTTCTAGATCCAGGTCGGCTACTTGCAATGTCTTATTCACCCCAAAGGAAGTTTTACTACAATTAACACAAGCCAATTTTTTTAAAGTGTCCCATTGAGTAGCCTGTCAGTAGTACCCTCATTTTTTCAAAATTATCTATATGATCACTTATCCGAGTACAAAAAGGGGATTCCTGAAGTGCCGCTTTTTGAGGGCTCCATGTGGGAATCGCCATGAAAGGTCTGATTCAGCCCGCTGTCAATAGATGCAGATTGTGATCCAATGCTTCTCAATTCAAGAATTCCACCCGTTTCACTATTACCATTGTCTCTATCACCTCAAAGCAGATCTAACCTTTCGTATAAGGGAATATTATCGATCTTCTGTAGGCAGCTCAAGCCACATGTCTGAGAATTGCCATTGTTACAACCACCTCTTAAATTTGGAAGCAAGTAATATGGCCGTAGGATGTGGAGGGCACAAATGCAGCAGTCAGCTGTGGATTGGGACAAATCCCTTTAATACCTGTCCATGCATCAGAGAATGATGCAGCGCCTCCAGACATAGGGATGCAACTACGCTGGGAACCACATACTTTCGTCTAACTGGGAGTGCGACTATCTCTCTAATTCCTCAATTTATCGAGGGTAACATACAAGCAACTTTGGCCTCACTACACCCTACAATAGCACTTCGGCGTACACTACCTCCGTCGGTTATGTGTTGTGCAGCACTGGTGAAAATGGCGATTTTGCAGTGACTTCAGTACTACTTCTCTACACTCCTTGTGCGAGTACCCCGCGCCATATTCAGGAAAGTATACAACTTAGTGTTGAATCTACTGTGCGAAACAACGCCACAGGATCTCTCTGGCCAAACTCCGCCTACCCACGACTCAAGGCAGTCTGGCGGTCCCTGATTTTGAGCCGATTTATTTGTCCGCACAACTGAACTGGGCGACCAAGTGGAGAAATGCTCACTGGGGCCATCAATCTGCACTACATGGGAGTGTCCCTTTCTATGTGGAGTGGTTACGCTTTGTGCTTCACCCTCCCAGAAAGAACCAAGCTACTACCACTTACATACTAGTGAACACCCTTGAATATGCCTGGCTTAGAGCACTACAGAGAATGAGGCTTGGGCGGTCTTACACTTGTGGCCTTCTTCTGACGGTTTTGACTGTCCTTTATCTAGGGGCCAACTGGAAAGGGTTGAGACAGGGAAGAGGCTGGACTTGAAATGATAGGTGACCTATTTGAAAACGAAACTTTAAGGCCCCTCCAAGACCTTATTGATACCTTTGGGATGCACCCCATTTCCTGCTGTATGGGGCAGAAAGAGTCAAGGTTCAAGCATATTGGCATACAGGGGCGATGAAACCCTTGGCTCATGATGCTCTCCAGATCATTTGCATCATGACAGGCAGACTCAAAGCCATCATCCACCTATATAATGCACTCATACAGCAAGCCTTCAGGGATTTGGGAGACCTGTGGGACCACTGGGTTACTGACATGGGACTCTCAATCTCTGATAAAGATTGAAGCTGTTTCTTAGAATGCAACTCACGCACTTCGAAGAATGCCAGAATTAAGCTCCTACACTATTTCTTGCACAGATCATTAATGACACCACAATTCATAAAACTAATGTTTACTATTGCGCAGGAAGCATGACCTAAATGTACGGAGCTGGGGGCTGATTATTACCACATGGACCGGGTCTCGCATCGCTCTATCCCATTATGGGGCAATGGTTACCAGATACATTATAATGGCCACAGACTGAAACATCCTGAAAACACCTCCGTATTACCTACTGGGACTCTTCCCTAGGCCCAGAGCAAGAGCTATCATCTTGCTTTATTGACTTGGTGCTTGTGCTGGCCCACCGCCAGACAGCAATCTCATGGAAAGACCCACAGGGCCCTAATGTCAAACGCTGGTGCTCCGACCTATTGAAATAACTAGTATAGAATAAAGTGGGCATCCCTAGTACGGGAGGGGCATTGTGGCCATTGAGCCCCGTAACATGCACAGACCTGGCTCACCATAGAGTAGGATTACCCTCAGAGGTTGAATTGAGCAGGGTACCTTTCAGCTGCCCCCCCCCATTCCCATGTAAAGAGTAAAGTAGAAAGAAAAGGAAAAACACAGATTTATTGAGAAAGTCTCCAAAAGGGACCCAGGAGAAATGTCACCCTCAAAAAGCAAATCAGAAGGAAACAGAGCAACAAGAGAAAAAATTAAAAAGATATCATCAGTAGTCATTGGTGTGATCTCTGCTCAGAGTCTCAGTTCATTATCATCCATGTCCATCAGGTTGCCTCCCTCGCTCACAGGCACTGATTCACATGAACCATGTTGTTTGCACGAGGGCCTGTGTTGAAACCATTGTGCAAGAACCTTATCAAGCTCATTTGCTGCTTGCTCAATGGTTGGCTAATTCCTCGTGAGTAGCTGTGTTAGTTGCGAGCTCTTGCGCCTTCTTCTACCAGTCATCGGTTGAGGCTTGTCACTTGTTTGTATTCTGCTGGATTCCAACCATTGCCAGACTTGCTCTGGAGTAGCAAAAAAGTGTGCATCACGGTGTCATACAACTCAAAGCTACGATGGGAACAGAAGGGCATACAGTAGTTTCAAAACTGTTGTTTTCATTTGATGAATGTTTTGGAATCTCAACAGTATAGTCCAGAAAAATGTACAAATCACTATCCTCTACGTTCCAAGGGTCATGTGTTCGGGTAGTTTGTAGTATTTAATCCCTGTCCGTGTAGTTGAGTAGCCCTGCCACCATGGTCCATGGCAGCGCCCCTGGTGGATGCTCATGGCCCAGAACCACATGAGCTCTTTCAACTGCAAAGAGGTTTGTGGGATGACCATCATAGATGTTGGGGGATCAGCCAGTTCTCAAATAAAAAGGTCAGTGCATGGTCCTTCCACATTCTCTGGAAGGTCCACCCCCCAAATGTTATTTCGGAGCGAGTGGTTTTTTGCATTTTCTGTTCTGCCCTGTAATCGTTAAATTTCCCTAAGTTGATCTTCAACAGTTCTTTTGCAGGGTGGCCCGTAAAATTTCTGATAAGGATGTTTCACTAGACAGTACCTTTAATTTTAGCTTATTATGGTCCTCCCATAGGAGGCTAATTTTGATCAGTGTAGATTTTTGCCTCTAATTAACCTTTCATATCCAAGACCACCTGCACGATTTGATTGCACTTAGTGGAGTGCCCCTCTAGTTTCGATTGAACCACTTGCAAAGAGGCTGGGATTTTTCCTTTTGCCATCTGGAGGCCATTTAGGAGTCCCTTGTAGCATACCATCTGGTTCTTGTGCCTAACCAACGCAGAGCTGCGATATTTGCTATTTTGTATGTGTTGCTATATGACATCTGCAGTCTGCGCTGCACTATGGTTTTGTCAGTAAAAATCCAACTTATGCATGGCTCACCTAGTAGGCGAGCAATATTTCTAGCGGGGTACAGTCTAGTGTAGTGGGATATAGCCTGTAGTTGGATATGTCAAATAGTCTCACACAGGGTCCCTCTACAAGTGAATTTAACTGAGGGGCGCAAAAGTAAGTCGAGGAGCATTATAAAACATGTACCCAGTAGTTCACAGTACACTCTCAGATCAATAGTTCTCTCACAGCACTGTGTCAGAGAGATCTCTTGTTCGCCTGGTGTCACATACATACAGGATCACTGTAACACAGGATGTGTACGTGGTCTGTTTTATTCCACAGTCCCAGCCAGGGTAGGAGCCTCTCATGAACACATCGGTGAGCGCATGTCAATCAATTAATCAATCAATCGGTCTTGAAGAGCGCTGCTCCTCACCCCTAAGGGTATCAGAGTGCTGAGGTAAAGGTGGTATCATTCGAAAAACCAAGGCTTGAGTTCTCTTCTGAATTCGGTCAGGGAGGGAGATGTTCGTAGGTGTAGGGGTAGGCTATTCCAAGATTTTTCAGCAAGGTAGGAGAAGTTGCAGCCTCTGCTGCAGTGGATGCAGGGGGTGCGCGTCATGGCCCGGGAGGTGGAGCCAGGTGTCTGGCGGGTTGGTGGAATTTCATGTGGTGGTTGATGTAGGCTAGCCCCTGGTCGTATAGATCTTGGTAGGCATGTGTTTAGAGTTTGAACTGGCATCTCATCTGGACGGGGAGCCAGTTAAGGTTCCTGAGGTGGAGGGTGACGTGGGTGCGTTTGGGGAGATTGAGGATGAGTCTTGCTGCTGTATTCTGTATGGTCTGGAGTCTCTTGCGGAGTTGGGTGGTGATTCTGGCGTAGAGAGCGTTCCCATAGCAAAGATGGCTGGTGAGGAGGGCTTGGGTGACAGTTTTACTCGTGTTGACAGCGATTCATTTGAAGATTTTCAGGAGCAGCGAAGGGTGTGTAAGCACCAGGAGGCGACTGTGTTAATTTGGTGCTAAATGGTCTCCCACCGCACACTAGTCAGCAGACTACAGGACGCATGCATACACATTCCTCATCGGAAGACGCCAAAGGATCAGACTACCACCCTTCCTCTCCAACCCCACAACAATCACCTACGGAGTCCCACAGGGATCATCACTGAGCCCGACACTCTTCAACATATACATGGATCCCCTCGCAGCCATCGTCCGACAACACAGCCTCAATATCGTATCCTACGCTGACGACACCCAGCTCATCCTCTCCCTCACCAAAGACCCCACCACCACCAAACTTAACTTCCAGGAAGGAATGCAAGATGTCGCAGTCTGGATGACCAACATCTGCCTGAAGCTCAATGCCGAAAAACAGAAGTCCTCGCCCTCAGTACCACCCCTTCAGCATGGGACAACACATGGTGCCCGACCGGCCTCGGAAACCCACCTACCCCCTCAGACCAGACCACGTCAAGAACCTTGGCATCATACTCGACTCATCACTCACCATGAACCGTCGGGTCAACACCGTCATCTCCAGCTGTTTCAACACCCTCCGTATCCTCTGCAAGACCTTCAAGTGGATTCCCCCCAACACCCCCACGCCCCCGAGTCAAGGAAGACAGTCACCCATGCACTCATTACCAGAAGACTGGACTACGGCAACGCACTCTACGCCGGCATCAACAAGACCCTACTCCCCAAACTCCAGACTATTCAGAACACCGCCGCCAGACTCGTCCTCGGCATCGCCCGGCACAAACACATCACCCAGCATCTACGTAGACTGCACTGACTCCCGGTGGAGAAGAGTGTCACCTTCAAAATCCTCACTCACGCCTTCAAGTGTCTACACAACAACAGACCCAAATACCTCAGAGACAGAATCAACTTCCACGTACCCAAAAGAAACCTACGATCCTCCAACCTCGCACTGGCCGAAACCCCGCACATCCATAGAGCCAGAGCAGGTGGGAGATCATTCTCCCACATTGCAGCCAAGACATGGAACGACTTACCGGCAGACATCAGACAAGCCCCCTCCCTGAACACCTTCAGGAAGACCCTCAAGACCTGGCTCTTCAGCTAGACAGTTCTACAGATCACCACCCCCCCACCCCCAGCGCCTTGAGACCCTCACGGGTGAGTAACAGGCTTTACAATTCCCGGATTGATTGATTGATTGGGGAGTTTAGTGACGAGGATTATGCAGAGGTTATCAGCATGGTCTGTGAGGGTGGGTCCAAGTTTGGCGGGCCACCAGCTGCATGTCCCGTCTCTGGTATAAGCCAGGCCTCATATTCAATGTACCCAGTGCAGAAGTTTTTGATAAGGCTATTAGAACGGAAAGGGGGTTTGGAGGCCATATAATAATGGATGCTACCCTAGTAATGTCTTGTTTCAGTTGTACCTTCCCTTACGCTGCTCTTCTGGCGGGTGCAGCTACAATGTTAGGGGCTGTCTTGCGGTAACATGCAGTGTAATGCAGGACGGTCTGACTCTTTGCTGTAAATCACTTAGCGTCTTCTCACACCTGGGGATTGTCCTCCACTGTCATTTCAGCGCTCCAGTAGGGCACTGGGTTCACTTGTCTGGTGCCAACTAGAGTGCAGGCGGTATCCAACCCAGACATTTGTTGGTAAGAGGCAGAGCAACTATCACAGTTGCCATCTTGGATTGCTTTGCTTTTCCCTTCGGAGCCTAGATTTATAGCAACTCCGAGTCACCCAGGGCTCCAACCTGGGGTCTGCGTATCACACTCTGCAAACAGTTGCCGGGGACCACTGCTCCAGCCTTCACAGGTCAATTTTATGAAGGATAAATGGCGAAGCGGGCAGTGTGCCCAAAAGCTGCACACCAATGCAGCCTATGCCATTCTCCACTAGGTGACGTAACCGATGTTGATCACATACTTGAAATATTTGAAGTTCGTGCCTTCTGTTATGGCGCTTCATTTCGCAGAGTGGTCTATATTCCCAAATAGTTAAAGTGAATACATTCATTAATTTGGATCTTTAATACCTTTTCTGTAAATAGCTAAAAGTTGCATTGGCAGTTTCACAAATGGATACCATTTAAGGCTAATATGAAGACTGATCTACTACAAAAACAAAATGGCTTTGTGGAGCGAAATGCATTCAATTTTACAAAGGTATTATCTGAAGTACCAATACGTTCCTCAGCAGGCATGCTGCTGCATTACATAGCATCTAGAGGCAACTCATTAGCAGTGATGGTGATCTCACACAAGTATTCAGTCTTGAGAACACCAAGCTTTTGCTGCAAGGATTCCACCTGTACACGTAATGTACAGAAAACGGAGTATTCAGATAGCAAAATCTGGCTTTTACTATTGCTGCAATTTGCATAATCAGGAGTAATTTCATATGCACCACAAGCTCCCTCCCCCCCAATGTACCTCTCTAACGTTGTGGGCTTGGATGGAGTCTCCTTTGTTTCCTGGCATAGTTATTCTGGGACAACGGAGTATAAACTGGCTACCTCACCAGTTTCGATGAACTGGGTATGTTACATGTGGTTGCCAATTTGCCCCTCATCTTAGCTCTGAGGCAAACCTCGACCTCGGTCCTTCAGCCACCTCTATGAAATTGCTTGACAAATGTCACAGTGCATAACAGTCCTGAATGAAGATTAGGCACATTTTGCCTTCAGAGTAGGGGCACATTATAGAATGGGGTAATTCAGTGATCTAGACCAAACACAAGGAGTCCACAAAAGACACACAACTTTGAAAGCGTCAAGCAGGCTCACAATACTTGGGCAACTGCTGTTACCTTGAATTCCAGAAACCACCATCAACATCAAGGAATACATAAATAAACAATGGCACATAGAATGCAGGCGTTTCCATAATTGATGGAAAGTTAAATAACAGTACCGTAAGTAGTATAAATACAGGTAAGTACATGTATAATATGAATAAATGTCAATACATAAGTAAAGCAAATGAAATATATTGCACCTTGCATACTACACACATTATAGGCTTGGTGTCAATTAGAAGAAATTAGGGGGATCATCCCTATCCAAGGAAAAAAGATTGAACACTCTAGCAAGTTTCCTTAGACCTCTGTTAAAGCAAACTAAACACCTGAAAAAATGGAGTAAAGTTCAGAATCCTTACTCAGTGGATGGAAAAACCAAATCACTGACTGACTGACTGAATGATTCCCTATTCAAGGTGGTGGCATCAGGCACTTTCCATAGTGCTCAGAGTGACCTTGTCAGTTTTCCACTGCTTCCCAGGTTAAACTGAGGAGTTCTATTTCTTTTTCAATCAAATGTATATTTTCATGTCTAAATTAACCAGCTGAGTAATTAAAAATAAAGGCTCAAATTACCAAGCAAGTTACCATTACTAACACGGTTTCTGATAGAAACTCTAATTGCATACTTCTCACATTTAACATATCAACAGGTGCCAGACTGGATCCGGAGAACTTTGATGACCAACACGTGGCGTCATATGGCTTCATCCCACCCCTGGAGTGACAGAGCACAGCCGCATATAAGCCTCAACCCCGAGCGCTGACTTTAGTTTCATATCCCTTTCTGCACCCTCAGATGCGGGGTGTAGAGCAGACTCTTGGTGGCAGTGTGCTGATCTCTGAAAGGGGACCTTTTTTTCTCTTCTCAAGAGTGTGGGGATTATGGAAGAGATCCTATGAGTGGGAAGAAAAACTGTTTAACATTGGCCAATACAGATTCCAGACAATACCAGGACTATAAGCATGCAGCATCCTACCCGGAGGGAACTTTCTTCAATAAGACTGAGTGTTGCACTAACAAGTGCTTATTGTGATCTCTATTACATGTGATGTTGTTACACTGAATGAAAAACCACAAAAAAAATATTTTAAAAAAATATATATATATACATATAAATTAAAGAAGCCACTCCACCGAATGACGAGGAGGGTGGGCAATGAGGAATCTGCAGATCCAGTATCCACCAGAATGAGCATTACCAAAAGGTAAGTAACTTGTTCTTCTGAGTGATTCTTCTAAACATAGATTTGTCACCTTTAGAATAGATTCCATAGCAGTACCTCCCAAAGGGTCTGGGGAGTGTATTGAAAAAGTCCTGTAAGACTAAGCGGGTGAAGAAGTGACCTTACCGGCCGACCGACTGTTACGACAACTGTTGAAGCCATTGGTAACATATGTACCAACATCCAAGTTGCAGTCTGAAAGATGTCAAGAACTAGCACACCTCGTGCGTATGCCATTGTAGCGGCCTTGGCCATGGTGGAATGGCCTCTCAGGCCCATGGGAAGCTGTCGTTTGGCCAATGATTAGAAGATCTCGAGGCAGAGAACTATCCACCTTTACAGGGCCCTCTTTTACAAAGCCCTACTCTTCTCTGCACCTCAAAATCCTATGAACTCATCGTCTACATGATGATTTTCCATAGAGTCAAACTAAAAGCCTAACATCCTCTTTGGATCAAGGAAATGGAGCATCTCCTCAACTTTCAAGTGGGAAGTGGAGAAAATAATGCTTGCAAAGTGACTGACTGACCAACATGGAAGGGTGGCACAACCTCAGTCTGGAAGGAAGGTATAGCTCGATCACACATGCTGAGGTGATGCAAATAGGGAAGACTATTTCAGCGTTAAGAGCCTTAAGTAGCAGCTTTGCATAGGCTCAAAGAGTGTGCACATCAGAAGTGTAAAGACCAGGTTATGGTCACACTTCAGCATCAGAAATGGTTTGGGAGGAATAATAGGTGTCAAACCTTTAATGAAACGCATCACAACTGGTGGTCCAATAAACACAAAGGCTAAAAGGTCTCTAAATAACCTATCACTGTAACTACTGCAACACCTTGCTGGGCCAACGAAACGTCAAATAAAAGAAAGCAAAATCAAACATTTTCAGCTGCGCTGTTAAATGCATGGAAGTTTTAAGCATGGAAGTGAGAGTTGGGGAGATTCAGCTTCAGGGCTCTCTCCTGTTGCTGAGACAGAAGGTTCTGTATTGGAAGCCGGATCAGAGAGCAAATGACAAGAAGCTCTGATCCGATACAGGCTGGGACCTGTGAAGTAGGAGCTCGGATAGGTGTTACAGGGACTCTGATTGCCTCTATGACCCTATCAGTGACCGGCGGCATGCTTTGGTGGGTGGTGGGGTTTGTTGGAATGTTTAGGGAATGGGGGAGGGGGTTGCGGAGTTCCTTATGCTGCAGCATAGTGTTGGCCTGGACCATGTGTGGAGACGGATAGGCCTGTCCCTTGGGCTATATGCGGGGGGATGAAGGAGACCTAGTATTGCACCTTTGTGATTCTTGGCAGAGCACTTTTGAGAACAGTCCCACCTGGGAGGTCGCTAAAACGGTCACTGTGTACACTTGTCCTGCATATTGACTTCCTCACCAATTTATCATGGTGCCCACAGGGCTGTATGTATGCTTGTTAAAAACCAATAAAAAATCTGTTTAAAAAAAAATAAAAAATAAAAAAATGACAAGAAGCTCCGGGTACCACACTCTCCTGTCCCAGTCCGGGGCAATTAGAATGACTGCGGCCCAGTTTTGCCTTGATCGTCTTCAGTACATGAGACAGAAGAGGTAGCGGAGGGAATACAAGGGTATGTAGTTCCATTCTAGCCAGAATGAGAATCCTAGTGAATATCATAGGGGACTAGAGCATGCAAAACTGCTGACACTGTGCGTTCTCAATGATGGCGGGCGGATCAAGCCAGTGCGTTCCCCACCGAACTAAGAAACCCTGTGCCACCTTGGGATGGAGACTCCACTAGTGAACTGCCAGATGATGCCTACTTAGTTTATCTGCTCTGGCATTCAGTGACCCCACTTGGTGGTTGTCTACTAGGAAGAAGTTCTGTTGGTCCAGCCACTTCCAGAGTCGACTGGATTTCTGGCACATGATCCAGGACCCCAGTCTGCCCTGCTTGTTGCAGTACCAAATAGCGGTAGTACTGTATTTGTGAACCCCAGCCCTGAAGTGATGCATCCGTGATCAGGGATTGCTCTGGCAAAGGTTGGTGAAAAGGGACTCCCACCAGAAGGTTCTGTGGTTGTAGCCACCAGGGAATGGACTTCTTTGCTGCAGGAGAGAGGAGAATCCGGTCGTTCCACTGGCCCGAGGATTGATCCCATTTGTCCTCTAGATCTTGCTGCAACGGTCTCATCCTCAATCTGGCGTTGGGTACGAGAGAAATGCAGGAGGCCATTGAGCCCAGTAGAGACGCCACCGGTCTCACTGATGGCTGATGAGTTTGAAGGATGATGTTGCCTTTGTCTCTCTTTGATGACAGTCTCTCCGCCGAAGGAAACACTTTTCCGAGGTCGGAGTGGATATTGGCGCCCAGATAGTGGAGTGATTGAGTCGGTTGAAGGATCGATTTGTCCAGATTGACGTGCAGGCCTAAGCGTTGAAGGAGATTCATGCAGATGTGAAGGTGTTCCTGCACCATGTGAGGAGATGATCCCTTCACCAGCCAGTCGTCTAGGTATGGGTACACAAACAGGCCTTGACGATGTAATGCTGCTGCTACAACTGCCATGCATTTTGTGAATACCCTTGAAGCTGATTTTAGGCCAAAGAGTAAGACTTTGAACTGGTAATGCCTTGTTCCCACCATGAATCGCAAGAACTTGCGATGTCGTGTTGTGATTGGAATGTGAAAGTACGCATCTTGGAGATCCACCGAACACATCCAATCGCCTTTTTGTAAATGTGGGAATATTTGATGGAGCACCAACATCCGAAACATTTCCTTTTTGATGTATTTGTTCAGAGCACGTAGATCTAATATAGGTCTGAAATTGTTCGGTTGGCCTTTTTTCTGAACAAGGAAGTATCTTGGGTAAACTCCCTTTCCTCTCTGTGCAGGAGGGACCTCTTCTATTGCACGTTTCTCGAGAAGGGTCGACACTTCCTGACGCAGGATATCTAGATGTAGCTGACAAGAATTTACCGGAGGAATGTCTCTTGGGGACGCACAAAAGCGTAGTGCGTACCCATTTTCTAGTATATTTTGCACCCACTGATCACTGGTTATGTTGAGCCACTCTTGAATGTAACCTGCTATACTTCCTCCCACTGGAGTGTGCAACGGTGCTAGAGGAAGCAGAGACTCATTGCTTCCCTGGAGTTTTTGTTGCGGAGGAGGACTGCTGTTGATGTCCTCCTCTTCCCCTTGAGGAGCATCGGCCTTGGTATTGGGATTTACCCTGTTTGTTTTATGACCATTGAGGGGTTTGAACCCTCTGTTGGTTACCTCTCCGATTGTAGGGTCTGTACCGCTTCCTAAACTCCTTTTTCTTCTCCAGGCCCACCGCCTTTAAGTGTCCAATTCGGCCTTCATTTTCGCCATTTCTTCGTCTGTGTGGGCCCCAAACAGCGAGGTGCCAGAAAAAGGGAGATTCAGTATACACTGCTGTGCATCCGGTTTTAACGCTGCAAGGCGCAACCAGGAAGATCGTCGTGCACATATGCCATGTGCATAAGAGTGAGCTGCCAGAGATACACCATCTGCTGCAGTGCTGATTACCTGGTTGGCCACCAGAGCACCTTCCTGAATGATTTCAGAGAAGTCCTGCTGATCCTCCTTTGGAAGTTTGTCTCTAAACCGTTCCAGTGAATCCCATAGGGACCTGTCGCAACGACCCAGCAGGGCCGCAGCGTTGGGACACTTGTAGAGAAGACGCTGCCGAGCCACAAGCCTTCCGTCCCTAAGAATCTTGTGCTCTACTCTCTTTATCTGGAGGAGCGGAGGAGGAAGATGCAACTGCATGCGTCTTTTTCGCTGCTGCAATAATGACAGAATCCGGTTGCGGATCCGATCTAAGGAAAAGAGGATCCGATGCAGCTGGCTTGTATTTGTTTATGATCGGCGCTGGAGCTGCTTTAGACGATGATGGGGCTAGGAAGACATCCATTACCGGCTCAATGATCCCAGGGACCAAAGGGAGCAATGGTCTAGCCGCAGACGTTTGATGGAGAGTCTCGAAAATAATGGACGTGGTCGTCTGAGTAGCTGACGTGGTGATGCCCAGCTTCTGAGCTCCTCTGGTGAGAACATCATGAAAAGTGTTCACATCATCAATGGGCGACACTCTGGAACGGGAACTATCCGTCAGGGTAGGTGAGTAATCCCTCTTGGATGAGTGTGTTGAAGAGGACGACCAAGATGGTGCACGCCGTCTTTTGTGATGCCCAAGTCGACCTGCGTTCAGGGGATCTGCCCCGGTGTTCTCTGGTCCGAGTGGTGGGTGATCTGTCCACTTCCTGCACAAGACGCTGTAGGGGAGATCTGTGCAGTGGGCTGGAGTATTCCGCAGGTAGTTGAGCGTGACCTGTGGGTATTGTCTGCCAATGATTAAGAGGTTGCAGCCATCTGGGAGAAAGATGGATGGAAGGAGATCGCTGTCTCCTTGGAGAACCTCTTGGCGGTGATCTTGTATGCTCCTGTGAATGAGCAGAAGCACTGCGTGATGATGCAATCGTCTGGGGTGAGCTCCGAATAGAGTGGGAGGACTCTCTGCGGCTTCTGGAGTGCGATCCCCATTGCGATGAGCGATGTGACGTTGATGGAGTGTCTTGACGTTGACCGGCTCTGTGTCACCATTATCAGTGAGTCCCCAGAACCTGATCGTCTCCTCGACGTCGATCTCTCTGTGTACTTCGACGTTGTATGGTGTGATGTCGAATGCCTGGAGCCCATAGACCTCGTCTTCGACGCTGAGCGTGCGGGAGACCTCAACGATGAGCGATTCAACGGAGAAATACTTCTTGACGTCGATCTTTCCCTTGACGCTGACCGCCTGTTAACAGTCAATGGACCATGTGTGGAGACGGATAGGCCTGTTTCTTGGGCTATATGTGGGGGGATGAAGGAGACTTAGTATTGCACCTTTGTGATTCTTGGCAGAGCACTTTTGAGAACAGTCCCACCTGGGAGGTCGCTAAAACTGTCACTGTGTACACTTGTCCTGTATATTGACTTCCTCGCCAATTTATCATGGTGCCCACAGCGCTGCATGTATGCTTGTTGAAAACCAATAAAAATCTGTTTAAAAAAAAAAAAAATGACAAGAAACTCTGGGTACCATACTCTCCTGTCCCAGTCCATGGCAATTAGAATGATTGCAGCCCAGATTTGCCTTGAGCGTCTTCAGTACATGAGACAGAAGAGGTAGCGGAGGGAATACACCTTGGGATGGAGACTCCACTAGTGATCTGCAAGATGATGCCTACTTAGTTTATCTGCTCTGGCATTCAGTGACCCCACTGGGTGGTTGTTTACTAGGAAGAAGTTCTGTTGGTCCAGCCACTTCCAGAGTTGACTGGATTTCTGGCACATGATCCAGGACCCCAGGCTGCCCTGCTTGTTGCAGTATCAAACAGCGGTAGTTCTATATTTGTGAACCTGAACCAGCCTCTCTTTGATGAACAGCAGGTAGACTTTAAGGGTCAAACAGATTGGCGAAAGCGCCATTCATGAACTCAGGGTGGGAAAGGGCGAGTGGCCAGCTGCTTATCAGGTTGCTGTCTGTCAGCCACCACCACAGATCTTGAGTCGTCTCAAGACCTGAACGCAGTTTGAGTGGCAGCCTTGATGCCGAGTAGACTAGGATCGGAGGTTCCACTGCAGGGTCAGCTGGCATTTTAGATGAGGAAAAAGCACAAGGCTAAGAGACCAAGAAGTCTCAGTGCCACCTTTGCTGAGACCCAGAACTCACAGTGAAATAATAATATTATCCTGAATTTCGCAGACTCGTTTTGGCAGAGAAAAAGTCATGAACGCCACCATTTTCAGGATTGCCCTAATGAAAGGGATCCTCTGTGTGGGTTTCCGATGTGACTTTGGCTCATTGATGGTGGAGAACCCCCCCCCCACACAAATATGTCAAGAGTGTGACCATTGTCTGGAGGTGGTCCATGACAGACTGCAGCGAGCCTGACTCCAGCAGCTAGTTGTCGCTGTATGGGAACACATCTACTACTTTCCTCAAAAGATGGGCAGTGACCACCGCCATCACCTTGATGAACACTTGAGAGGGAGGGGAAAGGCCAAAGGGAAGCATGGCAGTTCAAAGTGGCCCTGGCCCACCTTGAACTGCAGTTAATGCCTGTGAGACTGCTGGGCGGGTGATATGCAAATATGCAGCCTACAAGTCCAAGGAAACCATACAGTCTTCTGGGTCTACCGTGGAACGCATAAGTATTCTGAATTAGTCCTTATACAAAAAGGCATCTAATGGGCAAAGGTCCAGAATAGGAGTTAGGAACCTTGCACCTGTTCGATATCACCCTTGGAAAGTTAAAGACTGACCTCCTGCATCAGGATTGCAGAATACTCCTCGGAATGTCTAACTGGTGTGGAAGGACTGTGAAGTTGATGGAAATAAAAGGTAGTGCATTGCTCTTATAAACAGTCGCGAAGAACCAGCTGTATCATGTGATGGATTTCTAGATAGGGAGGAAATGATGGATCCTGCCATCTACCGGCCTGGACTGATAAGCAGAAGGTACACTAAGTGGCTATGTAGACTTTGCTGCAAGGGAGGATGAATTAGAAAACTGATGTCCCTGCTGTTTTGTGAGATTCCAGTCAATGCCACATACACAGCCTCAAAAGGACTGGCCTGGCTATTGTATAAATGGTTGGTAGGGTTGATGTTTCCTATAAGCTAGCCCTTGGGGTAGCCTCTAAGCTTCTTGAACCAGTGGTGAAATTGCTTCACTGGTGTCAGTAGGCCCACTGATCTCTCTGGGGGAGACTGTCCTTGATTCATTCTAGTGTCGAATCAGCCTTTTCTCAGAAGAGCAGGGGCAAAAGTAAGGAACTGGCCATTAATGCTGCTTGTACGTCACCAGAAAACCTAGATCACCTCATTCAGGCATGCCTTTCGAGTAAAGCACTGGTGCCAACAGCCCTACAAATGCAATCAGTATCCAGACTTGCACAAATTACATATTTTGCCGCATCCTGGGCTTAATGAATTGCCGCAGCAGCAGGGCTCTAAGGTCCTCAGGAACCACCGGCAAGACCTTGCTGGCCATGCCCCATAAGGCGTCGGGGTACCTGCCAAATAGGAAAACTGCATGGACTGTCTTCAGTCTAGCTGATGAAAATATTATTTTCTAAAAGGCAGAGATTCTGTTGTATTATGAATTTGGGGGACTGGTATGGAAAAGATTTACTTGTTGAGGTGTGAACAATAAGGATCTCCAGTATAGGATGTTTTTCAAAGTCTGGTTTGCCAGAAGCAGTCCTGTGTCATCGAGGTTCTGGTCAGCTAAATGGTGGGCATTAACATGGTTTAGAACAGGTAGCCATCAAGGTGTTGGTGAGATCAACATTCAATGGCAGCAAAGGCTCAGAGTAGGTGGCTAGAGAATTTGTTAGAATGTTTGTTTTTGTCTCTTGGGATGGTAAATGAGGCACTTTCTTCTTCAGGGCTCCGTGTGGTCATGCTCCATTTCAGGGAAAAGGCTAACTGCATTTTGCAGGTCTACTTATTGTGCATCAGCAGTATAATAAGGGTGGAATAATCCATCCCCATCCTCCTCATCATCATGTGTGTCCTGAGGGCTAAGATGTAGCTCTTAGACAGGTCAAAAACCAACCCCCAAAAAAGTATCATCTGCTGATAGTTGCGTTGAGGCAAAGGTTTTGGATTAGTCAAGCTCTACGACAACCACTTGTGCTTGTGGCATTTTGTAGTACAACAATGGTTGAGCTCGAACTGAAGTTCATTCCGAGTTCAACAATGACACTGGGTCATATATCGGCACGCACCCATTTATTTTTTTTATATAGCACGAACTAGACTCAAAGATATCGGTTATCAGAAAGCTTTACACAGCACCAGTGGCGTTACATGAGGACACATTCATTTTTATTAGGTATGGGGAGATTAAGTGATTTTCCCAAAATCACAGTATGTTGAGCATCGTTGCCGAGACTCGAACCCGGTTCCCCAGCTTCGACGTCGACCGCTCTAGCCGTAAGGCTACATCCTCTCCCCGAGTTGTTGCCGGTAACAGGGTGGACCTGCCGGTGGTAATCCAACTAGGGGCCCCTGCAACTATGTGGTGTCCAACAGCTCAGCGTTGCCTCTTTGAAGGCCGCTTTCTGCTTCAGGGTCGATGACAGCCCGGGGAACTCAGACTCGACTCCAAGTCTTGTTATTTTTAAGAGGTGCAACATTTCTTTGGACAGCTTTACCTTTTCTCGACAGAATTAGAGTAGAGTGATTGGGGTTGAGTCCTGCTGTGCCTTTTTTGGCTTGAACTAAGACTGACTAATCAGAAGACTTTGAGGAAGAAGCAGATCCTTCACTAGGAACAAGACAAAGAAGGCAATCTGGAGCAGGATACATGTTTTGACCGAGACCTCTTTTTGGAGTTCTGCAATACAGGCTTTTGTCTCCTGCTCTCACACTACCTTGGGGTGTATGACGGCACACTTGTTGCACAACTTGGATTCATGGCCAGAGACTAGAAACCGAAGACATACTGCATGTGGGTCCGCAACTGACATCTGCTTCTTGCAATCTCCACACAACTTGAAGCCAGTCGTTTTCAGTGGGAAGTTAATTTCCTGGAGCACTGTTTTTAACCCCTTCGATGCTCATGACGGAACGGTTCCGTCATGAGCATCGGTTGGGCTGTGCTCATGACGGAACCGTTCCGTCATGAGGACAGCCCCCGGGGGAAGCACTGGCGCTCCCCCCCTTGTGCAGCGATCTTGCCCCCCTTTACGGGGGTGGCAGCGGAAGAGCTTCCGCTGCCACCCCCGAGCCCCCCCACGCTTTCTGATGACGTCAGCGCGCACAGCGCGCGCCGGCGTCATCAGGAAGCGTTGGACGCGCTGGAATCCATTTCTTCCAGCGCGTCCAAGGGGGTAGAGGTAGGTTTTCTTGTCCGGTGGGGGCCGCGGCGGTGAAATTTGTAGTATTGAGGCATCGGGGGAGAGGAAAGAGTATTTCTCTCCCCCGATGTCTCAATACAGGGCATTCCTGCTCCACGATCGCGCACAGCGTCGCGATCGTGGAGTAGGGATGCCCCACTAGACACCAGGGATTTGTTTTTTCGAATTTGGGAAGCGACCCCTTAGGCAAGGGTCGCTTCCTTGGGGGAAAAATTTGTCGAAGTCTTTTCTGCCCCCCCTGGGGGCAGATCGGTCCGCTTTCTGCGCGTTTCTGCCCCCAGGGGGGGCAGAAAAGCCCACTAGACACCAGGGATGTCGTTTATGCTATGTAGGAAGCGACCCCTTAGGCAAGGGTCGCTTCCTTGGGGGCAACATTTTTGGAAGTCTTTTCTGCCCCCCCTGGGGGCAGATCGGTCCGCTTTCTGCGCGTTCGGGCCCCCAGGGGGGGCAGAAAAGCCCACTAGACACCAGGGATGTCGTTTATGCTATGTAGGAAGCGACCCCTTAGGCAAGGGTCGCTTCCTTGGGGGGCCCAATAATTTGAAGACTTTTCTGCCCCCCCTGGGGGCAGATCGGTCTTCTTTCTGCCCGTTTCTGCCCCCAGGGGGGGCAGAAAAGCCCACTAGACACCAGAGATGTCTTTTATGTTATGTAGGAAGTGACCCCTTGGGCAAGGGTCACTTCCTAGGGTGGTAAAATAATTAGAAGACTTTTCTGCCCCCCCTGGGGGCAGATCGGTCGTCTTTCTGCCCGTTTCTGCCCCCAGGGGGGCAGAAAAGCCCACTAGACACCAGGGATGTCTTTTTCTTTATGTAGGAAGCGACCCCTTGGGCAAGGGTCGCTTCCTTTGCGGCCTAATTTTTTAGAATACTTTTCTGCCCCCCCTGGGGGCAGATTGGTCGTCTTTCTGTCCGTTTCTGCTCCTAGGGGGGGGGGCAGAAAAGCCCACTAGACACCAGGGATATAAATATTATTGTAGGAAGCGACCCCTTGGGCAAGGGTCGCTTCCTTGGGCCCCTAAATTTTTTGAAGACTTTTCTGCCCCCTCTGGGGGCAGATCGGTTTTATTTTTTTGCCGTTTCTGCTCCCATTGGGGGCAGAAAAGCCCACTAGACACCAGGGATGTCGTTTATGCTATGTAGGAAGCGACCCCTTAGGCAAGGGTCGCTTCCTTGGGGGGCCCAATAATTTGAAGACTTTTCTGCCCCCCCTGGGGGCAGATCGGTCTTCTTTCTGCCCGTTTCTGCCCCCAGGGGGGGCAGAAAAGCCCACTAGACACCAGGGATGTCTTTTATGTTATGTAGGAAGTGACCCCTTGGGCAAGGGTCACTTCCTAGGGTGGTAAAATAATTAGAAGACTTTTCTGCCCCCCCCTGGGGGCAGATCGGTCGTCTTTCTGCCCGTTTCTGCCCCCAGGGGGGGCAGAAAAGCCCACTAGACACCAGGGATGTCTTTTTCTTTATGTAGGAAGCGACCCCTTGGGCAAGGGTCGCTTCCTTTGCGGCCTAATTTTTTAGAATACTTTTCTGCCCCCCCTGGGGGCAGATTGGTCGTCTTTCTGTCCGTTTCTGCTCCTAGGGGGGGGCAGAAAAGCCCACTAGACACCAGGGATATAAATATTATTGTAGGAAGCGACCCCTTGGGCAAGGGTCGCTTCCTTGGGCCCCTAAATTTTTTGAAGACTTTTCTGCCCCCTCTGGGGGCAGATCGGTTTTATTTTTTTGCCGTTTCTGCTCCCATTGGGGGCAGAAAAGCCCACTAGACACCAGGGAATTAGTTCAATTAGAAATAGAAGTGACCCCTCCCTTCCAGGGTGCAATTTGTTATATGTATTTGGCTCACCCGCCCCGGGACTGAGTAGCCTTTTTTTTCCTGCTGTTTTCTGCCCCACCTGGCACACAAACCGATTGACCATTTGGGTAGTGACATGGCATGTTATAATGTTTATTGTTATATTTTTTGTGATTTCCAATTGTAATGTTTTTTTTGTTTACTTTTTTGTTCTAGGTGAAAGCTTTTCTTCTGTTCACGTTGACGTTTTGGTACTGGTGGTTCTGCTGTTTGTGTAGTTTGGTAAGAGACTGTTTTTTTGTACAATGCAAATGTGTTTGATTTCTCTGCCTGTTTTTTTTTGCAAATGGTGTAATAATAGCAGTATGTTTGGTTTTTGAGTGTCAAAAACTTTTTGCATTGGTGCTCGATGTGTATTTTGTTGTCTTGTGAGTAATTTGTTTTTTTTTCTTCTTTCTAGTTTGATATCGTTGGTCTTTGCTGTGTCACTGCAGAGTTTGTTTCTGGTGAGTGCAGCTGTCTCTTGTAATTGGATTGTATAGTTTTTGAGTACATTGATCTTTGTGATAAAAGGTACACATTTCTTTACTTACTTGGTTTGCACATTGTTGGTTGTTGTTGACTTGTTTGTGCAGTCTTCTATCTTAGTAAGTATAATGGCTAGCCGCAGGATGACTGCTCAGCAGGTTGTTGGTTTGCTGTTTGAGTCTTCCTCTGATATTGGGTCAGAGACTGACTCTGCTTCTGAGGGAGAGGAGGCAGGGGACGATTCTGGCAGTGAGTTTTCTCTCCGTATGGGGTCATCGGATGATGAAGATACTCTTAGTGCGGATGAAGTGCCTGTGTTAGAGGAGGAGACTGATGTGCCGATAGTGCGGCAAGAGGCATCTGGGCTGCAGCCTGCGGCTGCAAGGCTTCCCGTTGGTGTAGTGCGGCAAGAGACATCTGGGCTGCAGGCTGGGACTGCAAGGCTTCCCGTTGGTGTAGTGCGGCAAGAGGCATCTGGGCTGCAGGCTGGGGCTGCAAGCCTTTCCGTTGGTGTAGTGCGGCAAGAGACATCTGGGCTGCAGGCTGGGGCTGCAAGTCTTCCCGTTGAAAGTGATGACCTCTGGGTTGCCCCTGGCATGGTGCAGCCGGAATTTCCAGAGTTTACTGGTGTTCCAGGGTCTAGAGTGAATACTGAGAACTTTTTGCCTGTAAATTTTTTTCAGTTGTTTATGGACGATGTGTTTTTGGCAGAGATTGTTGAGCAGACTAATTTGTATGCCGAACAGTTTTTGAGGGACAACAGTGCCAGTCTTAAGCCACACTCTAGAGCTACCCGGTGGACTCCCACAAATGTTGAAGAGATGAAGAAGTTCTTGGGTTTAACTTTTTTGATGGGCTTGCTAAGGAAGCCATCATTGGCTTCATATTGGTCTAGCAGTCCCTTGATGGCAACGTCTATTTTTCCGGCAGTCATGAGTCGTGACAGGTATTTGCTTCTGCTTCGGATGATGCACTTTGTTGATAATGGTTTAGCGTTGCCACGAGATCACCCTGATTGTGACCGTCTTTTTAAGATTAGGCCTGTCCTTGATCACTTTGTTGATAGATTTTCTGAGATTTATGCCCCTGGTAGAGAAATTGCAGTGGATGAGTCTTTGGTGTTGTTCAAGGGCCGCTTGGTTTTTAGGCAATACATTCCTAGTAAGAGGGCACGCTATGGAATAAAGCTGTATATGCTGTGTGACAGTAGGACTGGATATGTCTCTAATTTCAGGGTGTACACCGGTAAGGAATCTAGGTTTAACCTCCCTGGTTGTCCGTCCACTTTTGGAGTGACTGAGAAAATTGTTTGGGAACTTGGTAGAGGATTTTTTAACAAAGGCCACCATTTATATGTAGATAACTTCTACACTGGTGTGCGGTTGTTCAGGGAATTGGCCAAAGTGGACACTTTTGCTTGTGGCACAATCCGCTGTAACCATAAAGGTTTTCCAAAAGAACTTGTTTGTCAAAAGCTTGTGCGGGGACAGTGCAGTGCGTTGCGTTGCCAGGAGCTTCTTGCTGTGAAGTTTACAGACAGGAGAGATGTCTACATGCTGACTTCCATCCATGATGAAAGCACTGCACCTGTGACTGTTTGGGGTCAGGTCGCTGAAGTGCGCAAACCTGTGTGCGTTTTAGACTATAATAGGCACATGGGTGGTGTTGACAGAGTAGATCAGAGGTTGGAATCTTACGCTGCTCTTCGTAAGGCTTACATTTGGTACAAGAAGTTGGCTATCCATCTTTTCCACTTGGCAATGTTTAATGCTTTTGTTGTGTTCCAGGATTCTTGCCCTGAGTCAAAGATGACTTTTGCTAAGTTTCAGGAGTCTGTAATAGGCAGCCTTGTTGTAGTGGAACAGGCAAGTGTTCCTAGAGTTGGACTGGTGGAGGATGTTGCTAGATTGAAAGAACGCCACTTTCCAGATCACATTCCTCCCACACCCGCAAAAGATTTTCCCAGTAGGAGATGTAGAGTCTGTTGGCGAAGAGGTTTGCGGAAGGAGAGTCGTATGTACTGCCCCGATTGTCCCTCTCATCCTGCACTGTGTCTCCCTGCTTGTTTCAGAGCGTACCACACGCGAAAAAACTTTTGGGAACATTCATGAGTGGTAAAGTGAACTGGCTGGTCTGTATTCTTTGGAAAATATGATTCTGTTTCAAGGTTGGTGTTAGTGCAATGTATTTAGTTGCTGATTTTCTGTTAGAAGATTTGTATCTATTTGCAATTTGTTTGTGTTTTTATTTTTTTCTAAAAAAATCCAAAATGTGATGGCGGTGTGTGTAGGCTTGCGCTTGGCTGTTGGTGTGTGTGGACTGGCACTTGGTTGGTGGTGTGCGTGGAATGGTGCTTGGCTGACGGTGTGCGTGGACTGGCGGTGTGCATGGACTGGCGGTGTGCGTGGACTGGTGCGTGGCTGGTGGTGTGCGTGGAATGGTGCTTGGCTGGCGGTGTGCGTGGAATGGTGCTTGGCTGGCGGTGTGCGTGGATTGGTGCTTGGCTGGCGGTGTGCGTGGACTGGTACTTGGCTGGCGGTGTGTGTGGACTGGTGGTGTGTGCGGACTGGTGTTTGGCTGGTGGTGTCCGTGGACTGGAGCTTGGCTGGTGGTGTCCGTGGACTGGAGCTTGTCTGGTGGTGTGTGTGGACTGGAGCTTGGCTGGCGGTGTGCGTGGAATGGTGCTTGGCTGGCGGTGTGCGTGGACTGGTACTTGGCTGGCGGTGTGCGTGGACTGGTGGTGTGTGCGGACTGGTGCTTGTCTGGTGGTGTCCGTGGACTGGAGCTTGGCTGGCGGTGTAGGTGGATTGGCGATTGGCTGCCGGTGTGCCTGGACTGGCGATTGGATGGCGGTGTGCCTGGACTGGCGCTTGGCTAGCGGTGTGCGTGGACTGGCGTTTGGCTAGCGGTGTGTGTCGACTGGTGCTTGGCTGGCTGTGTGTGAGTAGTGACTTTCTGCTGGTCACTACACACACTGCTAGCTGAGTGCCACTCCACGCAATCCTTCAGCCTGTGTAGTTGCTGTGTCTGGATTGTGGGCGTGTGAAAGTGATGGGCCCTTGAATGGCGCTGTGTGCTGGTGTGAGTTTTGTTATGTGATGGGCCCGCGGCTGGCGGTGTGAATGGTTTTGTATGTCTCACACGTATGAAAGGTGTATGAATGGCCTGTAAAGAGGTTGGTGCCTTGTCGTGGCTTTACAGCTCACGAGCTGTGAGTCAATGGTTCAGTTTCTTGCCCTTTCAATTATTACCAGTGCATTTCATGTTTTGTGAAATCACTTGGTAATACAATTTTATCTACTGAACCATCACTCACCCTCGTGCCAAATCCAACCAGTATGTGTGTGTGCTTGCGGGTTAGATGGCTGTGCAGTAATATTTGTCTTTCTGAAGCAGGGTGTACCTTGTCCCTTTTTGGTGATTTTTGTACTGTGTTGCTTTTGTACCTGGTGGTGCGAATGGTCTTGTTTGTATCACGTATGAAAGGTGTGTGAATGGCCTGTAAAGTGGTTGGTGCCTTGACGTGGCTTTACAGCTCACGAGCTGCAAGTCATTGGTTTGGTTTTTTGTGAATTTAATTATTGACAGTGCATTTCATTTTTGTGAAATCTCGTTAATAAAATTTAATACACTGAACCATGACTCGCCCTCGTGCCAAATCCAACCAGTATGTGTGTGTGTTTGAGGAATAGATGGTTGTGCAGGAATCTTTGTCTTTAGTTTCTCTGCCAAGGTACACTTTCCATGTAAGAATAACCCACCAACTGTAGATATTGTCGAAAACCCTTGGGAGTTCATGGTGATGTCTCTCTAGTGATTTGAAAAATATTTTTTATCCCCATTGTCCTGTAAACCTCAAACTGTCTGCCACATTTTCTTTGCAGTATTATTCCTAAATTCTCACGCTGTAGTAACAATAGTTAATCTGGTTTTGCAAGGGGGGTTACTTTGGTTTTTGGCCTGGTGCGCGGCGGCCATCTAGGGAAACCTAGCAAACCCACGCATTTCTGAAAACTAGACACCCGGCGGCTTCCAGGGAGGTATGGCTTGCGTGGATCCCCCAACGTTTCCTTACCCAGAATCCCCTGCAAACCTCAATGTTTGCTCAAAAAATCACTTTTTTCACACATTTTGGGGTGGGAAAGTAGTGGCATCACCGGGCTCACACAAATTTACCACCACCCAGCGTTCCCCCAGGTCTCCCGGTAAAAATGGTGCCTCACTTGTGTGGGAGGCCCAAGTACCCGCGGCAGGCAAGGGCCCCAAACGTAGTGAGACGACATCAAAATGGCCTATCGCCAAACCACCTGGTTTTGCAAGGGGGGTCACTTTGGTTTTTGGCCCGGTGCGCGGCGGCCATCTAGGGAAACCTACCAAACCCAGGCATTTCTGAAAACTAGACACCCGGCGGCTTCCAGGGAAGTATGGCTTGCGTGGATCCCCCAAAGTTTCCTTACCCAGAATCCCCTGCAAACCTCATTTTTTGCTCAAAAAATCACTTTTTTCACACATTTTGGGGTGGGAAAGTAGTGGCATCACCGGGCTCACACAAATTTACCACCACCCAGCGTTCCCCCAGGTCTCCCGGTAAAAATGGTGCCTCACTTGTGTGGGAGGCCCAAGTACCCGCGGCAGGCAAGGACAACAAACGTAGTGAGGCGACATCAAGATGGCCTATCGCCAAACCACCTGGTTTTTCAAGGGGGGTCTCTTTGGTTTTTGGCCTGGTGCGCGGCGGCCATCTAGGGAAACCTACCAAACCCAGGCATTTTTGAAAACTAGACACCCGGCGGCTTCCAGGGAGGTATGGCTTGCGTGGATCCCCCAACGTTTCCTTACCCAGAATCCCCTGCAAACCTCATTTTTTGCTCAAAAAATCACTTTTTTTACACATTTTGGGGTGGGAAAGTAGTGGCATCACCGGGCTCACACAAATTTACCACCACCCAGCGTTCCCCCAGGTCTCCCGGTAAAAATGGTGCCTCACTTGTGTGGGAGGCCCAAGTACCCGCGGCAGGCAAGGGCCCCAAACGTAGTGAGGCGACATCAAAATGGCCTTTCGCCAAACCACCTGGTTTTGCAAGGGGGGTCACTTTGGTTTTTGGCCCGGTGCGCGGCGGCCATCTAGGGAAACCTACCAAACCCAGGCATTTTTGAAAACTAGACACCCGGCGGCTTCCAGGGATGTATGGCTTGCGTGGATCCCCCAACATTTCCTTACCCAGAATCCCCTGCAAACCTAATTTTTTGCTCAAAAAATCACTTTTTCACACATTTTGGGGTGGGAAAGTAGTGGCATCACCGGGCTCACACAAATTTACCACCACCCAGCGTTCCCCCAGGTCTCCCGGTGAAAATGGTGCCTCACTTGTGTGGGAGGCCCAAGTACCCGCAGCAGGCAAGGGCCCCAAACGTAGTGAGGCGACATCAAAATGGCCTATCGCCAAACCACCTGGTTTTGCAAGGGGGGTCACTTTGGTTTTTGGCCCGGTGCGCGGCGGCCATCTAGGGAAACCTACCAAACCCAGGCATTTTTGAAAACTAGACACCCAGCGGCTTCCAGGGAGGTATGGCTTGCGTGGATCCCCCAACGTTTCCTTACCCAGAATCCCCTGCAAACCTCATTTTTTGCTCAAAAAATCACTTTTTTCACACATTTTGGGGTGGGAAAGTAGTGGCATCACCGGGCTCACACAAATTTACCACCACCCAGCGTTCCCCCAGGTCTCCCGGTAAAAATGGTGCCTCACTTGTGTGGGAGGCCCAAGTACCCGCGGCAGGCAAGGGCCCCAAACGTAGTGAGGCGACATCAAAATGGCCTATCGCCAAACCACCTGGTTTTGCAAGGGGGGTCACTTTGGTTTTTGGCCCGGTGCGCGGCGGCCATCTAGGGAAACCTACCAAACCCAGGCATTTTTGAAAACTAGACACCCAGCGGCTTCCAGGGAGGTATGGCTTGCGTGGATCCCCCAACGTTTCCTTACCCAGAATCCCCTGCAAACCTCATTTTTTGCTCAAAAAATCACTTTTTTCACACATTTTGGGGTGGGAAAGTAGTGGCATCACCGGGCTCACACAAATTTACCACCACCCAGCGTTCCCCCAGGTCTCCCGGTAAAAATGGTGCCTCACTTGTGTGGGAGGCCCAAGTACCCGCGGCAGGCAAGGGCCCCAAACGTAGTGAGGCGACATCAAAATGGCCTATCGCCAAACCACCTGGTTTTGCAAGGGGGGTCACTTTGGTTTTTGGCCCGGTGCGCGGCGGCCATCTAGGGAAACCTACCAAACCCAGGCATTTTTGAAAACTAGACACCCGGCGGCTTCCAGGGAGGTATGGCTTGCGTGGATCCCCCAACGTTTCCTTACCCAGAATCCCCTGCAAACCTCATTTTTTGCTCAAAAAATCACTTTTTTCACACATTTTGGGGTGGGAAAGTAGTGGCATCACCGGGCTCACACAAATTTACCACCACCCAGCGTTCCCCCAGGTCTCCCGGTAAAAATGGTGCCTCACTTGTGTGGGAGGCCCAAGTACCCGCGGCAGGCAAGGGCCCCAAACGTAGTGAGGCGACATCAAAATGGCCTATCGCCAAACCACCTGGTTTTGCAAGGGGGGTCACTTTGGTTTTTGGCCCGGTGCGCGGCGGCCATCTAGGGAAACCTACCAAACCCAGGCATTTTTGAAAACTAGACACCCGGCGGCTTCCAGGGAGGTATGGCTTGCGTGGATCCCCCAACGTTTCCTTACCCAGAATCCCCTGCAAAACTCATTTTTTGCTCAAAAAATCACTTTTTTCACACATTTTGGGGTGGGAAAGTAGTGTCATCACCGGGCTCACACAAATTTACCACCAACCAGCGTTCCCCCAGGTCTCCCGGTAAAAATGGTGCCTCACTTGTGTGGGAGGCCCAAGTACCCGCGGCAGGCAAGGACAACAAACGTAGTGAGGCGACATCAAAATGGCCTATCGCCAAACCACCTGGTTTTGCAAGGGGGGTCACTTTGGTTTTTGGCCCGGTGCGCGGCGGCCATCTAGGGAAACCTACCAAACCCAGGCATTTTTGAAAACTAGACACCCGGCGGCTTCCAGGGAGGTATGGCTTGCGTGGATCCCCCAACGTTTCCTTACCCAGAATCCCCTGCAAACCTCATTTTTTGCTCAAAAAATCACTTTTTTCACACATTTTGGGGTGGGAAAGTAGTGGCATCACCGGGCTCACACAAATTTACCACCACCCAGCGTTCCCCCAGGTCTCCCGGTAAAAATGGTGCCTCACTTGTGTGGGAGGCCCAAGTACCCGCGGCAGGCAAGGACAACAAACGTAGTGAGGCGACATTTGGGATAGGCAATGTTGATGTCGCCTCACTACGTTTGTTGTCCTTGCCTGCCGCGGGTACTTGGGCCTCCCACACAAGTGAGGCACCATTTTTACCGGGAGACCTGGGGGAACGCTGGGTGGTGGTAAATTTGTGTGAGCCCGGTGATGCCACTACTTTCCCACCCCAAAATGTGTGAAAAAAGTGATTTTTTGAGCAAAAAAAAAAAGGTTTGCAGGGGATTCTGGGTAAGGAAACGTTGGGGGATCCACGCAAGCCATACCTCCCTGGAAGCCGCCGGGTGTCTAGTTTTCAAAAATGCCTGGGTTTGGTAGGTTTCCCTAGATGGCCGCCGCGCACCGGGCCAAAAACCAAAGTGACCCCCCTTGCAAAACCAGGTGGTTTGGCGATAGGCCATTTTGATGTCGCCTCACTACGTTTGGGGCCCTTGCCTGCCGCGGGTACTTGGGCCTCCCACACAAGTGAGGCACCATTTTTACCGGGAGACCTGGGGGAACGCTGGGTGGTGGTAAATTTGTGTGAGCCCGGTGATGCCACTACTTTCCCACCCCAAAATGTGTGAAAAAAGTGATTTTTTGAGCAAACAATGAGGTTTGCAGGGGATTCTGGGTAAGGAAACGTTGGGGGATCCACGCAAGCCATACCTCCCTGGAAGCCGCCGGGTGTCTAGTTTTCAGAAATGCCTGGGTTTGGTAGGTTTCCCTAGATGGCCACCGCGCACCGGGCCAAAAACCAAAGTGACCCCCCTTGCAAAACCAGGTGGTTTGGCGATAGGCCATTTTGATGTCGCCTCACTACGTTTGGGGCCCTTGCCTGCCGCGGGTACTTGGGCCTCCCACACAAGTGAGGCACCATTTTTACCGGGAGACCTGGGGGAACGCTGGGTGGTGGTAAATTTGTGTGAGCCCGGTGATGCCACTACTTTCCCACCCCAAAATGTGTGAAAAAAGTGATTTTTTGAGCAAAAAATGAGGTTTGCAGGGGATTCTGGGTAAGGAAACGTTGGGGGATCCACGCAAGCCATACCTCCCTGGAAGCCGCCGGGTGTCTAGTTTTCAGAAATGCCTGGGTTTGGTAGGTTTCCCTAGATGGCCGCCGCGCACCGGGCCAAAAACCAAAGTGACCCCCCTTGCAAAACCAGGTGGTTTGGCGATAGGCCATTTTGATGTCGCCTCACTACGTTTGGGGCCCTTGCCTGCCGCGGGTACTTGGGCCTCCCACACAAGTGAGGCACCATTTTTACCGGGAGACCTGGGGGAACGCTGGGTGGTGGTAAATTTGTGTGAGCCCGGTGATGCCACTACTTTCCCACCCCAAAATGTGTGAAAAAAGTGATTTTTTGAGCAAAAAATGAGGTTTGCAGGGGATTCTGGGTAAGGAAACGTTGGGGGATCCACGCAAGCCATACCTCCCTGGAAGCCGCCGGGTGTCTAGTTTTCAGAAATGCCTGGGTTTGGTAGGTTTCCCTAGATGGCCGCCGCGCACCGGGCCAAAAACCAAAGTGACCCCCCTTGCAAAACCAGGTGGTTTGGCGATAGGCCATTTTGATGTCGCCTCACTACGTTTGGGGCCCTTGCCTGCCGCGGGTACTTGGGCCTCCCACACAAGTGAGGCACCATTTTTACCGGGAGACCTGGGGGAACGCTGGGTGGTGGAAAATTTGTGTGAGCCCGGTGATGACACTACTTTCCCACCCCAAAATGTGTGAAAAAAGTGATTTTTTGAGCAAAAAATGAGTTTTGCAGGGGATTCTGGGTAAGGAAACGTTGGGGGATCCACGCAAGCCATACCTCCCTGGAAGCCGCCGGGTGTCTAGTTTTCAGAAATGCCTGGTTTTGGTAGGTTTCCCTAGATGGCCGCCGCGCACCGGGCCAAAAACCAAAGTGACCCCCCTTGCAAAACCAGGTGGTTTGGCGATAGGCCATTTCATGTCGCCTCACTACGTTTGGGGCCCTTGCCTGCCGCGGGTACTTGGGCCTCCCACACAAGTGAGGCACCATTTTTACCGGGAGACCTGGGGGAACGCTGGGTGGTGGTAAATTTGTGTGAGCCCGGTGATGCCACTACTTTCCCACCCCAAAATGTGTGAAAAAAGTGATTTTTTGAGCAAAAAATGAGGTTTGCAGGGGATTCTGGGTAAGGAAACGTTGGGGGATCCACGCAAGCCATACCTCCCTGGAAGCCGCCGGGTGTCTAGTTTTCAAAAATGCCTGGGTTTGGTAGGTTTCCCTAGATGGCCGCCGCGCACCGGGCCAAAAACCAAAGTGACCCCCCTTGCAAAACCAGGTGGTTTGGCGATAGGCCATTTTGATGTCGCCTCACTACGTTTGGGGCCCTTGCCTGCCGCGGGTACTTGGGCCTCCCACACAAGTGAGGCACCATTTTTACCGGGAGACCTGGGGGAACGCTGGGTGGTGGTAAATTTGTGTGAACCCGGTGATGCCACTACTTTCCCACCCCAAAATGTGTGAAAAAAGTGATTTTTTGAGCAAAAAATGAGGTTTGCAGGGGATTCTGGGTAAGGAAACGTTGGGGGATCCACGCAAGCCATACCTCCCTGGAAGCCGCCGGGTGTCTAGTTTTCAGAAATGCCTGGGTTTGGTAGGTTTCCCTAGATGGCCGCCGCGCACCGGGCCAAAAACCAAAGTGACCCCCCTTGCAAAACCAGGTGGTTTGGCAATAGGCCATTTTGATGTCGCCTCACTACGTTTGGGGCCCTTGCCTGCCGCGGGTACTTGGGCCTCCCACACAAGTGAGGCACCATTTTTACCGGGAGACCTGGGGGAACGCTGGGTGGTGGTAAATTTGTGTGAGCCCGGTGATGCCACTACTTTCCCACCCCAAAATGTGTGAAAAAAGTGATTTTTTGAGCAAACATTGAGGTTTGCAGGGGATTCTGGGTAAGGAAACGTTGGGGGATCCACGCAAGCCATACCTCCCTGGAAGCCGCCGGGTGTCTAGTTTTCAGAAATGCGTGGGTTTGCTAGGTTTCCCTAGGTGCCGGCAGGGCTAGGGTTCAAAATCTACAGCTAGTCACTTTGCCAAAAAAAGGGTCATTTTTCGCTGCAAAACCACGTTGCGTTTTGCGCCGTTTCCTGTCGCGGGCACTAGGCCGACCCGCACAAGTGAGGTACCATTTTTCTCGTAGGACTTTGGGGAACGCGGGGTGGGTGGAAATTTGTGGATCCACGCAGATTCCAGAACTTTCCATCACAGAAATGTGGGGAAAATGTGTTTTTTTTGTCAATTTTTTACGTTTGCAAGGGATTCTGGGTAACAGACCATGGTGGGAGGCAGTCAAGTCACCCCATCCTGGATTCCCCTGGGTGTCTAGTTTTCAAAAATGTATAGGTTTGCTGGGTTTCCCTAGGTGCCGGCAGGGCTAGGGTACAAAATCTACAGCTAGTCACTTTGCCAAAAAAAGGGTCATTTTTCACTGCAAAACCACGTTGCGTTTTGCGCCGTTTCCTGTCGCGGGCACTAGGCCAACCCGCACAAGTGAGGTACCATTTTTCTCGTAGGACTTTGGGGAACGCGGGGTGGGTGGAAATTTGTGGATCCACGCAGATTCCAGAACTTTCCATCACAGAAATGTGGGGAAAATGTGTTTTTTTTGTCAATTTTTTACGTTTGCAAGGGATTCTGGGTAACAGACCATGGTGGGAGGCAGTCAAGCCACCCCATCCTGGATTCCCCTGGGTGTCTAGTTTTGAAAAATGTATAGGTTTGCTAGTTTTCCCTAGGTGCTTGCAGGGCTAGGGTTCAAAACCTACAGCTAGTCACTTTGCCAAAAAAAGGGTCATTTTGCACTGCAAAACCACGTTGCGTTTTGCACCGTTTCCTGTCGCGGGCACTATGCCGACCCGCACAAGTGAGGTACCATTTTTCTCGTAGGACTTTGGGGAACGCGGGGTGGGTGGAAATTTGTGGATCCACGCAGATTCCAGAACTTTCCATCACAGAAATGTGGGGAAAATGTGTTTTTTTTGTCAATTTTTTACGTTCGCAAGGGATTCTGGGTAACAGACCATGGTGGGAGGCAGTCAAGTCACCCCATCCTGGATTCCCCTGGGTGTCTAGTTTTCAAAAATGTATAGGTTTGCTAGTTTTCCCTAGGTGCTTGCAGGGCTAGGGTTCAAAATCTACAGCTAGTCACTTTGCCAAAAAAAGGGTCATTTTTCACTGCAAAACCACGTTGCGTTTTGCGCCGTTTCCTGTCGCGGGCACTAGGCCGACCCGCACAAGTGAGGTACCATTTTTCTCGTAGGACTTTGGGGAACGCGGGGTGGGTGGAAATTTGTGGATCCACGCAGATTCCAGAACTTTCCATCACAGAAATGTGGGGAAAATGTGTTTTTTTGTCAATTTTTTACGTTTGCAAGGGATTCTGGGTAACAGACCATGGTGGGAGGCAGTCAAGCCACCCCATCCTGGATTCCCCTGGGTGTCTAGTTTTCAAAAATGTATAGGTTTGCTAGGTTTCCCTAGGTGCCGGCAGGGCTAGGGTTCAAAATCTACAGCTAGTCACTTTGCCAAAAAAAGGGTCATTTTGCACTGCAAAACCACGTTGCGTTTTGCACCGTTTCCTGTCGCGGGCACTATGCCGACCCGCACAAGTGAGGTACCATTTTTCTCGTAGGACTTTGGGGAACGCGGGGTGGGTGGAAATTTGTGGATCCACGCAGATTCCAGAACTTTAGATCACAGAAATGTGGGGAAAATGTGTTTTTTTTTGTCAATTTTTTACGTTTGCAAGGGATTCTGGGTAACAGACCATGGTGGGAGGCAGTCAAGTCACCCCATCCTGGATTCCCCTGGGTGTCTAGTTTTCAAAAATGTATAGGTTTGCTAGTTTTCCCTAGGTGCTTGCAGGGCTAGGGTTCAAAATCTACAGCTAGTCACTTTGCCAAAAAAAGGGTCATTTTTCACTGCAAAACCACGTTGCGTTTTGCGCCGTTTCCTGTCGCAGGCACTAGGCCGACCCGCACAAGTGAGGTACCATTTTTCTCGTAGGACTTTGGGGAACACGGGGTGGGTGGAAATTTGTGGATCCACGCAGATTACAGAACTTTCCATCACAGAAATGTGGGGAAAATGTGTTTTTTTTGTCAATATTTTACGTTTGCAAGGGATTCTGGGTAACAGACCATGGTGGGAGGCAGTCAAGTCACCCCATCCTGGATTCCCCTGGGTGTCTAGTTTTCAAAAATGTATAGGTTTGCTAGGTTTCCCTAGGTGCCGGCAGGGCTAGGGTTCAAAAACTACAGCTAGACTCTTTGCAAAAAAAGTGTAAATTTTCAGTGTGAAAATGTGGTGTGTTCACCTTAGGTTTTGAGCCACTTCCTGTCGTGGGCACTATGCCTACCCACACAAGTGAGGTACCATTTTTATCGGGAGACTTAGGGTAGTTCAAATTTGTAAAGCAACTGTTATTACCTATTGATTTTTGATGCATTTCTCCCTTCCAAATGAAAGACATTGTGTAAAAAAAAAGTCATTTTGAAAAATGACCAATAATTGTCATGCAAATATGAGTATTCCCAATTTCGAAAATGTGCAAATATGCACTGTTTCTGAACTCTGTAATTTGTTCCCATTTCAGAAATACATAGGTGACTTTCATACCGATTTTTCCATGTATACATTTTCCCACAATAATTGCTATATACCCGGACCAAAAAAAAAAAAACATTACAAAATTCTGCTCATTTTTCTACTCTGGGTTCGTTGGGCTCTTGGTGAACCTACAAGTCCTATATGTCCCCACAACCAGGAAGGTCTACCGGATGTAACGGTACATTGCTTTCAAAGAGATGTCATAATTCGAAGAAGTTACAGGTAAAAACGTTGACTCAAAAGGCTGCTTTTTTCAACAAATTTGTAATTTTTCCTATATTTGCCTGTAAATTTCTATAAAGAAACCTTGATGGATCTACACAAATGACCCCTTGCTGAATTCAGAATTTTGTCTACTTTTCAAAAATGTATAGCTTTCCAGGATCCATTATTGTTTTTGTACCCATTTCTACCGTTAACTGGAAGGAGGTTGAAAGCACAAAAAATAGCAAAAATAGGGTATGTCCCAGAAAAATGCCAAAACTGTGTAAAAAATGTTGGTTTTCTAACAAAATTCTGTCATTCCCTAAAAGCTGGAGAAATTGTGATTTTCAGCCCCACAAACCCTTTTTTGATACCATTTGCAGAGAAAAACCCAGAAGCTTTCATTTGCAGCCCGTTTTTCACATTTTTCACAAACCCTGGGTACCTTTAGAATCCCCAAGATGTTGGAAGAAAAGGACGCAAATTTGGCGTGGATACCTAATGTGGTCAAAAAGTTACAGGGGCCTAAGCGCGCACTACCTCAAATAGCCCATAAAAGGCTTAGCACAGGAGGGGAAAAGGCCTAGCAGCGAAGGGGTTAAAAAAACATGTGAAAGTCGGTCAGAAAATCATCAAAGTTGGAAGCGGAACTACAGATCTGCATCAGAAGGTCCCAAAAGAAAGGACCAGATGCCAGCGTGCACTGGTGCTGCTAATTTGCGGCTCCGCTTCGTCACTTTTGGTGTAGTATGGAGCCATGACATAGCTGCATGACGCCGCATGCTGGTGCACAGGAGCACCGCTATTGATATACTCTGGATCCAGTATAGTGCCTGGGGATAATCTAAAGGTGAGTAATCTGTGTTTAGAAGTGTCCATCACACTAATGAGGCTGTTAGACTCATTTCTATGTTAAAATTGCTATCAGCTTTACAACATACTATTTAAAAAATATGTTGGCTTCTGTATGCATGAAGATATTCTACCTTCAATGAGTACCAGAGGAAATTCCATGATGGTAGAGTGGTATTTATTATGTAAACATGCTCCCCAACAAGGTTTGCATTAGAAAAATGCCAACATGCAGACATATGAAAACCACTACATAATAAAGCGGAGAATACGCGCAGCAAGTGATGGTATTAAGTATCATCTAATACCACAGCACATGGCTAATATTGGCCTGTTGTTGCTCTCAGCTATCTGAATGGGCAATAAAATACGATTCAGATAAAACCTACATTTTTAGGGGTACCGCATGCAAACGCAAATATATTTGTAACAAAATTATTGTGCGTGTTCCTTGCTTGGATTGTCAATGGAATATTCTATTGGGAAACAAAGACCAACTCATTGAACCCAATGTGCATGCTCATTTAACTAGTTCGGCAACAAACCCAAGCCATGAAAAGTCAAAAACTAAGGAAGTCATCTGCATTTTGGTACATGGAAACACCCATATTATCAAAAACCAAACTTCAGTGGCTCCATGTACTGACTGCACACAGTAGGGGAAAGCCTTGAGCCTTGAACAATACCACAGGTCACAGTAGATGATAAACTCAAGTTGAAAGTTTGCATTTCCACCACATGATATTGTTTGATCAGAAAGCACAAACAGCTAAGGACCTTTACCTAAAGCCTCTGCTATACTTCTGAGTACAGATACTCCTGCCGTAATTAACAATGTGGAAGATCATGTGCCAGATTTCGGCAGACTGAATTGCTAGAGCCCTTGGGTAGTACATTAAACCGTGCCCTTTCTTTCCAGAGGGTGACTGCTGAGGTCACACAAAATAAAATCCTGCGGCAGTACCCCCATCTGCACTCGGTCTTCCTATTTCCCCCAGGCAACTTCCAAATGAAGTTAACCTGCAGGAGTTGCGCCGCCACCCAAATCGTGCGAGGCCAAAGGGCAGTTTGTAGAAAACAGATGAAGACAGCAGGTCACAAGTAAACAGGGAGTCCTCATGAAAGTAAATCAAGGTGGGACAGTAGTCACAAAGTGAAGACAACCAGACAGGATAAGAAACAGGAGACAGAATGAGTCACTGTCATGTTAGGTTAAATACCTCCAGTCCAGTAGAAGACCACTCACAGGCCGTCAGCAGTGGTTTGACAATTCTCCAGAAATCAAGGGAAGTTGAAGAGAAAGTCTTCTCTCTGCTGTGGCCTTTTATACTAGTGTTGCCTTTGACCTCATTGATTCCCTTACTGTGAAGGGGAGGAGCTAAGAGAGCCAATGTTCTCACCAGCTCCAGTGCTGTGAGAGCCGACTCCATTTCCCAAAGGCAGATGCCAACACTGGATGCTTCCAGAATTAGAACTCCAACTCATGCCATAACAGCCACATCCTCCACCTACTGCCTCATGTTTGTCATTACAGATGCAGCATGTAGCCACAGTGTACACTAGAATCGGGAGATTACAGCTCCTGCTCTGGAACCAAGGTTAGCATTTAGTATGGTAGGGTACTGCCTAGCACCATCACATGAACAAATTATAATAAAATGAGTAAATAGGAGTAATACACCGAATAAGCTATCAACATAGTCAAGGAGTGGTTGTCTTAATTCTGCATCCTGTTCAGAAGCCTCATTAATACGCTGTAAGGAACTGTTCACTGGCTATGCTGAACGTATCAATTGAGTTGCTATGCATCACTCAATGACTTTGCCTGGCAAGGGAAGGTTAGAGACATGGGAATAGTTCAATAGCAGGCTTAGGCTAAGATTAGGTTTTTGAGAAAAGGTGTGATTTGAAAGAAGGAATTATATACTATAGTGATACAAAATGTACAGGCTCTGGCATGACACAGCCAAGCTATTCTTTAAGCTATACAGATCTTGAACTTTTTCAGACAACAGAGCTTTATAATGGACCATACAAAGATAGGACTTACACAGCAGTACTGCTCCAAAAACAGAATGCCTACAGTTTAGTTTCAGATAGCAGAGAATCCCTTGGGAAAGAAAAAATATGCAGGCAGAACACTTAGACAGCACAGCAATATATTATGTAACACAGATGGTACACTCTAAGGACGGATGCAGGAAAGGTATTTCAGAGGCTCAGGCCTCAGACAGCAGAGCTATGTCGTTGGTTACACAGACCTGGCGCGCTGAGGCTTTAGACAGCAGATCTATCCTTCATGTTACAGTGTTCCGTTTGCTTGTCTGTTTATAGATAACTGATCAACTGGGTGAGCTGCTCAGAATAAAATCTCAACAAGAGCTGGTATCTAGTCAACTGAAGCCCCGCACATGTGTATCCATCCTAACTCCACCATACCACAAACGTTCTCTGATGAATGCTACATTAAATAAGTTCAGTATTACAATTTGACTTTTAGAATTGTTGTATTGCTTGTATTAGATTAAAATATGCAGCAAACCGGACTCTTGCATAGTCTCTTTTTTCCGCATCACTAGAGTCTCCACTAGCTTTATTTTCTGTTTTGCCTGGACAGTCATCTTTCACATTCACTAAATAATTCGATATTAAGAAGGATGTCTTGGCAATTAGTATATCCTGTGCAGTGGCCTCGTGTAATGTCTGGCTTTTGAAGACAATGACATTACATCCTAGGATTGATAAACCCATATTTGTATAACATAGCAAGATGCCTTATGTAAATAGCGGTTTGCCAAACGTTAGGACTAAATGGGGGGAGTCTCAGTGACGTAGAGCCTCTTGGCCGCTACAAAGAGTCTGCATATAGACGTTTTTATAGTGGTACTTCATGGATACATTGTTCTAGCTTAAATGGTTAGAGATTCATTCTAACAAGAATCGGTCATCCATCGCAAGCCTTCACACCAATATTAACATAATATTATCAGTCTGCACCTGTATCACCAGCAAAGTCAGAATATTAAAAAAAAATACAGGTAGTTTGGAGCAAGCCAAATATGGTTTATGCAGAGATATCCGTGCAATACATCTGTGAAAGACCAGTGGAGACGGGTTTAGTCTGATGGGAAGAACTGTTATTGGTAGAGAGAGGGGGTTATTAATCTTGAACGTTAGGAACTGTCTGGGTTTTTGCACTCTGTAGACAAAGTTAGAAATGAATTTTCGGGCCTTATTATACAAATCCACACCCCTTAATGGAACGAAGGAATTTCGCTACTACTCATTTCTTTGTTATTTTTAAGTTTAGGATGGGTCTGAATTCCTACTGCAAGCCTATTGTCTATGCCTAAAAAGCAGGAATATATACCTTTTTTGATGAGAACATACTCTCAACAAACACACGCCTCTTAATAATAATAAAACTTTATTGTGTGATTACTTGCAACCATTACAATTTTTTCTGATTGAAATTTAAAAAAAATCATACAATTATTATATACAAGAAACAAAGCATTAAAAGACTCAGATTAATACTAGGACTATCTAAGATGGGGGGTGTAATTAAAATATCCTAGCGTTAATTAATTGCCAGACAATCAGAAACCGGGGTGTCGGAATTTTCTTTTTTTTTTTTTTAAAGTTGATAATCTATAAAAAAAAAAAAAAAGCCAAACTAGCATTTTCGAAAAGTCATTTTAAGACCTGTAAACAATTAATATTAAGCAAAAAGCAATGTTCCAATCGACAGTACTGAGTAATCAAGAGTTCATGAATTGAACCTGAAGCGGCGTTACAGTGCTGCGGATTGAGGGAGATTTACGGCTCTATTATCTCCCAACAATTTTGCCGCTCTGTTAACAAATTTGGTAAACCGAATGTTCAGTTTCGTATTGACTGAATTCAAAGCAGCGATTATGGCTTGTCGACATATTCGTACTCTGAGATTGTTCCATTCGTCCCGCAGTAAAGATTGTTTGTCAATGAGCATGGCGGGACATGCACAAACTAGGTGCTCCATTGCTTCGGAGTGATAGCTCACTTCCTGCATTTGAAACTAGTACTGGAGCGGGCAGGTTCTTTAAAAAGGGCCATTCACCCATCCTCAGGGTCATAAACTTTAGCTTCCAAAAAAGTGCAAACATGCTCGATAAATAAGATGATTCAGCCTCCGGTTTAAAATGAGAAATTACCGCCCAGGCATGTTTCCTTCTTGACAGTGTTGCACTGTCAGAGTGGAACGGCCACAGCCGGATGCTTCTCTTGATGAAAGCCTTAAGCTCAGAAGGATTTGTTCCCCAATATTCCTTGACACCGAGTAGTTGCAGGCCTCTTGAACCAGAAAGTCCTGTCTGGATGGAACAAAAGACCAGATGTACTACGAACTGGTTGCAAAATACCGGTTGCAATTTGTGACCAGTATCTTTGCGACCTGTGTGGTAATTTGCGAACAATCCTATGTGCTAATAGGTCGAGGAGCAAATTACCGATTACTCGTGGGTTTCAATTTGCCCTATCTCATGAATATTAATGAGGTAGGTTGCAAGTCACTAGGGATCGCTGCCATCACAGGGATAGTGGCCTCTTCACGTCAGCAGACCACAATGCTGCTTTTCAATAAAGTATTTTTTTTTTCTTTCGTTTTCCAAAGATATTTGGGTATATACAAGTCAGAAGGATCTTTGAACTTGCAGTAATTTATTTTACTTAGGCGTCTGTAAACCACTGCACTATGGGACACAGTACTCAGGAGGCAAGAGGTTTTGGGAAATATAGACAACTGTCCAGTTATGTAGAATCAGCTGATGGGTGTCCTGATACTCTAGCGCTAATGAGACCACCTAAATTTGAGAAAATTGGTTTCCAATCTAAGGTCTAATAATATGGATCCCTATTGATATTGCCTAGTAAATTGGGGTGTATTTTATTGAACTATTTATAAAGCATATTATTCTCCGAAGCGCATTACTGAGCAGGTAGCAAGTTACAATGTGTGGGGAATGTGGTGTTGTATTAATATTGAACCTATGTGGGAAGTGTTGTGATACAATGCATGAATGATAAAAGAGATGCTCGGATCGTCCCTTGGGATGCAGCGCTAGCAGTGTAATGAAGAATCAGTGTGAGAGACAGACGTGGCAATCCTAATAGTAGTTAGTTGTAGTTTATATATGCTAAGTTTTTTATTTTAATGATAATTTTCGGTACATTCCCGGGCTGACTGCCGCAGTTGGGTCAAACGATCTCCAAAGTCTTCTAGATAAGAGAGGAGAAAACTTGTAAATCAGGCATTAGAGGGAAAAAGGAGGTGGAGATCTATACGAATGGTCCGTGCTACAGACCATCTTAATGTGACTACGAGATTCCCAAAACGGAGTAGATGGTCAACTTGTAGGGACCTGCAGAATGGGCTACATTGGAGTCCTCTCATGTGCTGGTTATAGAAGGCAAATTTCTTCAGTCGCTGGTTGCTTGTCCATTTTGGAGAGGAGCAGTTGGTTAAGATACGAACAAAACAATATACAATTTCTTATGCTATAGCCCCAAGCTATTTTTGGTCAGTCATAAGCTCTTGTTAGAGTCAGTCATAGTTTCTTTATCCAAGCTGCCAGCTTGCATAGCCTGTGCTGAATATAGCTGGATTAGTACCCTCCAATAGTGATATTTTCTGTAATGCAGTTTATGCATTACAATTGTACCACCCACAGCACTTATAGAAACAATGAAGGGGCAATAAAATTGCTTGCCAGTTCAGTAGGTACTTTTCAGTTTCTGATCAATTGTTATACAACCTGTTTTGATTTAATTCCGCCATGAGTGTATGGCGAGATTTTATGCACCCTAGGACAAAGTGTGCAGTAAAAATCCAGACAGATCTAATTGTTATTGACTTTGGTCACTAAAGGGCACTGTGTTCTGAGGTGATGAAGGCTGGTATATGATGTTTTTGTCAAAGAAGCTACTTGTCTGGGTTTGTTACCCTAAGATTACCCCAAGTTTGCATTTCCTGAACTTGAAGTGATCTTGGACGTTTCTTTCTTTGGCTGCCAACAAATTCCAGAATTATACGGTTTTCTGAAAAGGAGCATCATTCAATGGCCTTTGTTAAATAGGCAGGGACAACCAACCAGTGTCCTCCTGTTCTGGGACTATCAATGGAACTTTAATTGGTAGTACCCTGGCCCTTATCTTGGATTGCTTTGTAGCAAGGAGCCCTTAAAACAGAACATCTTCCTAAAGGTTGGCAGTGCAGTGCTTGAAGCACTGGAGTCATATGATGTTTTGTGAGGAGATGAAGGATTAATCATCCTACAGGGTTTTGGATTCTTTGTAGTTTAGTAGTATGTAGCAAGGTGCACCCAGGTACAGGCTGTTGGTGTAATCAGCCTTATACCAGGGTGAGAATGGACTGTAGTTTTTGGTGGTTTCAAGGTAAGAGAGGATGAGCTTTAGAGTCTGCAATGTGTCTCCAAGTCAGTGGCATAACATAACATAGGCCCCACAGAGTGTGTGTGTGGGGGGGGCAGACTCCAGGGCTCCCCTCAGCACAGAACTCCGACCTGACAGCTCCTGATTAAGTCCAGAGAGAGCCCCCTCCATGTATCTTGCAGGGGGGACTCCCCTCAAGTTTTGTTACGCCACTGCTCCAAGTCTTCGGCCATATGTAGTTAGGCTGATGTTATTGTTCACAGGTCATGATCTTGGCTTCATGGAGTTGAGCTTAAGGTGGTTGATTATTATTCTTTCAACAATGATAAAGAGGCATTCCCTTGTCAACATGTATTCATGTCCATGGTCTTTTCTAGTTTTAGGACGACGTTTGTTTTCGGTCATGCCGTATAAGCGAGATTGAACGACTTGAACAAGTTTAGTAAGTTGGTGAGGCAGAGGTGTCGAACACAAGTGGAGAGATGTTCAAGTTATATGGGACATCACAGTTCAGGTTCTTAAGAACAGAGGAGAAAGGAAGCATAGTTACTAGACTTTGAGCTAGGTGGAGATCTGTTTTATTGCATTTATTACCACATATATATCAAGCTCTTTTAGTCTTTGCAGCAGGGTCCGATGACCAACGGTGTTAAAGGCCATGGATAGTTTAAAGAACGAATAGTTCTAGAAATAATAGCGCAGACCTCCATTTTTAACCACTGTCAGCTTCAAATCATCTAAAATGTGTCAATGTTCTCTGCCTGGGTTAAATCCAGACTGTTGGTGTGAGACCAAATTATTATCCTTCACAAAGGTGATGAGCTGGCTTTAAAAAACAACGCATTCTTTATATTAGTTTTCCCAGAAAACTAATATTTTGCCAGGGTTTGATGGATGAAGGTTTGTTTTATTGAGAGGTGATGTAATGAATGTGTGCTTCAGTTGAGGTGGGAAAAGATCTATTTTAGAGAATATTTTGCTATGGCAATAAAATTCCGGGCACACAGCCAACTCGTCCACGTTTAAATTACATCAAGTCATCATTACTCACATTCTACATGCAGCTCTGACCGATCATTAGACCCATTGCTAATCTAGCTACGTTGCAACTGTATAATAATCCACCATCCCCTTCCTGATCTTCATTTTGGTTCTATGAACTGGATCAACCTAAGGACCGGCCATATTTTAAGGTTCCTCTTGCGTCGCCCTCTGCAGGATTGCTTGTCTTTTTCCTTGACCCCTTAAATACCAACTGAAGGCTCTCCTAGCTCACGCTCAGCCCCTCTCGATTTACCCAGAAACTTAAATATCTTCATCATAACTATTTGCTTCACAGTTTGTTCTGCTTGGTCTTTAGGATCACTGCCTACTTATATGCACCTTACCTCAGAGTCAATGTCATTCTCACCTCCTTGAATACGGAAATTGTCCCCCTTTCTCTTTGGTACTCACTTCTGGCCTCTCTCAGAATTATAAGTCTGGACACCACAGGATCCAATGCCTTCACTATCAATTTTCCACCTAACCTCTCCAAATATGTGGCCAAAAAGCACAAACATCGCCTACTCAAATCCCGACCTGAAACATTAATCTCAGAAGTCTACCTCTGTGCAAACAAGGATATTCTATCTAATGACCTCATATACCAGAAAACGGGCATGTTGGCAGAAAGTCCTATACTCCATGCTTCGTATAACGGACACTAGGAAAACTCCACATGGCCTCAAATTAACAGCTTCGCCCTCACCTTTCTTCAAATCCAATGCCCCCATCACCCTATACAATAATGGTATGATTCTAATTCAAATGTATGTGTCTTGTAAATGTATGTGTCTTGTAAAGCGCACTGCTACCCTGAGGCCTCGTGGCGCTGTAGACCGCTGGGGAACCCGTCCTGGCTATCCCTGTGAGATGGTCCCTCCTGGGTATCTCCAAGGAGGGACCATCTCACAGCTCCAATTCAAGCCTCTAATGTCAATCTAGCCAAGATGGACAATATTTCCCTGATCTCAAGATAGCGGTGACCACTAAATCCTTTGATCCTTATCCACACTCTTCTTGTTCACAGGATTTAACCAGCTCACCTCCCACCACCTCCGGGAGTACTCCAATTTCTCATAATTTCACTCACTCCATAGCGGATCTCAGAGATTCAGACTGTCTCACTCACCTCGCTGATGTCAAGTCAGATACACGGCGATTCCCGAGTCAGGAAGTCCCCTCAAGCTTTACCACCTTTTCTCTCTATGGATGCTCTCCCCTCCATGGTCCCAAGGTCTACGCCATCTTTGCTGTCGGAGCACAGGAGACTGCCCTCCATGGTCTCTAATGATCTCAACACTCTCAACCTCTCCTTGACCACCTCCATCACTTAATACAATAGTCCTTCCACCCTCCTACCTTCCCCAGCCACTCCCCTCAAGCAAACTTAGGACTCTGCTAGATTTTAATGACGCACTCTCTCCCCCGGAACATTGCATTACCGCTTTAGACCATCCAGACATCCCTCGAGGCCCCTCCTCTCCGCCGGATCTTTCCACTCAGCCTCTATCCTTAAACCAACATTCAGACTTGGCCGCACGTCTGGACGAGTTATCCCTCCAGTTGCCCTTACTCTCATATGATCTCCATGAACTGAAAGCCCTCTCAATGGAGCATCTACCTCTGCTCAGTTCTCTCATTTCCCTAGGAAAGCTGCCCCTAGTCCCCTCTAGCGCAATCACTGGCATTGACCAGCACTCTTCGCACCCTAGTTCCAAAACCTTACCCCTCCCTAACGTCCCCCCGCCCTAGAAGAATAAAGGCCGTTCTTGCGACCAGTGATATCGAGGAGCTACTCTTCTCATACTCCAACACTCTAGACACTGACAAGACTCTTCTGGCTCAAATTCAAGCTATTCACACCAACCCGCACAGGGAACCCTCTCACAACTGCAGAGTCTTAAATAGTGACAACCTCAAACGAGTGAATATCATTCAGACTCATTCATCCCACACGCCTGTACGGCTGAAATGCGTACTACTCAATTGCAGATCTGCCAGTAAACATGCCTCTGATTTCTTTGACCTCATCCAAAATAACGAGCTAGATATCATCCTCCTCACGAAAACATGGCTAAATCCCTCTTCCACCCGTATCCTAGACCTCTTAGTTCCTCCGAGTCATGACATAATCCGTCTAGACAGATCTAAGAAGCAGGGCGGTGAATTAGCTTGTATACACCGGAATACACTCTTGGTTTCCCACACAGAGATCCCCACATCATCCTCCGTTGAAAACCTGTGCCTCAACATTTCAAGTAATCACCTCCCGGTTTGCAAACTTCATACATTCTACCACCTCCCTGGAGACAATCCCCCTTCATTGAACAAATAATGGAAATCATCTTTTCCAAAGACGACTCCTCAGTATGCCAAAGCTTCCTCAGAGATTTCAACCTTTACTGGGCTAACCCTAATGACCAAGCGGTAATCGGACTAAAATCATTCTTATCAGATCTGGAGCTGACCCAATTCGGAGACAGGCCGACTCATAACAAAGGAGAAATTCTGGACCTCATCATATCAAAAGGAAATACCATCACACTGGATGCCATTACCCCATGTGATTGGTCCGACCATTACATCATCTTCTTCTTTATTAACAGGGAGATGTCCCTGAGGAGGGATCAACAGAAGAAATTGAAGCAATGGAAAGGGGACCTCAGGCATATAAAAACGCAAGTTCTAGCAACGAACTGTAAATATGTCTGGTCTTCCCAAGTAGACGTGACTAATGTGCATGAACTCACTGAATTCTATTACTCTACTATCTCTAGTATCATGGATTCTATAGCACCACTACAAAAAAAATGCCTCTTCCAAAATATCCAAACCTTGGTTCAACGACAACCTAAACTCTGAATGCCGCATTTTAAGGGGAGCTGAACATTCCTGGAGATCCAAACCCTCCTCGGATCATCTAAAAGTGCTTAGATTGGTAAGGAGTTCATAACATAAAAAATAAAAGCTAAGGCTGATTACTTTAGATCCCAACTTAATCAAGCCTCAAATCGCCCCAAGAAACCTTTTGAAATTGTCAAACATCAATCGGCGATAGCACCCAACCACTTTGACCCAGGAGACAGTTCTCCTCCATGTGACGAACTGGCTGCTTTCTTTATGGAGAAAACAAAACTCATCTGTTTTGACCTTGAATCTAAGAAGGCTCTTCTTCCATTATACGATATTGCATCTCCTTAGAGGTTCGAGCCACTCAGTCTTAGTACCAAGAACAAGGGCACATGGTGTATTTTTACTTCCCTCAGTGAAGGAGACATTTACAAAACCCTTCTTAGTATCAACCCATCAAATCACTTCAGCGACCCGCTGATACCACCTGTCTTCAAATAAATCAAGGATGCCTTCATCCCCCTTTGGACAAAGATTGTCAACGCTTCATTATCACAAGGCAGGATCCTAATACTTAAAAGCAGCTCAGGTGTCACCCATTCTTAAAAAACCTAATGCAGACAGAACTGATCTCAACAACTTTCGCGCTATCGCCAACATCCCCACTCTGGATAGCTCCTAAAAAAATGCATGCAATCGCAACTTCGTACTCAGAGAATTTCCAACTATTGGATCAACATCAATCTGGTTTTCGGAGTGGTCACAGCACGGAATCGGCGCTTACTCACATTATAGATGACATTTTAAAAATGCTAGACCAAAACGAATCCCGCCTCCTAATCATCGACCTTTCTTTGGCGTTCAAAACTGTTAATCACAACGACCTCTTATCCATTCTTGAGCTCAGGATGGGCCTTTCCAGACTGGTATTAAAATGATTCTCGTCCTTCCTTCACAACAGATCCCAGAGTCATGGTGAATCAATCTCTATCCCAGCCCTCAACAGTCTCCATGGGGGTCCCACAAGGGTCTGCCCTATCTTCCATACTCTAACATTTTCTTGGAACCGTTAGCAAATGCCCCAACCTCCATGAACAGTCTTTTTCATATGTATGTAGACGACACGCAACTTTACCTGAAAATCACCTCCACTGAAGACTTAATTTCACTCAACTCCACCCTGACGAATACTCAAAACTGGCTGAGAACCACCTCCTGCTCAACACCTCTAAAACAAAATTCCTTGTCATATCTCCTAATCACACCCCCAAAATAGACCTCCGGATGAAACACCTCACTGCTTTCAACTGCTCTCCTCACATTACTGATTCAGCTAAATCTCTCAGAATCACCCTGGATATGCCCCTGAACATGAAGAATCATATTAGTTAGGTGTGAAAGGGTGCTAACCACTAGATGAGGATACTTAGAAATCTCAAACCATTCCTTCCACAAGATGACTTCAAGCAGGTGGTTCAAGTGCTTGTCTTGCCGAGGCTAGACTATGGTAGCACTACGCTGTGTGGCCTCCCCAAATATAAGGGCTTCCTTAAATGCCGCTGCCAGATTGATTACTGGTACAAAAAGAAATGCTCACATATCCCCAGCCCTAATATCCCAAAATTGGTTGCCCTACGAAGCAACAATACAGCTAAAGATTGCCTGCTTGACTCACAAAGCCCTCTATTTCGAAACCCCTGGTTACCTAGCTCAAAAGCTAGAATTATCTGGAGGGGGTAGACCATCAAGAAGTGCAAACTCTCTTCTCTTGAAACCACTGATTTTTCGCAAAAAGCTGCAAGGTACTGGTTCAAGTGTGCAGCCACCATGTTTCTGAATAACAAACTCCTGACACTGAGGAAAAGTATTGGAGCAATAAGGGCCTACGGCATGTGATACTATGTAGCCTTAAGCTCCTTTGCTGGTTCTAGTGCTCTGGCATCAAGGAGTAAGTTATAAGATTGGTACTGAAGCCCTCTCCATCAAGGATGAACAGTGGTGATGGTGGCAATATAGAGCGGGCCATCTGGATAATTCAGAGTAATACTTAAGAAAACCGTAGAAGGATCATTTAACTCACATCCCCAGTCGTTTAGCTCAGATAGGAAGGCAAATAAGTTGGAAATGCGCTAATCGCAGAAGATTATCTTCTTTTCCCCAGCTTGGCCATCTTGATACGTGCACTAGACAATATTGATTGTCACTTCTCCATAATGTCAGAATCTGAAATTATGATCATCTTTCCACTGTAGGAGACACTTCTATCAAGAAATGTTGCAACAATCCCTTACTAGGCAGGAGACGCTCCAGAGAAAAATACAGAAAATTAATCATGCCTTCTCAAAAAAAGTTTTCCAAGGCTGCAGACATTGAAAGACGGTGAATGAAGCTCAAAAACGTCAGAACCTGTGTGAAAAGCTAAAAAGATATAACAAGTACTCCAGGATCCTTGCACCTATGACAGACAAAGGAAATTCCCTGACACAGCAGTTCGACAACAGTGGAGCACCAAGTAACAGTGTCGACGATTCCTCTATGGCTGAAGCAGATCTATCCTCATAACATATTTATTTTACACAATTAAACCTTTGTAAATCTAGCTGGCTTTAAGTTAACAAAAAAAGGTAAAATGTTGCCTGACGACATTTGCTTTCAAATAATTTGAGAGTGAAAATCTTTCTTGCTTAATAGTTCATGTTTATGACAATCCCATGATGGAGAAAGGGAGGTAAAGTTTCTGTTAAGAAGTTGGGGGTGCATCGCATTCCAGTTCCCTTGCCTCTCCTCCTCTTTCACGTGTCTATTATCATGGACATCAGAAGTCTATACAATATAATCGATGCTTTTTTTTTTTTTAACTAAGAGCTTTATAAATTCACATTGATTTTGTTAATGGAAATGTAGAATCCAATGCAATTCATGCAAATTAATTTTCAGCTGAGGTTGGGTAGGAAAATGTACTTTTATCTTTTCTTATATCCAGTCTATTATAAAACAAAAGAAAGTATTGCGAGCCTTTCTTCACTACAATTGTATTTCTACATGTAATGTGCAGTGTTGTGGCATGAGAACAAGGCAACTTGCACCTTTCGGACAATGATCTTTAAATCATGAAAAACAAATTAACAAAAAATATGTTGGATGCTAATAAAACTCTTTTTTCAATATAAAGTTATTCCACGTTTTTACAGAAAAAGTCTGAGGTGTGATTCTGAAACAAATATCGTTAAAGGGAGACCAGTGGCCATTTTCAAGAGGCTGACTAATTTATAAATGGGCTCGCTGCTGTCTAGCTCTGCTGGTAAGTGTTGCTATAAACAAGACAGTATAGCTTCTGGCTAAGCCTATTGCACAAGTTAGTTTTCTTTCTTTTTTCTAAACACTAAACTACATGTTCTCCATGCTCTAATAGCAATCTCAAACTCCTGAGCATATGAGGGGTAATAATACATCACATAAATTAGGTTCAGGAGCCAAAGTTGGCCCTTAAGTAATCCCAGATTATCTTTGTTTCCTAGCGTTCGTCTTCTAACCATCATGTGCCTTTCGTACTGTGGTTTTACCACACAGCATAATTTCATCAATTTCGTCCCAGTCATTTATATTCAATAAAATGCTCAAGTGGCATAAAATACTCCAGTGGCATCTATCTACTAAAATGCGAGCATGCGGAGGAAGAAGCCAGGTCACTTTAGCTTTTCAAGTACGTAAGCATTTCGTGAGACACTGCATTTCAGCAGTCTGTGCAAGCCTGCCAGAGAGCATAAACTGGTACTGCAAACGGAAGTTGCAGGAGCCGACTAGTCCAATAAATTAAGACGAGAATAGATCTCACACACTCAGCGGCGGATCCTCCACAATGGCGGAGAAGCATTGCCCCACTGGTGCAGCAGCAGCTAAAAAAATAAAACAATATCTTACTATTGTTTTATTTTTTAGCAGGGAGGGGCCGGGGCCATGGTAGGAGGGTGGGAAGAAGAGGACTAGTTTGTGCACTTCTAAGTGCACATGTGTGTTTGGTAGTCATAGGTCGACCAAACACACATGCACACTTAGGTTTCTCCAACCCGGCTGTATGAAACAGCCGGGTTGGAGAAACAGCAATCCCCATGCTGCTCTCATGCTTGAGAGAAGCGCAGTCATTAGATGGGATTTGTGTCGCTGTCCCTGCGACATCTGGGACAGGAACTGCAGCAGAGGAGCGCAAGGAGGCAGGCTGCACCAGCCAAGTAGTTTTAATTTTTAACTCCCCCCTGCCGCGTAGTCCCTCTGTGCTTCCTGCTGGCCCCCTTTGCCCCCACACCCCCTACCCATCAGTATTATTCTGTGTCAGCTGTCACTGCACACACTTTATGCATATGAAATATAGAGCAAATTAATTTACCATTGACCAGGAGCAAAACTTAAAAATCAGCAGCCATTAGAATTTGTAGGCATCTTTAAACTCTTGAGGTAGTTGATCAAATATTTTGTCACCAAAGGGAGAAGGGAGCTAAAAAGTGACATTGAAGATGCTGTGAGACTCCATGAACTGGAAAATAAGTACTACAACCTGGGACACACACATTGGGCCTCATTACAATGCGGTCCATCCGACATCCAGGCCATTGGTCCAACTAACAGATTATACCACCAGCGGTCAAAGCACAAGGTTCCAGGTAAAAAAAGAACGCCGCCTCTGACAAGATTCCATCGGGCGGCGGTCAGAAATCTGTCCCGACAATGAAAGCTGTGCCTGCGCAGGAACGGCTGTGGGGATTAGGATATCCCTTTCCGAAGCCTAATCAAGTGGTCTGACCGCCATGAAAAGGCAGACTAAAAATTAACTTTGGGGGCCCCAAGCAGGGTTCCCGTCCCCCATCGGCCACTGCTAATGTGCCTGGGGGGCACACATAGTGCCCTCCCACACTTCCATGCACAGTGTGCCCGGCACGATGTACACAAGGTGCTTTTTACCACTGCGGCTTGTGCTGGGGCCCTTTTCCTGGGCCGCAGCACAAGCTGCAGTAGTAACAAGCATTGGCATAGCCAATAGGTCTCGCCTTTGGGACCTTATAAGTGTTTAGCCATGCAACAGTTGCATAACTAAATACTTATAAGGTCCCAAAAGCGAGACCTATTGGCTATACAAAGCAGCCGTGCGGCCGCGAAAATAAAAGTGATCGCGATCACGATCAAACAATAAAGCGGCTGCTAAAGTGATAATAATCGAGGTAAAGCGCGGCGCGCGCGCCCGCGCACATGCACTGTAGCTCCAGGCTGGCCTGGTAGCACTTTTTGGAGCCCTCTCAATAAGTCTCGCCAGACCAGCGCATGCGCTGGGTCAGGCGAGACCTAAAAAGCATTTTCCGACCACTGTGCTGGCGGTCTTATCATAATTGGGCAGGCGGGACCACCGACTCGGTGTCGAACGATAAGTTAGCGGCCGGCGGTCTGACTGCCATTGTAATAGGGCCATACGTTACAAAATCTTAAGCAAGCTAGCACACAAATTGACACATTTCCAGTACTAATACAAATTAACAAATGTTACAAAGCAACAATACTCAAAAGCATTCCTACAAATCTTGAATTGTTTGCTGTAAAAGTTACATTTCCAATCAGGAATGAGATATTATGGATAGCAATATGGAAAACGTGGGCTATTTAAAACAATAATGAAATTCAATATGCAAAAATACGTATTACTCATAATTCCATATCTGATAATGTTAACTCCATTGATCTGTGCATTCAAAACCAACGCACCTGCTCCGATTTCATTGCTCACACCTGGAATTACATCGTCATCGTTTGCGTTATCAGGCAAAGTGCCTTCGTCCAGTTTGCCTTCAATCTTGCTTATTGTCTTAGCTAAAGAAAAATCTGCGAAGTCATCTGGGACTGCAACATCAACAGCTTTAATTTCATGTGTTCTGTTTGAGGGATTAAACATATGTCAAAAGGGTGCCATAGCTACCTTACTACATATAGCATGCATATCTGGAACCATTAAAATTAAACAACCAGTTGAATTGCGGCGATGAAATGTGGTCACAGGTAGGTGGGTGAATTTAGGCTGATTCAGAAGAAGGATTATCATACTTAAAAAATTAATGAACAGAATGCTATATGCAGTTTCTTAAAATCTATGAGGCAGTCACATTGTAGCTAGTTACAAAGCAACACCAATACACTTTGGATGTATTTAAAAAATATATATATATACGAACAATATATTCTAAAGAAATGTCTGTGTACAGGGAAAACGATCTCCAACCTCAAGCTTGAAGAAAAAGTGGAAATAAAGCACAAAAAAGTTCATATATTGATGCTTAATATTCAAACCCTATGCATTAGGTAATCAAGAGGTAACCGCTCCCTTCTTTATTACACATTTACAGGGGCATTCCGCAGCATCCACTTGGAACTGGAAACGGCGGTTAGAAAACGACAGCCACAGATCATTACATTTTGGAAAACATTTCATTAGTCATTTTTTTTATTTTGCTACGTCAGAACACATTACATCACAAAGCTTTTATTACAGTACTCTGAGAAAACAAAAACATTTACCTTAGAAAGTGCGAACGCTGATTGCCTATAGAAAACCACAACAAAGTCATCACTTGATGGCAGTCCTCGAATGTAAAAAAATGTCCATATGTAGTGTTAGAACAAAGAACCTTGGTGTGGTATTCCCAAGGCATGGACAGAGATTTTAATTCCTCTGGCAGAATCAGAGGACTTTGGGTAAATCGGTTACTCTTGTAACGTGGAATTACTGATTAATTAAAATTCAGCTGCTCCGTTGGTGGAATTAAATTATGCAGTGATGTCTAAAGATTCGAAACCATCACTTAACACTCCCCACCCTTGCATACTCTGCAGAAATTAAAAGTTTAAATTACTACAGAGAATGTAATGGATGGGCGCCGAGTGAAATGCAGTGGTTTCTGCAGTTTCGAGCTATAGGAACACAATAGCAACTACCGTCTGCAATGTACAAAATCCTCCGTGCGCCGATAGCCTCTTGCTTGCAGCCCCCTCTGAAGCAAACCGAAATCTTCACTCACGACTTGAATAGGTAACACTTCAGCGAGATGAACCTGGTCCATGTATCCCACTCGCCCTCCATATCGGTCGGTCTTAACTTTTAATTGTCTCCCAATCTAGCATGGCCAGGTAACCCCCAAATGGTGCTTTGTGCTTCTTGCGTTTTGTTAATCTAAGACATTAAAAACCTGTTAGACCTGGTACCATTGGCGTGAGTCTCCCTTCCATTTTTTAGGTCTCGCCTGACCCAGCGCATGCTCTGGTCTGGCAAGACTTATTGAGAGGGCTCCAAAAAGTGCTACCAGGCCAGCCTAGAGCTACAGTGCATGCGCGCGCCCTGCTTTACCGCAATTACTTTCACTTTCGCGGCCGCACGGCCGCTTTGCATAGCCAATAGGTCTTCCTTTTGGGACCTTATAAGTATTTAGTTATGCAACTGTTGCATAGCTAAACACTTATAAGGTCCCAAAGGCGAGACCTATTGGCTATGCCAATGCTTGTTCTGATTGCCTCCTCTGTTTTTTATATGTTTTACTGGTTTAGATGCTTTGGGCACTCTGCCACTGCCATTCAGTGCCACAGTGCAAGTGCTCCCTATATTAAATTGATGTATTGATTAGTGATTCCATGATTGGGTTATTTGATTTACTTGTCAGACCCTAGTAGTGTGCACCATGTGTGCCCAGGGCTTGTAAATCAAATGCTGCTGGTGGGCTTGCAGGACTGGTTGTGACACCCACAGAAGCAGCTTGTAAAGTGTGTACTGCCATGCTGACTGACTGACCAAGTGCACCCACTTGCCAGTCTCTAAACCTTCCCTTTTCTTCATATCAGACACCCTGTGGTAGGCCCAAGGGCAGGGTGCATTGTAAGTATAAGGTAGGACATGCCCTGGTGTGTGTGGCATGTCCTAATAGTGAATTACAGCCATTTTCGTTTTTCACTATTGCAAGGCTACCTGTTACCCATACTGACTCAGGGAACATGGTAGAAATTAGAGTTTAGTATGCCTGAACTAAGAATGATAAAATGCACCTTTTAGTGACATTGGTTTTAACATTCAGTGTTTGAAAATACCACTTTTAGAAAGTAGGTATTGTCTTTCTTAACTGTCCAAGCCTGGCTCTGCTAGGTTGTGTATTGTGTGTCTGGTTCTGTGAGTGACAGGGGCTGGGGGATTCCAGGGGAGAGGGTGAGTCAGCACAGGGCTGAATAGGAAGATCTGCATGTAGATGGGTGGGAGGAGTTGCACCTGGGACCTGAATAGGGCTGTGCCTTCCCTCCACAATGCTGGCTCCACCTCCTGTGGTGTGTCTGATGTCCCTGCCCTGCACTCTGAAAGGAAAGAAGGAGTCATGTAAACAAAGTGCTTCAGGACTGACCAGAACTGGTTTGGACTAGGCAAAGGCCTCTCTGCCTTCAGAGAACAAAGAGAAAAGTAGTATAAATATGGGGACCCAGACCCCAAGTCTTTAGATCACTTCTGGAAGAACAAGAAGAAACCTCTGCCAAGGAGAAGAACCAAAGGAAACTGTAAGAGTGGACTGCCCCCCTCCCAGTGTGCTGTGTTGGCCTACAGTGGTGTCTTCAGTGCCAAGGAGAGAAGGAACTTTTGTGTGTAATTTATCATCTTGCAGAATATTTCTCCATGGGCTTGAACTTGTGCTTGCCTCCTGCTGAAGTCTCAGGGACAACAGACTTCACCACCAGCTCCCGTCTGAATTTCCTTGCTGAGAATTCTATCTGCAGAAGCTTGCGTGTCGCTGGGAGCGCGACGCAACAAGAAGAAGCATGCCGCCGCCCCAAGTGTAGTCATTGCATCGCCAGAGAAGCGTGCCGCCGCCACATCTCCCAGAAGCGTGCTTTCGTCGCAGTCGTCTGTTGTCGCATTACCGGAGAAGCGCGTCGCAACCGTGAGGGTCGCTGTCGCATCACCGGAGAAGCATGTCGCAGGGCCTGTCGCGGCTCCAAAGTACAGAGCCACCGCAAGGCTGCCAGGGCGTGCCCTCATCGTCTCAACATTGTCGCCTCAAGGGCACCATCTTCTCGCATAGGATTGTTGCATCGCATCGAGGTGCCATCTTGCCGCATCGCAACTGGGCTGCAGCACGAGAATCTACCCATCACCTCCTCTCTGGTAAGGATCAAGACGCATCCCCTACTCTGCGCAAGCATTGAGGCGCGACGCATCGTCTCTCCCGATGCAAGGAACTGACGCATCTCCAACGCTGCGAGCCTTTTGTTTATTTTGCGTTACGCATCCAGGTACTTTTGTGAGATCTGTGTGGCATTTACCAGCAACTTGAATTAAGTTACTTCTACCATCTTTAAGTCAATTTTGATTACAGTATTGTGGATTTTTGTTCGTTTGTGGTCTTGTATTAAGTCTATATAAAGAATACTTATTTTTATAAAATCTGTGTGGTGTCCATCTGTAGTGTTTTCACTGTATTTCTGTATGTGTTCACAAATGCTTAACACACTGCCTCTGAGATAAGCCTGTCTCGTGCCAAGCTACCAAGGGGGTGAGCAGGGGTTATCCAGTAGTGTAAACCCCTTTCCCTGACTTAGAAGCAAGGGTCCCTATTTGGTCAAAGGTACCTACCTCTGCCAACTAGAGACCCCCAGTTCTAACAAAACCCATTTCTCTTATTCTACTGATTGGATTTGTGTTGTTTTGGTGTCCTTCTATTTATTAAAATTTACTCTATTTGTCTAAATTGGTTCCAGATTTTCTTGTGTTGGGTTTTCACTTCATTGCTGTGTGTGTGCAGCATAAATAGTTTACACATTGCCTCCAAGTTAAGCCTGACTGCTTTTGTGCCAAACTTTCTATACGATTTAGCACGGGTTAATTTAGTGACTTTTATGGTTCACCCGGACAAGGATTGCGTTCATTATTTCTCTAACGCTCTCAACACAGTTATAACCACACAATGCCATTATCACAAAGCTGTGACCAAGAATATGCCTTTACCATGCATGCCTTTACCATGAATTTCGTTCTAAAGGCATGAATGATAAAGGCATATGCATGGTAAAGGTTTAGGCATATGCGTAGTAAAGGCAAATACACGTAACAGTAATATTGAAATTCGCACTGCCAAACACTACAAACACAAATTCAGACCTCCCTGCTGCCCCCTCCAAATCCCCTCACTTACGGGCTAGTCAGCACCTAGGCATTCACGCTGCTCTCTGGTTTGTAGGGCTGGGAACACGGGGGTTGTCCCGGGGTTTGATTTTAGGGTTGGGCGGGCCGGGATTCAGTTTTGGGCTCCGGGCCAGGTACTGGACTGTTTTTAAGGCTGCAGATTCAGGGGTCAGTATTAGGGTTCAGGGCTGGGGGGGGGGGAATGTTTTTTAGGGCTGCAACTCAAGAGTAGTTCCAGGGTTTTTAAGACTACAGACTCAGGGGGGTTATCCTAGGGGTCGGTTTTAGGGCCCAGGGCTGGGTGACTGTTTTAAGGACTCCGGGTATTGGGTGCTACAGAGCTGGTGCGCACGAGCAGCAAAGCCAAGGCGGGCATGTCCCGGGCCCTGTGGCATACCTTTTGGTTCTTGTGACAACCGTCTGACGGAGCTTCTGGGATACGCGGAGCTACTGCGCCGCCCACCCCCCCCCCCTAGATATAATCACATCCCGATACCTGGTGTGGCATTTCCTGGTCCCAGACTGTGCAGGACTGGGAGGTCCCAAAACAAATCTCCTCAGTCCAGATGGTGCTGCTTTGAGCTGTAGCTGGGCCAGAAGGGTCATCTCTGCTGTTATTTCCCCACCTTCATCTGCTCACAAGGAGGACCTGTGGTGGCAGTAGCACTCTCTCTCCCTGCCACATTACTGGCAGCGATAGTTCGGCACCACGGGGCCTGTGACTGCTGTGCCTCTCATTTGGCGACTGGCTGCGGCTCAGCACTGCCGCGTGTGGGGATAACTGGGCCAGACTTGCAACACGGTGCAGTTGGGTGGGGGGCTTCATGGAGGCACCTAGGCGTGCACCACCCTGCAGCTAACCAGGTACCACTGCACGCTCAGCCTGTGGGGCCCAGTTTGCGACGCTCATTATTGCTTATTATGGCCCCCTTCAGACTTCCCAAGATGACCTGCAAAGCACTGAAAAAAAATCCCAACTTCACTCCGCAACCCAACTCAGTCATTACCACACATGCCGAATTTGGGGCACGTATAAGCCTTTACCACGAAAATGTTGTGGTAAAGGCATGCATGGTGTAGGGATATGCATTGTAAAAACGTTTGTAGTAAATGCCTGCATGGTAATGACGCATGTGTTATATTGACAGCGTAGTAAATGCATGTGTGGTAACTGCATGCATTGTTCCTTCATACAACCCTTTCCAGTATTTTAGGACACCGTTCCAATTACCCTTTAACTGTTTTCATCACTGCCTTCTAGTTTGCTAATGTATAAACAAACCTAATGAGTAGCAAAGACATGCACCACCTACTATGGGAATTTGGGAAAGTGGAATGACACTCGTCGTCCATCTTAATTTAAATTTTCAAAGGAGATAGACATGTGAACTGACCATCTCCTCAGTGACACATCAATTATTCTGGTCTGAACAGTTCAATATTGGTGGAATACGATCCACCACTATTTGTACCCCCAATACTGTTGCAGTGGTCTTCGGTTTAGCTGGGCATCCAGAACTATGAAAATAACATGAGACAAGCTGTTGAATGCCTCACTTTTTAAAGATTTGAACAATACTGGTTTGAATGGCGCACAGTCTCTCTTCCAAAAACACTTTTGCCTTTTGGGTGTCCAAGATTGCCTCTGTATAGTGAATGGTCAGTTTCAGGGTAGGTATTTTCCAAGGAGTTGAAGTGAAGCAGTCCCAGTGGAAGTGGCCTTGCTAACAGAAAACCTAAAAAACAGAATATGCTCCCTCTCTCCAAAGCAGAGATTAATACCCCCCCCCCCTCTTCCTCCATCTGTCGCCCACCCCGTTTTGGTTCCATGGCAGGTTTTTCAAGAAACATATGACATTTTTTTTATTTTAGTCAATCCTGAAAGTTGCATCCCGTTTTTGGTGAAGAGGAATCAAACTGCAAGGAAAGGCCATTTAGTGTCTATTTGCCTTTTCCTACTTTTGGTCCCTCCTGAAGACAACTTCCAATGCTGCTTTCTACCAGAGTGCCTGGGAACAGGAAGGAGAGAGTCATTGTTTTGCCAGAGTAGGGGGAATTGCTATTTTGGATGTTTTTGTGCCGATTGTCATCTTGTGATAACTTCTGTACACTTAGCTGTACACTTAGCTGTACAACAAAGCAAAAATAGGAGAACCTGGAAATCCACATGTCATTAAAAAGTCCGGCATGGCGAGTCTGACAGCGCAATCCAACATTCTTTGCTCGTGACCCTAAAGAGCCATTTCATTCAGTTTTTGGAAAAGATCACTTTTAGGAAGTTTACTAGAGGTAGGCCTCCTCAGTTGTGGGTCCTTTTGTGATCCTAATCAGTGAAGCAGAAATGGGAGTCCTAGTGGTGAATAACTTTTGCATAAAGCAGGGACTTTGTTACAGTAGATAATATGCATGATGCACACATTTAAATTTGATTCTGGCATTCGCTGGGGACACGACTGGCTTTCAAAGATGGTGTACTATGGTCAAATTTTGCAAGAATGGTTTAGGAGACTTTGAAGTCAGTTTTCTTGTTAAGCCAGTATCAATCACATTGCAATGGTCTAGGCTCCCTCTTAGAGTGGTGGAGGTAGTGAGCCCTACACTAAAAGAACATGAAGGTAAGAACAGCAGTATAATGTCCTCCCAGGAGTAGGAGTTTGTTATATCTTTACTTAAGCAAAGATATCTTGGTCTCATTCAATGGTGATATCTTCCTCTAGTTGGTCTTAGTTGTTTTAACAGTGGCTGGTACTGTTGTCATCTGAGGGACTTCAACACACTGTTGATAGTAGCTTTTGCCCTCCCTCCTTTTTTCTTAGAACCTTCAAAGTTTTGGCTTCTAAATTCACACCATCTGAACATCCAGATTAAGACCTGTGAGACTTGCACAAGAAGATTTTCTTCTGGCCAACCCATTACCTTATCTGTGTGCTGCTAAGGTTAATGAGATAGATGCTGCACTAATGATTTGGAGCCAACTGTAGGTAGGTAATTGTTTGTGATTACCAAATAGAGAATGTTTGTGATTCGCTATTTGGTAATCACAAACACCCATGTACAAATGTGTGGATTACACATTTTGCGTTTCCAAGTGAGTCGCAAATAGACTTACCTCATGAACATTAATGAGATAGGCCTCGGTGTGCGAACCATTCAAAATCGCAAACATGACAGGGGTGGTGGCCTCCTGAGGTCAGCAGACTACCTTGTCTGTGATTGTTTTGGATGTCTCTTTTTGGGGACTTTTAGAGGATGTGGAGGGAGTAGTAACTATTAGCAAGTCGCTTCCTAAGTCACTCTTATTCTTTTTCCTAATGTTTCCTAGTTTGATCTTACCTGCCAGGGAGTGGATTCGGGGTAGCGCCCGCAATTGACACCTGGACAAGCTGCAGGGAATGAGGTCTGGACTTTAACATCGGGAAAGTGGTTCACAGTTGTTGGCAGGGGTTCTTGGAGAGTTGGGCCTCTCTAGACCCCAGAGGTGTGAGGCCTGAGAAGTAGAGAGGGGCAGTGGCTGCCAAAACAGAAGCTTCCAGATGCCTGCTGCTGCGACAAATAAAGCAAGGACACCTCTTGAAGCACAGCAGATATGCTCTTCATTTAAACAGAAAGAAAAGTGGTGAGTAATAATACAGAGTGTACCCCTCCCACTAACTTGGCTGCTGAAGGGAACTGAATGGACACAGAGTTTAGTGTCTCGGGACAGTGGTGCTGCGACAGCGACACTTATCAGCAACAAATCCCCATTACACCCAACACTGGACTACTTGGGTGTTACCTGCCACCTTCCAGAGATGATTATAGTAGTATAATAAAATTACTGGTGTGTGGTGTTCGCACAGAAGGAATCAAGACAGTGCATAAGGTTTTCGTAGCAAGGTGTTTATTTAGTGATATTCCCCTTCTTGGTTTCAGTATTAACAGGTACAGCTGTTGTACAGGATAACAGATCTGCAGTTTTGCAAAACACTGTTTCCATGGAGTGGTCCACAGTCCTAACTGCTCTCTGCTTCAGGCTTGGGGTTCTGTGTGTTTGCCGAAGACTCCCACGGTCCGTAGGTCAGGGGGAAGGAAACAGAAATATGACCAAGATTACTATTGTGTTCTTTCTGTTTACTAAATCGTGTCACCATCACCAGATGCTGCCCGGGTAGTGAGGGGAAGGGAAGCGTGAGGGAAAAAGAACCGACGTGGTGTGCTTACAAACGGAAAGAAAAAGAAACACACGTGTGTCTTAATCCCCAGTAGCCTCCCCACCACCACCACCAGAACAACCCCCGCAAAGGAACATGCCTTGAGCCACGACACATGTCCAGGGCAGTGGCGAAGGGACCCGGGGCGTCCCCCTTCCCTTGCTGGCCGCCAGGCTTAATTGCGTTGTACAACACTATTCTTTCGGTCTCTTCCTCCTCCTTGTTTTCGTCCTCCTTCGCCGTCTCTCTGCTCCTCTCCTCTCCGCTCGCCGTCTCTCTTAGTACCCCCAGGGGCACCCCGCTTACCCCCCTCCCCCAAATTAGGTTACCCAAAGAAGACACAAGAAACAGTTGTAGATGGGTAACAAATGCTGCAGGATTTATTACATAATTCCAGGATATGTAATAGGTGGGTTATCTTACGGGCGATCCAAGGGCAGGCGGCCATCTACTTCACCTGCCCCGCCTGATGAGCCGGGCAGCACGGGAACGACCCGCAAGTGCTGCCCCCCAAGTGATTCTTTTTTCGATCACGTGCCGTTGACATTCTACTCACGCCCCCCCTCTCGGGGCGGAGCGTCGCATAGCAAGCCCCCGGTTGTTCAGGCCCACAACCGCCCGCAGGCCTAGCGGGGCGCCGACCGGCTTCCGGGACCTCTCTGGAGGCTCCTCGTTTTGGCTCAGGCACCAAGTGGTGCCGCGCAGAGGTACCCTTTGTACCGGCCTGCTTCCAGATCGCCCTGTAACTCCGCCTGCAACGAAAAGAAAACATTAAAACGTTCAGCCAAAAACCCCACCCCACCACACCACGCCGGGTAAGCGGTAGGGAGGGAAAAGGCGAGGTGGGCGACAAAGAGGTCGCCAGTGAGGGTGGGGGAAGGCTAAATAGCCTTCCCCTCACACCTGGGCCCGGAAGTGACGCGCCTTTCGCGTCACTTCCGGCCCCTGACACGGAGGGGGGCACAAAAAGGATCCCTGCCCCCGCCCCCCCCCCCCCGAAGTAGGGAGTGGGGAGGGGTGACCGGGGCCCCGGGGCCACTAAGGCGCCGACCGCCGAGTGGCCCCCTGCGGGGGCCGCGGTCAGCGGCATAGTACCCCCAGGGGCACCCCGCTTACCCCCCTCCCCCAAATTAGGTTACCCAAAGAAGACACAAGAAACAGTTGTAGATGGGTAACAAATGCTGCAGGATTTATTACATAATTCCAGGATATGTAATAGGTGGGTTATCTTACGGGCGATCCAAGGGCAGGCGGCCATCTACTTCACCTGCCCCGCCTGATGAGCCGGGCAGCACAGGAACGACCCGCAAGTGCTGCCCCCCAAGTGATTCTTTTTTCGATCACGTGCCGTTGACATTCTACTCACGCCCCCCCTCTCGGGGCGGAGCGTCGCATAGCAAGCCCCCGGTTGTTCAGGCCCACAACCGCCCGCAGGCCTAGCGGGGCGCCGACCGGCTTCCGGGACCTCTCTGGAGGCTCCTCGTTTTGGCTCAGGCACCACGTGGTGCCGCGCAGAGGTACCCTTTGTACCGGCCTGCTTCCAGATCGCCCTGTAACTCCGCCACAGCCCTGGAGGCGGCTAACCGTCGCAACCAGGGCCCCCCACCAACCTAGCTCTTTACCTGCACCCGCTATTGACCAATGCTTCGCTTAAATCCAATAAAAACAGGTCCATGCCTATTTGGGAGAGGTGTACTCCATCCAAGTCGAAGTACCCCTTTACATTCCCCCGAATCAATTCATGGCGAATAAAGCCCAAACCCCTTTGGGCTGTGAACTTACGCATTGCTCCATTAATGCGCCTCCTGGAGTGCTCTACCGCTTCTAAGGATTTAGCTCCCCGCCAGGACCTGCGGGGGATGATCTCTGACCACACGATCTCACACCCGCCCAGACGTTTGCAGATTTCCCCTAAGTCTCTTTTCATGGCTAATAACAGCAATCGTCTCCCCAGGGTAACAAGGTCGTTACCGCCCAGGTGTATCACCAACAGGTGGGGCAAGGTGGACCCGTGTGCTCTTAGTCTCTGCTCGATCTTATTCCTGAGTTCGAACCATCTCATCCCCGGCACCCCCATCCATTCCACTTTGGTCTGAGGGAAGTGTCGCATCCACTTTCGGTGCAATGCCCATTGGGCCGCCCGGGCGACAAATGAATGCCCGATCACCCACACCACTCGTCCTAATAAAAGAGGAGACATGGTGTACACACAAGTTATTTAATCAGAAAGGGTGATTTCAACGATACACACCATAAATCACAAACACTTTACTAAAAGCTGCCTCACGGGCGAACATATACCTTATAGCAATCAGATTCCCAACGCCCCAGTTTCTTCACCTGAGCAGCCTCTAATCCCGCCAGGTGAGCGGCGGTGGCAGCGCCAATGCGGAAGGAGTGGCTGGAATACCTTCTGTCCGGCCGTGCTAGCCCCGCCCTGGCTAAACTAGCCCTGATTACCTGCTCGAACTGGTATCTAGTTACAGGGGTACCATTTGAATGCAACAGGAGATAACCAGGGCCAGGCGGTCTGTGCTCCAAAAATGCCTTTACCCATTGTACTGGGCAGAACCTGGGGTCACCTAGAGGCTGGAGAACCACCCTGATCCCCCGCCCCGCCTGATCAGTCTTGGACTTGCGTAAAAGAATGGTCAGAGACCCGGAGATAGACACATCTGAAATTCCCAGCGCATCCCCTGAACAGTCGACCTTGGACCTAGCCACCAACTCACTGACTCGGAAAGCCCCGAAGAACGCTAAGCAGAATGTGGCTGAAAACAGCGTGGCTTCGTAATGAGAGTAGGTGACTGACTCGAGAGCCCCTAGCATGCCTTTCAGGATTTCAAAATCAATGGGCGCTCGATTATCAGGGCCCTGGGCTCCTCCCTAGCCCAACCCTTCAAGGCGGCCCGGATGGGATAGGAGTTAGTAGGATCCGCCCCGCCAGACAACCTAGTGTCGTGGCTTACGGCTGCCAAGTGACTGCCCACCCATGAACGGCTCTTCCCTTGTCCCCTAGCCCACACCAGAAATGCTCGGACCTGGGACACCATCGCAGCCCCTGAAGTACCCAGTGCTACAGAAGTTGCTCTGAATGTTGCCATGTGGGCGCTGTAACGCCTCCTGGTACCTGGGGCCAGAGCTCTTTCTCCCATCGCTTTCAGGCTCAGTCCCACTGCAGGATCCTCCATAGATGGTCCGGGAATGGGGTCATCTGCGCTCTCGCCCGCGGCCAGGCCTCCCTGAATCGGAGCCACTGAAAACGAGAAAGAGCGTCAGCTGCCACATTTTGAATCCCCTCAATGTGCCTGGCTTTAAACTCCACATTGATGCGCAGGCAAGCCCGGACCAACTCCCTTAATAAGCACAGCACCAGCCGGCACCTGGCGGACTGGTTGTTAATTGCCTGAACGACCGCCATGTTGTCAGACCAGAACACCACCTTTCTGTCTGACAGTGCCGCCGGCCAGAGGTGTAATGCAACAACAATCGGGAAAAGCTCCAACACAGTAATATTTTTGGTGATCCTACGCCTGCGCCAAACATTGGGCCATCCCTGCGCGCACCATTCTTCGCCCAGGATAGCCCCAAAACCTTCCCTGCCTGAGGCATCTGTGAAAAGACAAAGTTCCTGACTATCAATCCAGGGCTGCTTCCAAATAACTGTCCCGTTAAAGCAGGCGAGGAATTCGCTCCATACCACCAGATCCTGCTTCAGCCCTGTCCCCAGCTTGACCCAGTGATGTTTCTTTTTTACACCAGCAGTCGCCCTAGCTAGCCTGCGTGCAAAGACCCTCCCCATGGGTATGACCTTTAGCGCAAAATTCAGGGTCCCTAGCAGGCATTGGATTTCACCTAGAGTAGCCTTGTCCCTACCCAGTAGATCGCAGATCTCCTGACGCAGGGCCTGTACCTTATCCGCAGGGAGTCGGGACACGCCGTTTACCGTGTCCAACTCGATGCCCAAGAATACCAAAACCTGCGCCGGACCCTCGGTCTTACCAGGAGCTAAAGGTACGCCCAAGTGTCCTGCCAATTCCCTGAAACATTGCAGCGCCCGTGCACAATCTTGCGAGTCAGCTCCCCCGATGAAAAGGAAATCATCCAGGTAGTGGGTCACTCCCTCAATGCCATACCTGTTTGTTAAGGCCCACTGTAGGAAGGAGCTGAACGCCTCAAAGTACGCACAAGACACCGAGCATCCCATGGGCATACACCTATCATAAAAGACCTGGTCCCCCCACTTGAAGCCCAGAAGGTGTTGGCTGTCCGGGTGTACTGGCAGGAGCCTGAAGGCTGATTCGATATCAGACTTAGCCAACCAGGCCCCCTTCCCTGCCCTCCTGATCATGTCGACTGCCAGGTCTAGGGAGCAGTAAGACACTGAGCATTTACTTTCGTCCAACCAGGAATTCACGGAGTCCCCTTCTGGGTGTGATAGGTTGTGGATAAGTCGGAAAGCCCCCGGCTCCTTTTTTGGTACCACCCCCAGGGGAGAAATCACAAAGTGGGGCATAGGGGGTGAGGAAAATGGGCCCGCCACCCTGCCCAGAGACACCTCCTTTGCTATTTTATCCCGCACTACCTCCGGGTGTTCCCTAGCTGATTTCTGATTTTCCGCATCCCTGCTCACTAAGGGGCCTTGATAAGGAATGCGGAAACCGTCTAAGAAAACCTTCGGAAATGAGGGACCCTTCCTTGCTAGTGTAACCGCGGAGTGCGCTGAGGAGGTTCTTTACGCAGATGGGAGAGGGCCCTTTCACATGATCGTGAGGGGCTAGGTCATGCGCGCTGGCAGCTGTGTACGCAGGGGGCCAAAGCGCAGAAGGGGGGGGGGAAACCCCCGGGCTACTTGCTCGATGAAGGCTTGTCGGGGGTGTCGCGCTTGGAGCATGCGGTAGCGGCATGGGGTGCCCCGCACACGCTGCAGTTGTGGGCGAAACGGCATGATTTGTCCCAGGAGCAGAACCCTGCATTGAAGAGCCTGCAAGTTCCAGAAGACCGTGCCCGAAAGCCAGGCCTGCGACCCCCCCCACGCCCGCCCCGAAAGGACTTCCTGCTCTCCCATTTCTTTTCTTTTTTATCCTCTTTCTCCTTGCTCTTTACACCGCTCTCTGTACCTGACTTCGTCGTAGACCCCTCAGTATGCTTGCCCATGTGTTTTACCCATAAACGGACCTCCAACTGGTCCCATTCAAGATCTGGGCAGATTGCTCGCTGTCTGCGGAAGTCACAATCGTAGTGGTACCATCCCATGCCCCCACCCTTAGCAGCCTCTTCAGTAATCATGCTTGCATAGTGGAAAAGGCCAGGCCCTTCATCTGGGAATTTCTCTACTATCACCGCTGCAAAAATGGCAAAGGCCTGACCCCAAGTCACAATATTTTTGGTGGGATATACATGGTACCGCACCCGCTTGTCCTCTTCCTTGTTGCCCATCCTCCTGGTATCTACCCCCTCCGCCCCATGCATCAGAAGGGTGAAGATATCAATAAATTCCCTGCGCCAAATCCCTTCTTTGGCCACTAGGGGGACCATCCAAGCGAGAGAACAGCGGCCCGAAACTAGCGGGGCTGTGGTAACTAGAGGCTTAGGTGCAACCGCTGGCGTTGGTGCCGGCGTCGGTACCACTGGGGGAACCACTACTGTAGTGTCGACCGCACTCGCCGCGCTCTCGGCCACAGCAGCAGCTGGGGGTGTGGGCCGCGGAGGAGGTTCCAACGCAGCCTGCGGCTGACACCACACCTGCGTGAAGCCCCCCGGCGCCGGGAGGACAGTCGGCGGCGGTGGGGCGGGCGGGCCAACCCCTAGGGGTGACCTGGCAAGCAGCAGACCGGATCTGACCTCAGCCATGAAGTCTTTTAGAGTGTCTGAAAGCTTACCCAAATCCTCTGCCGAGGCAAATGTCGCCTGGGGCGGGCCAGGCAGTCCGTTGTGCGCCCCCGTCCCCAAGCTAACCGTCGCCTGGGGGGGGCTGAGGCCCTGTGAGGAGGGGCCGCTCTATTCCGAGCCGGTGGTTGTTCGACCGGAAAGTCTTTGCTCGTGGGGCGGCGGATTCTTTTTGACCGTGACGGGCCCGCAACCTCCCCTACATCCTTATCCGTAGCCGGACCGTCCATCGCTATCCCAGAATCTGGGGGGGTACTGGCTTTCAATAGTTCCGTCGCCCAAGCTAAGCCCTTGGACCTCATCAGTTCCAAGAAAGCGGCAATCCGAGATTCCTCCGAAGTGTCCGGCGCGGACTCCTCAACCTGTGTCCCTGGTGTGAAAAGGGGGGGGGATAATCCTTGGCTGTCCATCACTTAGCAGTTGTTCTCTCTTATCTGCAATTGGGAAAGAGAGAAAGTTAACCGCCTATTCACCCCCTTTGTGTTTAGTTCTTCGCTCCTGAGTGGCACATGCTACTCCGAGAGGTACCCCCATCCCCCAACCGCCCGTACTTACTCCCGTCTGAGCCCCGAATGCGGATGATGTTTGTCTCGCGTCTCTCTGTCGCTGATTAACAAGCCTCCGGTCAGTGAAAGCAGACGAATGTACTGCAAGAGAAACCAGCATAAGCGCAAGAGAAGCATACACGAAAAAGGCGCGGCTGTACCGCCAGAAAAAAGGGGGGGGGGGGGAGAGAGGGGGGGGGGGGGGAGAGGACACAGGTGCTCATACACATCACGTTTAACCATGTAAAACCTGTTCGCGTCTGCCCTCATCCCCACCTTGAACCTGGCAAGCATCCCACCCCCATACTACCTTCCTTGGGGCCATTTGCCCCAACATCACAGTCTCGCGTGAACGAACCCAACCAACTCTCCGTTCATTTGGCTTTATTGTAGCGTGCCCGCAAGATTACTGACACCCTTTACATTACATATTCAGGCACGGGGCCACCACACTGTCCTCACACTAAAATTGTACAGTACCCGCGCTGCCCAAAAAAGGGGGGGGGGGGCGCGACCACAAAGCGCCGGCCACCTCCCCGGCCCAGGGTGACCATTACAAATTCCGGGGCACTACACGCAACTCCGCGATCCCCCTTCGCTGCTCAAGGGCACTCTCGGACGCCATGCATTGGCCCCCCCGGATCGGGCCCTTGCTACCAACTACCTGCCCACTCGCGGGCCAAGCGGAGGGAGGGCGGCTACCCGCTCCCTGCTGGGACACCCGAAACGGCCTACTGTGGGACCGGACCTTCGCTATGCTTGCTGGTGCCGTCCCCCCACCGCGGCCCCACCAAACAAATCAAACAGGGCAGAGCCAGGCCACAAAAGAAACACATTGCCCATTTTATGTGGCGCGAATTCGCCCCTTGTATATTCGGTGCTTACATGTGGGCACCGTATTTACATAGCACAATCAGGCACGGGGGGGTAGTCGGTGACACCCTGCACAGTCATGTCCGGGGAGATAAATAATCCAGCCCGATACCCCCGGAGCGGGCGCAACACCTTGTACGTTCTGGCCCCGCTAAATAATCCTCGTTCAGCCCCAAATTCACCGCGGCCGGCGCGACACCTCGCACATTCAAGCCCCGGGAGATAAGCCGTTGGCCCAGAGTCGCCGGTGCAGACGCGACCCAGAGGATCAAAGGTAATGATGTCCTGCCCCTAGACGGCAAACCTGCCTGTACAAAAACCCCCACCTCTCCCCTGACTCACCGCGTTACGACGCCCGCTGATCCGCGATCGGAGCGGCGACGGGCCGGGGGTCAATGACGGCTTCTACTCCTGAAAACCATGGACGGATCTCAAGCCCGGCCCCCCTGCCTAAACCCGGGGAGGAGCGCAAGCCCCTGTGACCCGGTAACACGCTGCAAGGCCGCAGTAAAGGCTTACACATATTAACTGCGGATTTGTCTATCGAAGCTATTAGAGCGCTCTAAATTCGTACCGGTGACATGTGTTCCATATTTATAAGGCGCAAGGAGCGCATAGCACCGCATTTACCTACATACATCGGCCCGGGGAGATTAAGTGATTTACCACGGATGCGCACCGCCTTTACATACCGATAGGCACTGGGGGATTAAGTGCTATACCCCGCGACACAAAAGCGACCGCGGCCCCGAGACTCGCTGACGGACCACCCATGAGACACCAAAACCCCTTTGGGGGGGAGGACCTGAGCCTCGATCCATATACTTTGCTCCTACGCATAATCCTTTCTCTAGCGCGAGGCTCGCCCCGAAGGTATCAGATTGCATCACACCGTATTCATAAACCTATAAGCACGGGGAGATTCAGTGAACAGGACGGGGCCGGACAGGGGCTCTCACTGACCCCTGCGCCGAAGGAGAAACGCTAAGCCCCACACCCAAGATGGCGGCCAGTATGCCGATGGACGCCGGGTAGCCGGCGCGGTTGCGTCCCCCTCCTGCACTAGCAAACAGTGGCAGCGGATAACGCGCCAAATACAGCATTCCTCAACGATCGCACGCGCATTAAATCGAAATCAACACGAGTTGCGTCCCGCAATCGACTCCTCGCGCCCACCCGCGCTAGCCATCGTGGCCGGGAAACAAACAAAACACAGCTTCCCCAATGATCGCACGCCCCGTTAAGCGTAAATAAACACGAGCCTTGCTCCGAGCACGGTCCCCCCCCGCCCGTGGCACTCCGACCACAGGGCCCCGTCTCCTGGTACTGCCCAGGGACAGGGCCGGGGCGAGGGGGCAATCCGGCAACTCACCGCTAATATTCGGAGTTCCCCAGCAAGGCAACGACGACGACCCCCGCGAAACGACGCTGCATCCGATTCGTCGTCACAAAAGGCGAGGTGGGCGACAAAGAGGTCGCCAGTGAGGGTGGGGGAAGGCTAAATAGCCTTCCCCTCACACCTGGGCCCGGAAGTGACGCGCCTTTCGCGTCACTTCCGGCCCCTGACACGGAGGGGGGCACAAAAAGGATCCCTGCCCCCGCCCCCCCCCCGAAGTAGGGAGTGGGGAGGGGTGACCGGGGCCCCGGGGCCACTAAGGCGCCGACCGCCGAGTGGCCCCCTGCGGGTTCCGCGGTCAGCGGCAGCTCCTCGTTTCTTCGCTCGCCGTCTCTCTGCTCCTCGTCTCTTCGCTCGCCGTCTCTCTGCTCCTCGTCTCTTCGCTCGCCGTCTTTCTCTGCACTTTCTCCTCCTCCGGTATCGCCGCCACACACAGCTTCGTCCTTCAGCCTCTTTTCTCCTCCTCCGTTGATGACGTCAGGTGCTCTTTCCGGCTGTCCTCGGCTGCAGCTAGACCGCTAACCTCTTCCCGTACGACGCTGTCTGTTGGGAGTTTCCGGTCGTTTCCGTTCCCGTCTTCTTCACATGGTGGCACTGGGGTGGTGACGCAGCTTTGGGCTCCATCTAGTGAAAGATGTGTAAGCCACTATTAGAGAAGTGGTGGGATACAGACCTAGCTGTTACGTTGTTTGGCATGCGACCTGAGGATTGGTAAGAAGACAATGGAAACTGATATATTAATTCCTATTGATAACCCGTCTCAAAGTTGCGAAATTTTGCATGCAAACAACTGTCCCTAAATGCCACACATGGTGTTGGTAGGTATGGGAGATAATGGCGGTGAAAAAACTCTCAACACACATCAGCACTTCCAGAGAGATCTTCACAGGAACGAGGCAGCTGGTGCTGGACTTAATGGAAAAGGAACAACGTGAAACAACATACCCTCGTAGGCTCAGAATAATCTGGCTACTTGACAGAGGGGGAGGCACACTTAAAAGGAAACCAATGGGCTTATTGTGGACGATTGTAAATGTAATATGTGTAAATGTGAATTGAATTTTGTGTGAGGGATATGCTACTTAGCGGCTGGTTTATTATTTGGGGTAATTGATTGTTGCATACAATGTTGAATTGCATTTGATAGAAGGTGTAGGAAGTAAAATGCAGAGGGAACTGGGTCCCCATACAAAATTAACAATGTAACTTGTAAGACTGAATGCTAATAAAAAGTATTTGGAAAAAAGTTACTTTCACCACTGACTTAGATTTTTAAAACCAAGAGTTAACAAAGCCAATAGGTCAGGCCTTTGTAATGCATTCTGATGCTGTGCAGTATGGCTAAAGTAAAAAAAAACAAAAAAAAGCTCGGTTTAGTTACAAAACTGATTTGGAAGTACAACTAAAATGAAAATAAAACGCTCAAAACATTTGCTGATTTTTTTTAAGCGAACCGGGAAGCGGAAGCAACGTGTGGCTTTGCCGAAACAACACAGGGGAGGGTCGCTGAAGCAACATGGTGATTGGGTAAAGTAAAGGAGGGTACAGGTGGTGGAGGAAGCCACAACAGGGAGAAAGAAGGAGTGCACGGGTGTAGGGGGGGGGGGGAGCAATGGGGAGAAGCACACAGGCAAGCGCAACAGTAAGGTGGTTGGGGAGAAGGACAAGGGTATACAGAGCATTACGGAATGCAGAGGGGAGACTTTCATGAGGGAGACCGCTTGAGAAAACTTGAACTCTTGTGGAGGCGTTCAAAGCTGGGCCTCTAGTTGTTAGAGGTATGCACCCTGTCCAAGTAGAGACAAAAATGCTAGTCATGGTAAGTCAGATACACACTGAAAGATTACTTGTGCTCAACCTCTGGTAGCTTAGGCACAGAGCAGTCAGGCTAATCTAAAGAGGCAATGTAAAAAGCATTTGTGCACAACACACACAGTAAAAACACCACAACAATACCGCACACCAGTTTAGAAACAGATTATTACAGTCTTAACAAAAGACAAAACGACAAAAATCCAATAAGTAGAAGTCCAAATATGAATTTGTAAGGAATAACCGTCAAAACAGCGTTCATAAGCGAATAGCGCTTAAGGGGTTACAAAATGGTTGCGCTGGACCAGGACAAAGTCAAGAGTACAGGCTGTACGCGATGAAGCACAGGCCGGCTACAGGACCCGCGGAGAGCCTTCTCAGCAAAGAGACTTAACCCGTGTTGCAGCGCTAAATGCGGGGTGCGATGCGTTGATGCTCTCCACACAGCTGAAGTGGCACCTGATTTCTCCACGCAGTAGTTGCAATGCATCAGTTCCGTGGAGAAAGTGTTGATTCTGGAATGCGGCAGTTCCTAATACTATGAGCCAGGTTAATCCACGCTGGAGGCAATGCATCAATCTTCTCCAGGCAGTGGCAGCAGACTCTGCAGCAGCTTTGTTGCATTGATTCCGATCTCGCAGCAGGTGATGGGTCAGTTCCGAATGGCGCAACAGCATTGATGAACAGGTTCTTGCAGATGCAGCACTTTAAACTCGCTTTCAAGGGCCCTGGTCTGTATTTGCAACACTTGGCAGAACAAGACTTACAGCAAGTAAAATCCAGGTGCTGAGTCGAATATGAAAATCCCTGGGACTTCAGCAAGAGGAGGCAAGCAAACAAGCCCTTGGAGAACCTGGGGTTAGGATGTAGACAACAGGTCCAGCTCTTCTCACTTCCAGGCAAGAAGCAGCAGGCCAACACAGCAAAGCAGTTTAGCAAAGTGGCAGTCCCTCCTACAGCACAGCAGCTCTTCTTCGTGGCAGAATGTCATTTGCTCCAACAGTGTTCTGAGTTGGTGGGGTAAGAGGCCTAGCACTTCTACCCAGTTTGGCCCTTGAAGGAGGGAGACTTCAAATAGATGCTCTGACAGGCACAAGGCCCTGCTGTTCCTGTCCTGGCTCCAGACTCACTACAGGGGTGTGTGAAACCCTTTGTGTGGGAACAGATCACAGCTCTTTCAGGTGTCAGTTCCTCCCTCCCATTCTGAGTCAGGATGGCACATCAACATGTAGATGGCTACTCAGTCACACCTACCTTTCCTTTGTGCGTCGCTGTCTAGAGGACGCCAGCTTTAAACCACCTAAGAAGTGTATTCCAGAGAAAGGCAGAAGGCACCATATGGTTACAGTAAGAAAATGTCGACTTTCTAAACGTCGCATTTTCTGAACTGCAATTTAAAAAACCAACTTCACCATAAGTTGTGTTTTTAAATTGTGAGTCCAGAAACCCCAAATTTGGTTTTCCTATATTTTCCCAATTGGGAAAGTGAGGGTTGTATAAAGAAAAGGGTTTCTTTCCCTTTCCACCTACGATAGTGGGTGTGCTGCCACCTGGCATACAGACGATTCCCCATCTTTTGCTGTTCTTAAAGGAGCCAGCTTTGTTCCAGAGGGGATACTTTTGTGTCTTTGAGTATATTTCTGGGAAGACGTATCCCTTAATCCTCTTCGTTGAGGACCTCACTACCCTCCTAGGGTTCCCACTCGGGAACCCCTAACTGTGTGTAAAAGGATATTTTCAGTTTTCTACATATTTAATTCACCACAAAAAGTCTATGAAGTACAACGGTAATACCTAAAATTATCCAAAAAAGTTCAGTTCTCCATAAACTGATGTAAAGATATATAAAGAAATTTCTCAACCCATTATCACTTTAATAAAGTGATAATAGGTATGGAATAAAAATAAAAGCACTTACCTATTTCTAAGGCCCTAACCCAGAACGCAGCGAAAGTGTACTAAAAACTACCTGGCTGCCCTCTACGTTTTGTAAAGACAGCTATTAGTCAATCACATACTGCCTTCTTATCGGCATCTAACACAGGACACTATATAACTAAGTATTTTAACACTTAAAACTTACACTATTTACAGCTACTACCGAAATTTACCATATACACCTCAATCGTATTTTCCGGCAACATTATATCAACATACGTTCACCCACTTTAACAGTATATCGGTGCCACACTCCACACGACCCCACTACAATGTATGCAATTACCTTCTATGTCACTTCACTCAACGTCATTCCACTATATGCCACTACACTCTAATCGAATGTATACTATTACAGTCTGCGCTACTCCATTCTACAACACTCCAGTCTACCCCACTCCATGGTACAGCTTTTGACTTTACACTATTCCACTGTATGCAACTCTGCTGTATGACACGACTATGCTATTCCCCTCTATGCCACTCCACGCCATTCTAAATCACTCCACTGTACAACACTCTGCTGTACACTATTACACTGTACACCACTCCAATAAACATCAAAACAGGGGAGAGGATGTAGCCTCGACCTCGAAGCTGGGGAACTGGGTTTGAGTCTCGGCAACCACGCTAAAACATCCTGTGATTCTGGGCAGATCACTTAATCTCTCCGTGCCTAACAAAAATTAATGTGTCCTTCTGTAACGAAACTGGTGCTTATGTAAAGCGCTCTGATATCCGATTTCTCGGGTCTAGTTCGCGCTATATAAAACACTAAACAAACAAAAAAACAAAAAACAATCATCACTTCACTGTATGCCACTCCACCGCGCTACGCTCAATACCACAACACTGTACGCAACTACACTGTAAGCCACTACAGTCTACCCCACTACACTCTAACACTCCATTCTACGGTATTCCACTCTATGTCACTCCATGCCATCCCATTTTTCGCCACTCCTGTCTACACTATTACACTGTGCCTCGCTCCACGCCGCTACACTGTACGCCTCTCCACTCCACTCTACGCTATATGCCACTCCAGTGTACGTGACTCCACTCCACATGCCACTCCACTCTAAGCTATACGCCACTCCACACCACTCAAGTGTACGTTATTACACTCTATGCCACTGTACGCCACTCCCTGCCCCTCCACTCTACGCTATTCCTCTGCATGTCACTCCATTATACGCCACTCCACTCTTTTCCACTGAAAGCCACACCACTGCACTATACCCTACTACACTTGATGCAATTCCACTCTATGCCACTACTCTCTACACCATGCCACTGTACCCCACTACAAACTACGCCACTCCATGCAACTACCCTGCACTCTGCTCCACTATACGCTATACCACTCTACGCCACAACACTCAGAGCTACTCTACTATACACAATTGCACTCTACTGTACACCATTCTACACTACGGTATGTTATTCCAGTTGATGCCTCTCCTCGGCACTCCACTGTACCCCACAGCACGCGATTCCACTGTATGCAACTCCACTCTACGTATTTGATTGTAAATGACTCTACTGTACACTATTGTACTCCACTGTACAGCACACCGCTGTACGCAACTCCATTGTACGCTATTATTACGCTATTATTGTACATAACACTGTAGTCCACTCAGTGGCACTCTACTCTATAGCAGTTTCCAAAACTCTACAACACATCAGTCTAATCCACTGTACCACACACCTTTCCACTCTACAACACTTTACTCCACTGTATGCTACTGTTGGAAAGAAGGTTATTAGTAGTGGTATATGCATCTACCACTGGCAAGAAGAACACTAACACAGTCTAGGGCTCAGAATAGCTCTCAGAATCACGCTCAAACCTTAGTAGCTTAGCTGCGAGCAGGCAGGCTTAACTTTAGAGACAGGTACGTAAAGCTTCTAAAAACACCAATTCAGTGACTTATTAAGACAACACACAATAGAAATCCCACCCCAATGTATAATTAGAAATATTTTTTATCTTTCAAATGACACCACAATGATACAAATCCAATGTAGGGAATCGGAGATATGAATATTTAAAATATGTAGCACTATATAGCACTTAGAAACTGATAGTGCCACCTGGGGACATCTGCATGCGCGTCACTGGGACAAAGAAAGTTTCAGACTGACCATGATGGAGTACTGCTCGGATAACCCTTGCAGTGGGCCTCGGTCAGGATTTTACCTTCCGACTGAGAAACTTTTCTGGAGCTTTTTCTGTCTGGCGTCCCTCAATGCTCTTCACTAGGCCGGGTTCTGTGAGGGTTCACCTGCTTGCTTTCCAGGGAGCTCCCAGTCAAACTCTGGCAGTCGAACCTCTAGAGCTTTTCCGCGGAACGAACCAGCAGGGCAGGCCGGCTTGCGTTTGAAGTTCACTGGCTTGGCTCTCGTGGTTGAGTTGGTCCCCCTCTGGAGTTTTTTTCCATAGTTGCTCCAAAATTCTGAAACTTCTTCCTGAAGTTCCTCTGGGGGTCCCAAAATGTCCAAAACACAATCCAAGGGTCTGGAATCTCCAAGATGGTTCATTGAAAGTTTGGGACTTCAGTTCCCACAATCCATTTGGACAAAACCCTCACAAATCCACTTGACACACTCCAGGCTGGGGATTCTTGGTGGGGATGGTCCTGGCGAGTTCTGTTAACCTGTAGCTTGCAGGGAGTCCACTCTTTATTACTCTTGAAACAAGGTATATCCAAAGGGCTATGGTTCCAGATAATGCAGCAGAAGCAGTCAGTCAGAATGCAGGGCCTGATGGTGCCAAACAAGTTTCCAGTTTGGTAAGCCTTCTTCCTCTTAGTTTCAAGCAGCCAATCTGAGAAGCTATGAACTTCTCACATATTTATTCAGGGCTCTCAGGGGTCAAGCAGGAAAGCACTACTGTCTATTGAGGTGCAGGACAACACCCCAGAGCATGACCACTTCCTCCAAAGTGTGGCATAAGCTTTCCCTAGAAAGCATAATTTCTCCAAAATTCAGTATGGCTGAATTTCCAACAGAGGAGCAAGAACTAGTTAAATCAACTTCCAGTATGGCTAATTTCCATAGCTCTCCTCCCCCTTCCATCTGAAAATTCCTGCCTTAAGCCTGTCATCTGGCTGAGGTAGAAGGCTGGGGGGCATATAGACCTGGTATTCTTTGCCTGTCCTATCCCCTTTTAAAGCGCCATGGTTTACGACCCCTGCTCTGGCATTCCTGTGTAGCAGAGCTCTCTTCTAAGAGATGTCCTCTCCCTGGGTGAGCCACTTATTGCTTCATCAAAGCAGCCTATCTAATCATCTTAACTCTGACCAATCAGGGGATGCCACAGGCTGAATTTTGGCTTACAGGCAAGAAAGTCTTATAACTTATTTTCTGTATATTTTAGGATAAAAACAAATAATAGCATATTGTCTGGATTTATCAATACCATTCTCCTAAGTCCTTAAATTATATTTTTTGTGAATTCCTAGAAATAGTTATTCATTAATAAACTATAGCTATGTTAATCTATGGGTCTTGGGATCTACAATGGGGAAACTGAAATGTACAATTTCTCCAACACGAGGGCCTATAAACAACTTTTAATGACCCTGCTTATATCTACAGGACTGCAACCCCTGAGTCACCTAGGGGAGACGTTAGGGGTTCTGAATATGCAAACATAGTGTAGATCCTTACTCCACAGTGCTCCTAGAACAAACTTCAAATTTGGGAAGCACTAGGGCATATAAAAGCAGTTTTATAAGGCCCCTTATCAGTAAACAACCCCCCCCCCCTCCTATCCCTGGGACACCTAGGTGAGACCCTGGGGGTACCTAATATGCTGAAAGTTTGTAGTTTATTACTTTTTAAAAGCCCTTACCACCAAAGTCAAGTTTGGGCACGATGACGTCAGGCTCTCAGCAGTGCACACATGCAAGTGCAGAAAGGCCGCAAGCCTCTAAACTGCTATGCCCTATTGTATACTAGGGACTTAAAAGGTATTTTTAATCCCCCTGTCCTATCATGTACTAGGGACTTATAGGGTAGGTCCTGCCTATTATATGTGTACCCTAACATATAGTGTATCCTCATTATATGTGTGTTTTTACTGTAACAGTGGCTGTTTTCAACATAGCACTGCCCTGAGCCTGCTCAGCAGAGCCCAGGGGATTCTCAGAGGCAGAAAAACCAGCATCCAGAGGTCTCAAATGGGGCAAAAGTGTGGGGGGGGGGCACTGCAAACAGGTCCTGATTGCCAACAGCTACATCAGTCCATTCTACTCCATTGCACGCTAATCCACTCTACGCTATGCCCGTCCACTGGACTCCACTCCACAACACTTTATCCCTCTCTATGGCACTGTGCAACACTCCACAAAATTCTACTCCACTCCAGGCAACTCCACTCCACAAGACTCTACTACCCTATGTGCCACTATACTGCACTGTACTCCACTCTATGCTCCTACACTACACTGTACAACCCTCTATTCCACGTTATACTGCTACACGCCACTATACAACACTTTCCAACACTGTACAACTCATCACACCACCGTGTGCCCAGGATCTACCTCATTATGAAGCATCTAACAGCCTTCAACTGTTCTCCTCACAATATCGAGTCCGCTAAATCCATTGGAATCACACTAGACAAACACTTGAATATGCAAAATCATATCAGCAATGCCACCAAGGGAGCTAAATACCAAATGAGTATACTAAGGAAACTCAAACCATTCCTACCACAGGACGACTTTAAGCTGGCGGTCCGAGCTTGTATCGCAGAGGCTAGACTACTGAAGCTCCATTCTTTGCGGTCTTCCTTAATACAATTTTGCCCCCGCTAAGGCCCACCCTTTTTTTTTTTCCCGAAAACCTTTATTGCACATAAAAACTAAATACAAACATGGGCCTACAACCACCAGGGCCGGCCGCTAATATATACATGTTCAACAACATCAAGGAAGCAATGGGCCCCCTGGGGCTCAGCCGAATTGACAAAGTACTAAGTGCACCTCAGACGTTATCAGGATACAGAAATTTTAGAAATACAAACAAAAAAAGAAAAAGAAAATAACACCAAAAAACAAGGCGGAAACCATCGAAAAGGGGGCGTCTAACCACGGCCGGGGGACCACACAGTACCAACTTCACCCTCGGGTGGTCAATGAGGATGATCAAGGGGGAGGTGGGGGCGACGGGAGAGCCACAACCATCTACAGGTGAAATGTAATAGTCCGGGAACCTCAGGATCAGGGGGACAAGGCAGCATCAGATGAGTCCACGAGGGGGGGTGTGCAGATGTTCCCTCGGTACGCGATCCACTGGGCCCAAATTCTACCCCACGCCCCCGGCTTACCCCGAGCCACATACACAGTCTTCTCTCTGCACATGCACCAATCCATGTTCTCCTTCCATACTGACACGGTGGGAGGCCGCCGGGAACCCCAAAGCTGTGTGATGTCCCTCTTAGCAACCATGTTCCCAAGGGCCGCCCACCGAGTCTGAGCCGCATTATAGTCGTTAGGCTCCCACACGATAAGCAAACATCGGCGAACCTCAGGCAACAGGGCGACCCCAGTGACACATTCCATGACAGCATGCACCCGGCGCCAATACTCCGCCACCTCACGGCACTCCCAGAGAACATGGAGAGGCCCACCCTTAATGCCGCGGCCAGACTGACAACCGATACAAAAATAAATGATCACATATCCCCAGCGCTAAAAACCTTAACTGGCTGGCCTGTCTGACTTATTAAGCCCTACATTTCAATACCCCCACATATCTGGCACAAAAGCTAGAGTTATCAGGGGGATGCAGACCTTCACGAAGTGAAAGGGCACTGCTACTGAAACCATGGATTTTCCATAAAAGAGAATGAGCTACAGAGCCTTCTTGGGCTTCACGCCGAAGATATGGAACTCTCTGTCACCAGATGTCCGGTGAATCTCATCTACCGCTTCATTAAAAAAAGAAGTGAAAACAATACTAATGAACAAGTTTCTGCCCCAAGATAATTTAGGTTCTATGGTTTACTTACCTGCCCACTAGTTGGATGCCCTGAATGACCACTACGTTGATGTGCAGCCATGAATTCCAGCTTTACCGTGCATTTACCATATATTTAACAAATGTCTTTTCTTACAACTGTATCCTACCTACCCTATATGGTGAAGCGCTCTGATGCCCTCTAGGGTCTTGTTCGCACTATACAAAACATTATAAATATATAAATAAATTCTGTGCAACACGCCACTCCAATCTAGAACACTCAACTTTACATTACGTCTGGCCACTCTAGTGCACTCCATGCCACTGCACTATACAACACTTCATTGCACTCTATGATACTACACTACAAGCTACGCCATGACACTAAACTTTACTGTAAGAATTAAAGGTTAAGCCTCTGTAATAGTTACAAAAAGTTTATTTATTCTTTCTCTTTAAGCCAAACAAACTATAAAAACATTAGAAATGCTAGTTATAACTTAAATTTATACTTAAAACACCAACTTTAAATCACTGCAACTATTTATTCTTTCTATACAAACAAAACAAAGTACACCAATTTTAGAAATTCTAATCATCTATTTATACCTTATATTTAACATTCACGCAGCACCTTCAAATTACTAGAAGTTGCGCACCTCCGTACATAGTGTTGCCACATAACTCGCCACAATACATCAACTATAACTAGCACACTCTACCAGGCACTGTGCTCTCACAAATAATGGGATTTATGATTGGGGCTTCAAGGTTTTATGGTATTTTTAAAAAAAACATTTCTGTCTGTATTTATCCAGATTTATTTTTGGGTCATTTTATTTATTTATCCACATTTATTTTTGTAGTGAGCAAAAGACGATGCTGCAGCTAGTATTTTTTCACATTTATTTATATAGACAATGCACACTTGGACTCGGTTGTTATAGGTATATATATATATATATATATATGACGACGCCGTGTCTTGTGCTGCAAAATAGATTTATTCGTCACCTGCTGGACGCGTTTCGCCTGACCTGCAGGCTTGCTCACCAACAGTTTAAATAAAGTTTACTCGCCATTTTAAAATGTGCCACAACCTAAACAGAGGTCACATGATGAACTACGTACACAGTGTGCTGGAAAAAATACTCATAGTTTGTCTACTATCATTATAAATAAATTCAAGCTTCTTTTCTACAATTTGCAATACATCCAAATTGTCAGTCTCAATTGTGTAGGTACACCTCAAATAAATTTGTTCTCATAATTAATCATTAAATAAAAAATGTTAAATACATTATTATATGCAAAACCAAGCGTGTTCGTATCTGCACACTATGCTCTAAAGATTCCAAGCCCCAGTGGGCAACGATTGATAAGGTTACCGTTGATCATAACATCCTACAATGACTCGAAAAATCAACTTATTTGTACAACGGCTAGTGCCTATTGTATCATAAACCAACACTTGGTAAATGCCAAAATTTATACGAACATATTCCGGCTGATCTATATATATTGATTACATATTGTATTGCAGTTAATACAGCCCACGTGGGCAATAATTAATAAAATTATCTACAGTCTTTTTGTAACTCTAGTGATGTGTGATTCCCTCATAACACCTAACAAAATTAATTGTGTCTAATGTGAAAAAAATTTGAAAAAAATAGTTAAAAAACAGTAAAGGTAAGTGCTTGTTTTTCGGAATCCTGATTCATTTACAGATGTGTATATAAATCTTCTTCTACATTTAATCCTGCAGGAATTTTGCAGTTTAATTTTATTATGTACATAGATTCTAATCTTCTCAACTGCTTCTCACTGTTTCCCCCTCTCTCATTCAGTCTCACTGCATCTATCACATAATAGGATAAACCCGCTATGTTTTTTTGGTGATGTCGTTCAAAATGGCGTGCCACTGTAATCAATATATATAGATCAGCCGGAATATGTTCGTATAAATTTTGGCATTTACCAAGTGTTGGTTTATGATACAATAGGCACTAGCCGTTGTACAAATAAGTTGATATTTCGAGTCATTGTAGGATGTTATGATCAACGGTAACCTTATCAATTGTTGCCCACTGGGGCTTGGAATCTTTAGAACATAGTGTGCAGATACGAACACGCTTGGTTTTGCATATAATAATGTATTTAACATTTTTTATTTAATGATTAATTATGAGAACAAATTTATTTGAGGTGTACCTACACAATTTAGACTGACAATTTGGATGTATTGCAAATTGTAGAAAAGAAGCTTGAATTTATTTATAATGATAGTAGACAAAAACTACGAGTCTTTTTTCCAGCACACTGTGTATGTAGTTCATCATGTGACCTCTGTTTAAGTTGTGGCACATTTAAAAATGGCGAGTAAACTTTATTTAAACTGTTTGTGAGCAAGCCTGCAGGTCAGGCGAAACGCGTCCAGCAGCTGACGAATAAATCTATTTTGCAGCACAAGACACGGCGTCGTCATTCCTTACTAAGGAATTTTGGTGGCAATATATATATATATATAGATAGATAGATAGATAGATAGATAGATAGATAGATAGATAGATAGATAGATAGATAGATAGATATAGATATATATTTCTCAAATTAAACACTAAACATTGACTTGAAAACGTTGCCATTGTAGGACAAGAACAGATGTATTTCAAGAGAGTTTGAGGACATTCGGGATGTTTCTGGTTTGTTTTTGCCTTTATGCCTTCTGGTCTCCAGACGTTAGTACAAACTATCCAGAGTACTGCTGACGAGGGAGTCCCTATGTTCCAATTATCCATATGGCAAGTACAGCTTAACCCTGGTTAGGACTTCTGTTCGACAACTTTATCAACGGTTAACACCCTTCACTTCAGAGCAAAAATAGTCCACGGAACAGCATGCAAGTGGCCCCTTGTCGCTTGTACCCGTTACTTGAGCCTGCATTTCACTTTAAGTGATTTGCCCAGAATCACAGGATGGCTAAGTCAACACCGAGACTTAAATTGTACTTTCAGTCCTCTCATTTCTTCATGTTCATCTTGAATGGTTACCTTTTGGTTGGGGAGGGGTTTTGCCAAAGAAAATAACGTTTATGTTTGTTTTACATCGTTATGCATTTTTGCCTCTTTTGTGTAGCTCACACCAAAGGCATTGAAGCCCTTTACATGAACACCAGTCTGATTATACATGGTCACTCTAATTTTTACAGGCACCGGTAAATCAAGTTTTTTGCTCAAGATCACAGGGTGGTGAGCTGACGCAGAGACTTGGGCCTGGTTACTCACTTCAAGATAAATAAGAGTGATGCCTATGAAGGCCCCGTCGAATAGGCGTGACCAAATGAGAGAGCCCTACTTGCCTATGCCCTTAAGCCGTCCCTTAGTGGCAACAGTGTGAAGTTATTAAGAACTCCAGTAGAGGAAAGACACTGCGTAGGACTCGTAGCCAGAAGGGATTTTTTTGTGGTGATGCTAGAGAGGTGTTGAAGATAACCTCTACTGCTAAAACAATTTTTGAGTGGCTTGGGACAGTACCCTGCATTATCATTGTTGGCACAGTCACTCGAGGTAATATAATAATTACCTTTAAAGTCCTTGAGAACTTACCCTGAATAGGAATGGTAAAGTTACTGAGAGGTCACCATCTACCTCCTCTGACATCATGATGACCCTTCTCGTATCGCACTGTGCCCCTTGCACTCGACTTTGAGAATTTTCCGGGTTGCAAGTTTCCTTAGTGTCTATTACATGGCCGTGACATCACTATGCCTGACTCTGTGATGGCCAATGCCCACTCTGATTTTTGAATGTCCTGGGGTCCCCGCCTCACTTACCCATGGTGCTCCTTCCCTTTCCTTTATAGCTATCCACACAGGCACTGACTCCAGAGAAAGAGCCAGTTAATTCCAGCCTAAACAGCCAAGTGTGTGTATTCATAAAAGCCGATCAGCGCTCCTGGCCTGCTGCTGTCTGGGCGGTAGAGGCTCACAGAAAAATCAGACTCGCTCAGCAGGGGAGTGCTTAGGGAGATGTAGAGGGGAGAATAGTCTTCAGGAGATTCCAGCAGCAGTTTCAGATTTGTTTCTGCAGCCCCTGTGCACCCCAGACACGGATAGACACATAGCTGGTTTGTCAGTATTTTTCCGTCTCTATTTATAAATACAGACAAAGAAAATAATGTTTTCCGCCTGCATATATATGTAAAATCCGTTTAAACGGAAAACCAGGAGCCTTATTTATAACGTCATAAGTATTATTACCAATGCTCTTATTTCACATGGTTTAAGTGATTAATATGTAAGGGTACAACCAGCACATGGAAAAGGTATGCGTTATAGCTAATGTACAGCGGCGAGTGACGCGACAACACTGTATTTAGGTTTAATCGGTTTAGTAAGTAAAGTACAGGAAATCCCACCTACAGAAGGTCTTCCTCCAGAAGGCCTTTTATAGGCCTAACCTGTGAAAAAATTATTTCTTTGTTTCCTGCATACTCGACTCCCAATTTAGCAGAAAATTCCATGGAGACCTTAAGACTTTTTGCTATCATAGCCTGCTTGACTTACAGTAGGGCTTTTTTCCTCTCCAGCATAACAGGAGGCAGGTATGGGGAAAATAACAAAGCTGATCACCCAGCCACATTTTTTTCCTCAGGCTAGCCTCATGAAGGATGTGCTCTCACTATTCCACAGAAGTTCTTGATACCATCACAATGCCACCCACTATCACATTTTGGGACTGTGCGTCTATGAGACATTCCCTGCTCATCCGCACTCTTCAGCACCACTAAGTATGGCCGCAGCTCTAGTACAATAGAAGGGTCATCAGGAAACTCTGCTCCAGGACTTCTCAGACTCCAAAATCTCCATAACCCCTGGTGCTGTCCCCCTCAACCTGTCAGCCAGGGGTGTGGCAGCAGGGCATCACCACAAGCACTGCAGACATGCATAGATTGCACTTAGTTACGTGCAGGCCAGGAGGACCCCAAGCAGTCTCAGGAGATCTGCACCGGCACTCCCACTCCAATCTGCACAACCCCAAGAGCACACCATCAGGCGCAGCCACCAGGAAGCGAGTGGTGGCACCTCAGGTCATCTGTCACCAGCAAGGTGCAGCGATCCATTTGGGAGCCCAACAGATCACAAGCCATCTTGGTCCCAGCCGGCCTGCGCCAACAAATAAAGAATCTTTTTTTACATGAAACAGGAACCTTTTCTTGCCATGTGTTACTGCAGTCCTTTTAAACCACACCACAGAAAGAGCACAATAGAATTCACTGAAACTGTATATTTTTGTCAGACATGTGGGTGGAGTACATATACATTGTTGCTCACACATGACATTTAACCCCCAAACCACGAGTGCCTTCCTTGTGCCATCTAATATGGCCTTACAGAGAAATAACAGAAAAATTACATAGCAAATTAAGTAAAACCAATGCACGGTATATCTAACTGGGGGAAGCAGACACACACAGTTCAACTTATTAGCAGTGGCATAAAGCAAATAATTCCCACAAAACCAGCCAGTAAATAGGTGGGGGACCACAATAAAAATGTAGTTCCTACTTACTATTGTCAATTTGGTTAATAACAAAATGACAGCATTTGAATTACAAACATTAGTAGAATGTATAACATTTTGGAGATTTTCTCTGGAAGGCAGAGTATCCACATATATGTTTTTCAATTGAGAAATACTATTTCTCATATTTTCTTAATTTTAAATTGCATTTTGCTATTGGTTTTTTTTCCTCAACATTTTTTTTAAATTTTGTGATTTGGAATCAGTGGACAGATATAAAGTCCATGTGTTTGAAGGTTATTTTCTCTACTTAACATTCACATTCCACTGAGAACGGTGAAGTGAAAAGCCTGATGCATTTTGAGATATTTGGCTTTTGCCTGGGTACAATCAGGAATAAATAGCATAATTTAAGAGAAGATCTCACTTTTTTTGGTGCAGGTTGTTGAGCAGCCTAGGCTGCCTAGCCCTTTTGCTACCAATACTAGCTGAAGCTATACTCAGCATTGTTCATGGTAATAGGTCAGTCTTAGGCAAGAGAGGATTTTGGCGGAAGGGAAAAAAGGATGCCATCTATTATGATAGCTGGTCACCTTCTTGTTTCTGCGTGATCTCTAAATGATCTTGTGATAGACTGGTTAGTAAAACTAAATGCTACGTGATTCAGCAAACAAGGCTGGTCTCGAAAAATCCCAGATATGAATGTGTCTGGCAAATGGCAAAATCTGTATTATTGAGTAAGCTAGAAGGGGCGAGACGTCTTTCTAATACAGCCAAAAAAAGATCACAATGTACATTGTTATTTTCTTACCTTTTACCCAAATAAATATTCTAGGCAGTTACAGAAGAATTGTACATCTGATATATATAGAAATACTTCAGAGCAATTCACAAATTATTAAATAGACACATTAAATGGTCACATTACTCAAAACAGGTATGGACCTAAAGACAGAATTTATCATTGTTTAAAGTTCATTCCAATGTTTATATTCAAACAACAAAGTAGATCAGACCTTCACATAATTTGCAAGAAAAAATACTACGATAATGTATTAAATAAAATACAGTGTAGGGCTGTGTGAGAGAAATGCTCTGTGCACACAAAATGAAGATTAAACGATATACTTACTAGAGGCCTAAATCTTGGGAATCTAAGTAAAGAGGATATCTGAAAAGCAATAAACACAGACTTCTTCCTCATTCTACAATAATAATCAGTTACCAGTGGAATAAAAAAAATCTGTGTTTGACGACTTTTCAAATAATAACACAATAAGCATAAATGTAGTCCTTTACTTTACCGGACTGTGTTTTTTTTCCCTTTGCTTGTAGATGGCGGTCTGTCAGTTAATGGTCTGGTTAAGTGAGGTTTGCCAGATTGTGGCCTGTTCTGAGTTGCTGACTTGGAACCAACTCTATCCTTATTCTGCAAACAAATCGTCATACATTATGACATATATCAAAATGCAAATTTTAAAATTGCTCTTTATTGGTTTTCAAACAAATTAAGTGGGCTGATATTTATCCAAGATATTTACATATCGACACACCTTTTCATTCAGGGCCGGTCTCAGTGATATATTGCGATCAATCATACACAAAGTATTTAGAGTCATTTTAACATTAGCAAACACTTTAAACAATATTTTCTTATGGCTTGATTTGCTTTTACATTATTCCATTTTGCTCTGGAAGTACATATATTTTTGTTTCACACTTTATTGCGTATAGGCCATATTTGTTGATATAATAATTGTGTGCTTATTTTCTTCGATCAGCTATATCATAGAGATAAAGAGGTTCATCTAGCTGTGTTATACCTTCAACATATGTTTGTGTTATCATTCCATCTTGTTTGTACATCTGTCTTACTTAATGTGCCCTCGTATTGTTAGGTTTTTGTAGAGCCGTTTAGGTATAGTCTCCTGTGTTTGATGTCTTCTCTGATCTGTAAACTTTCAGGAGGGTCTCCCATCAGTTTTCGCTGCTACTGCGAGAAGGACAGTGTCCAATGCGCTACATGCTGCCCCTCGCCCTCTCGGCTATGTCTGCCAGTGATTAAATCATTTTCCCCATTAGCCGATATTGCTACGTCTAGTAGCCATAACTTAATGTTAGATACTGTGGTTGCCTTCTATGCCATGGCTAACCTACTTGCAGATTTTGCCTAACTTTTGGGCTAAGGTACTTGCCCTAACAAGCATGCCTTTGGGGTACAAACTAGTTTTGTCAATAAATCCACAAATTCCCCAGACGTTTTAGTCACTGTGAACTTATTGTGCCCATCTGTGTCTTGCTCTAATTCCACCACTGTTTTTAATTTTCTTGTGCCTGCCTGTTCCTTTCGCCTCTGCTGCCCCTGCGGCCCCTCCCCCTTGGAATTCCCCCACCCTGGAATTCCCACGGTTCCACCTCCCAGCCTCTCCTCCCTCCCACCTCCCCTACTTAATGGCGGCCACTGCGCGGTCACGCAGCGGACGTGCGCAGCAGGCGCGCCACCGGCACACCAAAGGCAAGCCCGTCTGCGACCAGACTGTGGCCAGCACCAGGAAAACTGGACCTCCCTCTACCTATCGCTACGACACCACCACCCTCCTCGCACTCAACCCTGGAAGACTTAGGGAATGCCAACAGGCCTCCCTGAAAACGACCCACGGCCATTTCTCCTGCCTCCACTGCCGCCAGACTCTCACCGCCACCCCGGCCTCCAACATCGCCGACGCCAGCACCGGCGGCACCCTAAAATGCATCCTCCTCAACATACGCTCCATACACAAACACGCCATGGAAATCTGGAATCTACTCGAGACTCTCTCGCCCGACATCGCCTTCTTCACAGAGACCTGGACCAACGCATCCTCCACCCCCGACATCAGCACCGCCATCCCAGATGGATACAAGATCCAGAGAGGAAAGACCACCCCAACCACCCAGGAGGGGGCCTCGCCATCGCCCACAAGAGCACCCTCTGCCTCACCACCTCCAGAGAGACCTTCCCCTGCGCCGAACACCTGCACTTACAGGTCCAGACCACCCCCAAAGCCCCACTCCGAGGAACCCTCCCCGGCCCCCCAACACCCTTCGCCACCACCATCACCGACTTCATCGCACCCCACGCCATCTCCTAAACAAACTACATATTCATTAGAGACCTGAACTTCCACCTCAACAACCCCTAGCGACCCCAACTTCACTATCCTTCGTGACAACCTCACCAGCATCGGACTTAAACAACTAGTCAACACACTGACCCACAGAGCAGGCCACACCCTCGACCCCATTTTCGCGGCAGGAACAGCGTCCAATTTAGCCACACAATGCAGCCACCATGGACCGCCAACCAATGCATAAACATCGCCATCAACAAACCCAAGGCACCCAAACCAGTCCCACGCCCACCATGAAGGAACTGGAGCAAGGTTACCGACGAGCAACTTAACTCCACCCTCACCCAAGACAACCACACCTGGGCACCAGACGCAAATGACGCAGCCAGAGAACTCCACACCTGGATCTCCAACTGCACAAACTAGCTCGCCCAGCTACGCAACCCCGACAGACAATGCCCCAGGAAAGCCGCCTGGTTCACCATCGCTCTCCAAGAAGCCAGACGCACCTACAGACGCCTGGAGAAGAACTGAAGAAACACCAAGACAACCGAAAACCACACCATCTACAAGGACACCATGACGGACTACCACAACCAGATCAGAGCCACCAAGAGGAATTTCATCCACAACAAAACCCTGGCCAACTCCACCAACTCCAAGTAACTTTTCAGTGTCATTCAAGAATTCACCAACCAACACAGCGAATCCACAGACATCACCCCCATCTCAAGACCTCTGCGACAAGCTTGGAACCTATTTCTACCTCAAGATCAAAAACCTCTACGACAACTTCATCGACCATCCACCAGGTGCCACAGACGGCCTCCCACCCCCCAGAAACACCAGCCAGCCCACCATCTCCAACTGGACATCGATCACGGCCGAAGACACCGCCTCCACTATGAAAAGCCTTCACTCGGGGGCCCCCACTGACCCCTGCCCCCTCACATCTACCACAGAGCCGCAGCCACCATCGCACCCGAACTACAACGCACCATCAACACCACCTTCAAAACAGGCACCTACCCAGACAACTGGAAGCGCGCAGAAGTCAGACCCCTGCTCAAGAAGCCCACAGCTGACCCCACCGACCTCAAGAACTATCGGCCCATCTCGCTCCTCCCCTACGCAGCCAAAGTTGCACAGAAAACAGTCAACAGGAAACTGACACAATTAATTGAAGAGGAGAACGCCGTCCTTAACCCGTCCCAATCCGGATTCCGAAGCAACCACAGCACAGAGACCGCCCTATTCGCCGCTACAGACGACATCCGCACCCTCCTGGACTAAGGCCACTCCACAGCCCTCATACTACTCGACCAATCAGCGGCCTTCGACACCGTCTCCCACCGCACACTAGTCGCCAGACTACACGACGCAGGCATACAAGGAACAGCCCTGGACTGGATCTGATCATTCCTCACCGGAAGAAACCAAAGGATTAGACTCTCACCTTTCCTGACGAAAATCCCCTGCGGAGTCCCACAGGGTTCATCACTGAGCCCCATCACTGAGCCCCACCCTCTTCAACATCTACATCTACATGGCCCCTCTCGCAGCCATCGTCTGACAACATGGCCTCAACATCGTATCCTATGCCAACGACACCCAGCTCCTTCACCAAAGACCCCACCACTGCCAAACGCATCTTCCTGAATGGAATACAAGACGTCGCAGTCTGGATGACCAACAGCTGCCTGAAGCTCAATGCTGAGAAGACAGAAGTCCTCGTCTTCGGTACCACCCCTTCTGCATGGGTTAGCACCTGGTGGCCGACAGCCCTCGGAAGCCCACCTACCCCCTCAGACCACGCCAAATGCCTCGGCATCGTACTCGACTCATCACTCACCATGAACCGACAGGTCAACGCCATCACCTCCAGCTGCTTCAACACCCTCAGCATCCTCCGCAAGACCTTCAAGTGGATCCCCCCTGAGTCAAAGAAGACAGTCACCCACAAACTCATCACCAGCAGACTGGACTATGGAAAAGCACTCTACGCCGGCATCAACAAGTCCCTACTCCTCAAACTCCAGACAATACAGAACACGGCCGCCAGTCTCGTCCTCAGCATCCCCCAACACAAACACATCGGCCAACACCTACGAAGATTCCACTGGCTCCCTGTGGAGAAAAGAGTCCCTTTCAAAATCCTCACTCACGCCTACAAATGCCTACACAACATCGGACCCAAATACCTCAATGACAGAATCAACTACCACGTACCCAAAAGAAACCTCCAATCTTCCAACCTCGCACTGGCCGAAACCCCACGCATCCACAGAGCAAGAGCAGGCAGAAGATCCTTCTCTCACATTGCAGCCAAGACCTGGAACGAGCTAACGGCAGTCATCAGACGCGCCCCCTCCATGAACGCCTTCAGGAAGACCCTCAAGACCTCACTCTTCTGCTAAACAGATCTGCGGACCCCCCTCCCCCCTCAGCACCATGAGATCCTCACGGGCGAGTAGCGCGCTTACAATTCCCTAATTGATCACTCAACTGCCTATTCTCTTGGGGGAGTTGTGTGTGGTGAGGCCAATTAAATTGGATGTACTTAAAGAATTAGTTACCTTTGGTAACACTTTTTGGGATATGCTATCTCAAACTGCATATTCCTCACATTGTGCATATGCCCAGAATGGATCTGGAAAATTCAAAATAGTGCTGCTATGTGCTCGTTGGTGGTGCACTGCAACACCCAGTCAGCACCATTCCCCTCCAGGAGTGAGGAGTTGAGTCACATATGGGCCAGCCTTATGTATTGACATCAGTTTCTTTCATTAACTCTTACATAACTCAGGAGCGAAGCCTAACCGCAGATTGAACAAACCAGTGTTCAGGTTCCTAGATTGGGATCGATTTAGATAGAAAAGCCCTTAACACAGAATTGGGAGGCGGGAGGGTGGTCAGGAAACTGCAGTTAGATAGAATATCCACCAAACAGAACATTACTGGAGGTGGGTCTGTGGATTGCCTCAAACTAAATAGTCCCAGTCAGCAGTAGCAGCTTTGGCTCAGGTAGACTGAGACCTTAGGCATTCAGTAGTCCGCTTCTTAGCCAATACATAACAGACCTTAATGCAGAGGATTATGCATCAAGAGATGGTCTGTTTCTGCACTGCCTTGCCCTTCTTTGCCCAGACACCACTCAGAGATAATCGTCCATCCAATAATTCTTGGTATGATTAATGTAATAGCTGAAGGATGATACGGACCAAAGAAAGTCAGCAGATCGATAGCTTGTGTGACGTGAAGAGGCATCACCACCTTCCTTAAAGGCAGCTCAAGTCCTTAACTCTAGTTTGGAAAAAAAAGGTGGTCTAAGGAGGGTGGACTAAAACGGCCCAAAGTTCACTCACCCAGAGAGCAGATATCATCACTTGGAAGGTTGTTTTAAGGATGAGCAGGTGCAATGAAAAACTGCATTGATGCAAAAGGGGTACCCATCAGAAACGTGAGGACAAAAGTCAAGTCCCTCTGTGGCATTACAAAGGGCATTGGTAGAAACGTATGCTGCAAACCTTTTATAAAACACACCACAACTAGCAAAAGTAAAATGGCTGAAAGAGCTGACAGGTAACCTTTAACTGTGACCAAAGCAAAGCCCTGCTGTGCCAAAAAACAAACCAAACACTTCTGACAGTTGTATCTGTCACAGGTCTAACTGCCGGGTACCATACTGCACCACATACTTGTCCCAGCGCCTTGCATACACATATTTCATGAAAGGGGACCTGGCAGACCACCAGTGGCGTAGCTAGGGGGGGGCGAGGGGGGCGGACCGCCCCAGGCGGCACTGTTTAGGAGGCGGCGGCCGCGTGGCACTGGCGGCCCGTTGCGGCGGCCTTTATAATTTATTTGGGGACACTCACTGTCTAACACTTTGTCAGTAAGTGTCCCCAAATAAATTATAAAGGCCGCCGCAACGGGCCGTCAGTGCCTCGCGGCCCTGTTCGAAGTGCAAAGCAAGCTCACGTGACCGGCTTGCAACTACTGACTGCCTGCACAAGCGCACGCACGCTGCACGCACCGCATAGTGGTGGTGCGTGCGCGCGATCGAGTCGCGACCGGGTCACCAGTCTCTTCTGGGCAATCCCAACCTTCCTCACACAGACACGGTTACGGGCTAAGGCGGGGACGAGTGAGTCACAGGTCCGGTCCCGCAGTCATGCTGAGCTCAGCTGCCGCCCGCGGTGCACATCGAGCGGGCGGCATTTATCAAAGTTTTGTGCTGCACGTTTAGGCGGTGCCATAATTCTGCTCATGGGAGCCAGCTTCGAGGTACTCGACCCTGTCCCGGTGGGGATTTTTTATTTTATTGCATCTTTTATATAGCGCGAACTCGACCCGAAGGTATTAGATAGGCAGAGTGACCATATCTTGAGAACCAAAAACCGGGACATTTGGGGAAAATAGAAGGACTACCATTTTTCATCCACAGATTGGCGCAGAATGACAGCTGTCATCAACATACAATCACGGAAGATGCATTAAGAATGTAAATACAATGTAATTTCTACAATCCAAATCATACCTATTAATTAAATTGCTTTCTTATAACAGTTTCTAACTAGCAAAGCTTTAGAACACCCCCAAAAAAGTGACTCTCACTGTTTCAGTCAACCCCTTCTAAAAACCGGGACATGAGACAAAATTGCCAAATTCTGCCCGGACAGCTGGTGAAAAACGGGGATTGTCTGGGCAAATCCAGGACGTCTGGTCACCCTAGTATTAGAGCGCTTTACATAGCACCGTATTTACATTACATATTCAGGCACGGGGAGATTAAGTGATTTGCCCAGAATCACAGGATGTGGACGCGACCTCCAGCCTTGGTTTCCTGCACCAAAGTCGGCAGCGCAGCCGACGGACCACATTCCCTCCCCTAAATGGATTGATTCACACCACCAACGCACGCCATCCAGGACAGGCGGTCCCAGGCAACGCTGGCACGGCCGCGGCTAAATTAAGTTGGTCAACAGCCTGCTAAGTGCTGGGCAAGGCCGCTGAGAGCGGCTCAAAGCAGCATGATGAGATCCCGCCTGGCGACTTGACCCATGACCTCAGGCCTACCTATGGCTTACTCGAGTGAGGCAGGCCTTCTGAGTCGCCGGCGAACCTGTGCAGAAGTATAGGAGCTGTCTAAGCTTCTCATGTCGGCACCTGCGCGTGGGATCCGATGCACAGCTGCCACAAGAAGTCATTCATCTTCAGGAGTCAGTAGGAGTGCAGGTATGTTTTAAAGCAAACACTTCTGTGCAGTGCCATATGTATTTTTTAGACTACTTTTACAGCCTGCTGCATAACACGCACTGGTGCAAGTACTCTTAGATAGTGGGGCTTTTTAATGCTCACACTCTCAAAAAATATATATTTGAAATAAAACTGCCTACAGCCGAATTGTGACCCCTAGGCTATGTGTACTTTTCTCCTGAGGCTTGCATGCACCCCCATGCTTAATTGTCTCAATGTTAATTACTTAGACTAGCAATGCAACGTAGCCTCAGATTGTTAATAAATAACGGGCGGTGACGCACACCCTGCTGTTATCAACAAATTGATTTTTATCAAATTGCTCAGTGTGTCCTTTTGAGATAAATTACAGTCTGCAGAGGGGTTGTGACCTCTAAGCTACGCGTGTACCCTTCCATTTCCAGTGCTTTGCAGCCGTTTTAAAATCTTCTTCTTACAGTTTCTCGTTGCTCAAATGGGTGTAATTTTTGATATTTATGTTGCCTTTGTTTTTATTGCTTGATTTTCCTTGCGAAAAAAGTGTCACTCGTAGTTGTTGAAATGTCACTCATAATTACGCTGACATTATAAAAATGTCACACTTAGCAATCTGAAACCTTGGCAGCTATGCTTCCTTTATGTCCGGCCTGCTGCTATTAGCTGTACTTCCGGTGCCAGCTGCGCCCCTCCACGTGCACAAACCATGAGCTGAACATTGCAGGCATTGCCCTGTAGAAACATAGACATGGCCGCCGGTAGTACAGTGGGGTGTCGGAGAGCATTCCATAAAGTATAGAACCCTGCGAATGCTGGTAATTTCTACGTTTTTATTTCTTTATTTGAAATTTTATACCACACGCAGACGATGTTAAAGTACTCTACAGTTTTTTATTTTTACTAAAAAATTTGAGAAATGATTCCAAATAATAAACATACATATTTACAAAGAAATGTTCAGGATGACGGCAGAGCATTTTGCAATTTGTAGATACATATTTTGAGAAATGCATCCAAGTCATAGAAATCCATGTTAGCAAAGACGTGTTGTCTTATAGTGAATGTTAAGTAGTCAGTTTGTTCTTCACTCTACAATATTTGATTTAAGAATGACACTGCATATGTGGCTGTGCAGGTGCTGGAGAGGGCTGCAATTAAATGTCACAAACGTAAGTGTTAGTGTTAGGTGTTATGAGGCATGAATATGGAGTTTTATTGGATAAATAAAAAATCCATATTCTGGGTGCTGTTATTGAGATGGAGTAAGGGCCTACTTTGGAGTTTGGCCGATGGGATGCTCAGACACAAATGTATTACAGGTGCATTGTAGCCTATAGCCTTTGTATACAGAGCACAGGATATGTGCCACTGTGTGGCAGAGTATTCCATTCGCATCAGTGCTTCTTTCTTTCTGGGGTTTCTGTTTTGCCCAGTGACGTGTAATTGCTGATGCTAGGTAGGTTGGTGAAGGGCTTTGAAGGTTATGCACACCGTCCTGAGTATGCAGTGTTTCTCTACTAGGAGCGAGCTCAGACATTCTCTAACTGATGAGCTGTGGTCTGCCCTTTTCCATGTTTGCAGTAAGCCTTGCTGCTGAGATTAATAATAATGTTGGGGAAGCCAGGCTCGATAGGGCAGTTTCACATACCTGCCTGGTGACATCTAGAGAATGGACTAAAGTTTGCAGATCTTGTTTTTAACATAAGGCACCACAGCATGCACAAATCTTGCACTGAAACAAGATCTGCTATTCTCGAGTTAGGGCACAAGATAGGGGTTGCCTTAAAGCTGGTATTAGTGTTTGAGTTGGAGTGACAGTCAATATTAGTGTTAGAAAGAATTAGGTTACAACTAGGATGAGGGTGATGGTTAGATGAATGGGATGGGGTGGACCGAGGACTGGAGTTATTAGCATCGCTTGGATGAACAATAGGTTTAGAGATACATGTATGATTATGCTTAGATTGCAGGTTAGTTTTAAGGTTTGGATGAACACAAGTGTTTCGATTGGGTCTTACCGCATTTTTGTGGTTGGGGTTTGTGTTCTAGGTTTAGAGTTATGGTTAAAGTAATTGAGCCAACAATTGTGCAAGGAGGAATCCAGACTGCTTCACACCCAGCCTTAGCACAGAGGCCAGCAATTTACAAATAAACATAGAATTGTCAGAAACTGTATCAAGCTCTGAAAACTATAAAGGGCCTACCACAGCAGGCTTCTTTTTTTGGTCACTCTGGTGAGACACTAAAAACACACACAACATGCGCCCTTCTTTAAAAATGCAAATGAGTAAAATATCTGGTTACCACATTATCAGGCCAATACCTGCCTTAATAATGTCCAGAGGGCTTGTGACACATTCATATGGGAGGGGGACTAGAATTTCGTTGAGTCAGAGAAGGTAATAACCAAGAGAAACAGGATTGGGAACACCCAGTGGTGCTCGAACAATTTTCAGAGTGGCGTCGCTGCCATCAGTGCTTCATCACTGAACTCACAATGTTGAACATATATCATTAAAGCATGGTGTGTTCGCACAGTGTCATTTATAGACAGCACAATCTCCATTGAAGTGGTCACTTAACTTGCAAAGACATACAATTTTACAGATAAAACTAATGTAGCGCACAAACGATGTGTGGAAATCGGGTGTCATTCAATCAAACAAACAGGATTTGCATAGCGCTACTTATCACCTGTGAGGGTATCTAGGCGCTGGAGGGTGGGGGCGGTGCTGCTGATTAGGGACGTTAATCGAATAACCATGTTTTTAGGCGCTTCCTGAAATCCTGCAGGGTGGCAGTCTGTGTGTTCTCCTTTGTACTGCCGGTCACCGGTGTATTTAACTGTGTAGCCTTGGACGGTGTCATGTATGTGCATGTAACTTGCATAATCGAGGTAACTATTAGCGGCGATACTATGTGTCTCTCGGTCCTTTTTCCCCAGCAACCCTCATCCCCCTCTCCAGGGGCGGCAATCTGAGGGATAGCCCCGGGCGCCACAAGCTCTAGCTACGCCTCTGCAGACCACCAAGGTGACATCGGGAGAGAAATAAAAAAAAAGTCAAAAGAAGGCAATTGCCTCCGCTCAATAACGCATGGAGGTGGAGATTGCACAGGCTTGGTTGTAGGATCCTGCCCTGCTGCTGCAACAGGAAGTCTGCCCGCAGTAGAAGTCTGATGGGGGGGGGCAGATATTCAGGCCCAGAAGTTTCAGGTACCACACTCTGCTGCTTATTCCAATGTAACTAGGATAACTTGAGCCCAGTCATTCTTGATCAGTAGTGTAGTATAGTGAGCAAGATTTGGAGTGTGTAAATCTCAAATTTTCCCACTAAAAAAGTGGTAGAATGCAGGGTGGCAAACTATGAGATGACTACGGTTTGGGATGGACTGTTCACATGAGGAGCACGGTCAATACTGATTTGCATTAGACAGGCCTCTGTCTACAAGGGCAAAGTGGGTGAAAATGATAGGTTGGAATGCTACCTAAAGTATTTGCCACTGGTTAGACTATTTGAAACATCATTTGAGTGTTTGATTGTCAGTAGCATGTCTGGAAACAGGAGACTGACGCAGCAGTCCAAGTCTACTGCAGCAATCTTTTTGAATTCCAAAACGTAGCAAATTTACACCCATTCAAAAAGTACTTGCATGGGTGTGGATTTACTACTTTTTGGGGAAACCACTCACTATATACATTTAAGTTTCTACTACAAAAAAATTAACAAGTTAAAAGCTCTTAGTCGAATGAAAATGACTAGAAAAAACAACAACCTCATAGCAGGTATGACTCAGGGTCCCCAGGCCAAACTACAAAACCAAGAAAGCATTTATTTGGGATGTATCATCCTCGACCCAAAAAGCCAATCTGATCTTTCAGAACTCAGGGCAGGCTAGGTAGAGGCAGGAAGGCATACAGGAGTCCCGACTTCCACTATGTGGAATGCATAGAGAGCTTTCTGGGGAACTCCAGAGACAAAAGTGAACAGATCTTTCCAAGGTTCTCCCCAATAGTGAAGATGTCTCCGTGCTACCTCCGAATTAAATTGCCATTTGTGATCTGTGACTGGCGGTGAGTGTCGGAAAAGTTCCAGCGCTCCGTCCATCTCCTAGGGTTTGCTTTCTTCGCCTTAAGTTGGCTGTGTATGCCCAGACGTAGGTCCCTTGCTAACTTTGCCACTGGATTCAAGCTAGCCTGGATGATGAGGGCTGTTACCTCGAAACCGGTCCCAGGATGCTTGTTTCCGGCCCAGGGAAGACCTGGCTTGGCGGTTTGGGCTGGACTATTCCTATGAGGAATAGGGTCAAGAAGGATTTGCATATGGCTGGGTCTGAACTGGGGTGGCGAAGTGAGCTAAAGAATGATGATCGATTCAACCCAGATCTGTTGGGGAGTGTTTGAAATGAGAGAGTGTTTGAAATGTTTCAGCGCTCCGTCCATCATCTCCTTGGGTTTGATCTGTGATCTACTAGGCATTGCTGACGGAGTTTATCTGCCCTGACAATAAAGATCCTGTCGGGTAGTGCACCACCAGGGAAATACCCTAATTAGCCAGCCAGCTCCAGAGCATAAAGCCTCCAGGCACAGGACACTCTAGTACCCACCCCTGCTTGTTTCAGCACCTCATGGCAGTGGTATTGTCCGTGAGAAGCCACACCAGCCTCCCTCTGTGGCAAGAAGGCCTTCAAAGCCTAGAGAATCACCAGCAACTCCAGCAACTTTATGTGGAGGCGGATCTATGCTAGATCTCTGCTAGAGACCTCTGATCTCTATTTCTTCCAGATGACCTCCTCTACCCAGAAGTGACACATTGGTCACTACGTCAGCTCTAGGAGAGGGGTCTGCCACTGGATCAATTGCAGTTGAGCAGCCACCACTGAAGATCTTTTGTAGTCTCCTTTAACACCTGGATGGAATCCGACAGGTTCCCCGGGTGCTGGACCCACTGAAACTTCATGTCTCATTGCAAAGCTCGAATGTGCTACCTGTCATGGTTGGACAGCAGGATGCAGGAGGTTAGTAGGCCAAACAATCTCATAGTTCTCCTCGTTGAAACATCGGGATCATAGCCCAAATGTTCTGGACTGTGTTCCAGAGGAAAGGCAAGAAACACTTAATCCATGATGGCTCAGATTAAGCGAAATCTCAGTGAAGGAGTCAGGTGTGACTTCAGGGGGCTGAGAATATCAGTGATGTCAAGAGGTTAGCAGTCAACTGGAGGTAGTCCATGACCGACAGTGGTGAGACTGCCTTCAACAACCAATCTTTGAGGTAGAGGAAGACTACTACCTCCGACCTCCATAAATGCCAGCAGCCACCACCATCACCTTTGTGAACACCTGAAGGGTCCTGGTGGTGCCGAAAGAGAGCAGTTTACTGAAATTGCTCATAGCTCACATTGAACCACTAGTAGGGCCCATCAGGCACAGCAGAAGGAGAAAAGTCAAAATAGACATCAGGTATGTACTACACCAGCATGTGGTCTCTTTTTTTTTTTTTTTAATTAAAAAATCCTTTTATTAAGTTTTCAGCAGCCTTACAGGTGACAACAGAAAATCTATAACCTATTATTTGACACAGTTTAGATACACCGTACATCTTGTCAGTCTCAGTATTAAAAAAACAGGATAACATCCAACAGGACCATTACAGGCAAAGCGCAACCCCGGTGCCAGATTCTTGTGATTAGAGCCCAGATTCTTAAGGCCTTCAACTCCCACACCACCACCTCTCCTACATAAAACTCAGGCTACCTTGTAGAACTCCAGACACACATCCATATGGGAGGCAAAGGCCAAGTCATTAACCACCAGAAGGTGGGGAATACAATGATAATCGTAGATAAGGCAGAGTTATGGCCCTATTTTAAGGATTCTTTGTCAGGGTTGTTAATGTTATCCTTAGAGTGCTTCCCCTTCTTACTGTAACAGTCATGTTACCACATCTACCGGTCTAAAGGATTCATCAGGCACCTCATACACTGTATTTTGCAACATGTAAGGAAACTTGGGCAGCGCAATTATCTTGTAAAAGACAGCCCCGCCCAATAATGATATGGGAGTTTTTGCGTCTCTGAAGCTTGGTTGGTTTTAGTGTGACATGTAGCTCCACTTCCCAGTGGCATATTCTAACCACATCCCCTCTACCTGTTTGTCTCTCTTTTCTTACCCACTATGTGACATATTAAGAGTCCCCCTCATCACAGTCTTGAAAGTCTCTCAAACCCTAACTCCGACTGGACCGATAAAACATTACCCCCATCTGGTCTCTGGGATCCAGGGCAGGGTTAGTAACTGGTTGGCGGGCGGTGGGGTTATCTTGAATTTCTTTCGCATAGGAGGGTGAAGGCACAAGGGAGCAGTGGGAATAACACCCATTACCCACTTCCTAAGCGGATACCTGCTCAATGGCTCCTTTGGCCAAAAGACCCTGCACTTCTTGGCATAAGACAGACAGATGGTCCGACAGGCATTCCGCTGTAAGTAGAAGGTGTGGTGGTTCCAAAAGAAGCCCTATTGGGCAATCTGTAGTACCCATTTGTCGGATGTGATGTTTTGCCACCCCTACAGGAAGTGGCTGATTCAGATTCCCACTGGATGGCTTTGTCGCTAAGTGCGCTCTAAAGAGACTTTTTGTCTTTGTCGGAGCAGGAAAAGATTATGAGAAATGCTTTCCTGGATGGCTGGCCAGTTGTGTACTGGACCCAAGGCCTTGAGCTCAAAGGAGCTGGGAAGCATGATGTACAGGCGATAGAGCCTGGAGTGGTCAATGCGCCAGCCTTCTGGCATATCCATTAACAGAACAAAATTGCCAGACTGGAGTAGACAGGCCCAAGAAACATGCTGTGGCTTGGCTTACTCTAGAACATTTCTTTAAAATGTTCCAGGACAGAGTCCAACATTTCACTAAACAGCTGAAAGCCAATGAAAGGCATGTCCATTAAGGCATGTCCTGGACGTCCCCTGAGAAGACTGTGGACCTCATCAATGTGTGGCACCGAAACACCACACTAGTTCCCAAAGCCCTTCCTAGAAAATCTGTGTTGTCTAGGCATGAGCCGATTAAAAACTTGGCCACATTCTGAGCATATGGAAAGTAAGATCTCAACCACCTTGTCTCAAAGTGTGTGAGTAGAACACCTCAATGGGCAGCTTGCATTAACTGACGTCAGGGCAGGGCTGGCCGAGAAGAACATATGCTTGCCAAAAGTGTCCACTTATATGGACTCCCTCAGGGGAGTGGTTGACAGGAAATAAGGTTTACTTTATTGGTGAACACCTGTACCACCAAGCTCTCCATTGTTGGATCATGAGTCACAAAATATGGGTCATGTTTATGGCGACGAGTATCTTGCCGGTTGACTGAAGGGCCAGAGCATGGATTAACCAAAGGGCCCGACAATGTGTCAGTAAGGGTGTTATTAAAGGGCCAGGCTGTAGGACCTCTGTGAGAACATTCGTTTTAATCCTTCATAGCTGGGAGATGACGGTCACAGACCTCCTCACCCCTTCTAATTACTGTGGCAAAGGAAGTGCTCTCCTTGGTCACTGGTTCTGGGGAGAAACCAACCCTATGCTGGTTAAGGTCTCAAGGCCACTGACCTCCTATAATTCTATGTACTAGGGATCTGCATCCTTAGGAGAGGCAAGTAAACCTCTATTGTCATCTCCAGATGGCTGGCTATGATCAGAGACAAGCAAAGAAACTGATGCTTGTTTAAGGGGTCCACGCAACATTGAGGGAAACCTGCCGGCAGTAGACCGACTGGAGGGCCCTCCAGGTACATCAGAGGGAACCAGAAGCATGTAAAGGATGCACAGCATAGCCTAACATTGCTTCAAATTGCTATCACCAAGTTCACCAATGGGTCAGTTAACTCATGGTGCCTAAAGGACCAGAGAAGGAATTGGATCCTCTGTGGAACGAAAGTGAGACAAAGAGGCACAGTGACACCTCCAGGCATTCTGGATCCTTTGTGGAACGAAAGTGAGACAAAAAGGCACAGTGACACCTTGAGGCATTTCTAAAGAGTGACAGGAAGGGGCAGAGACAGCTTGGATATCTTATCGAAACTCCCTCAACTTAGCTTGGTGATTGTAATAGGTTTGTTTGGCTTTCTCTAAATTCTCATTGACAGACTGAGTTTCGTGGGAGCATACTCTATCAGAATTTGATCTTCGCCCTCTTTTTCTTCCCAAGCCTCTTAACAATTCCAGCAAAGTCATGGCCTTCTAACCAAATAGTAAATTGAATGAAGAGCAGCCGAAACAGGCTTGGGGTTGATTGCAGATAGCCAACAGAGCATACCAAAGGGAGCATTTTGTCCCAATCTTGAGCTTCAGTGTCACAAATTCATTTTTGATTAGTTTTAGAACAGCGTTATAACACTTATCTAACCTATCCGACTAGGAATCATAGGCAGAAGTGAGAAACAGTGAATTCCTAACTCGTGTCATTCCTGTTGCATTCATTTGAAATTAAAGGGACTACCCTGACCAATAAGGATTTCTGTGGGGTAGCCAAATTATGAAAAAAAGCTCCATGAGTCCTGAGGCTGTTTCTTGGGTGGTGGTGTGCCTAAGTGGAATGCTTCAGGGTATCCCACAGCACAATCTGCTATAACAAAATGTTTTAATACCCCATTTAGGAGGGTCGTAAGGGGCCAACTAAATCAATTCATACCCTTTGGATTGGGGTTTCAATAGCTGACATCCACTTCATAACAGTTTTGCAAGGTTTGTTAAGGACAGAGGGGCAAGTGGAAAATTACCTACAATATTTTTATGTAGGAAAACATTCTGAACCAGTAGAAATGTTTGGAATAGTCTTTCCTGGCCCAAAATGCCCTACTAACAAATGGGGATGCACTAAAAAATAGAACCTGCTCTTGGAATTCCTTAGGTAGGTACTAACAACCGCAGGGGGGCAGTAGTTTGAGTTTTTTTCAATACAGCAATGATCTCCATATAACAAAATAATCATTCCTTTCTGCAAACTTAAAGTCAATAGTCTGAGTCCAAATATCTGGTGACAAGAAAAGTATGGATTTTTTAGGCCCTCTTCCTTTCTTGATGCATATTTCTCTTCTACATGTCTGGGTTTTGTAGGGACTACCCTCCAGTCTTTCTTCTGTAAAGGTAGGATCCCAGGGTAGTTGTTGCTGCATCAGGCATATACACAGAAATAAATCAAATAGAGGTGTGTCTGTCCCGATGACCTGGTCCTCAGGGGGGGGATTAGGAACCACACTCATTTGAGACTGCATAAAGGAGTGATCTGGTGGTCTCGTTATTTAAGTTTTAGCCAAAGGATACTCTTTAGTATCTCCATGAACACATTAAAGTATATCTTCTCTTGTTGTATTATTTAGTCAGGCTGGGCATAGGGCTCCTTAACTGAAGATTAATATCAACCGGTATCTAATAGGGATTTTGAGAAGCGTACATTAGCTTGGACTGGCAAATGAGAAGGATGGTGAGGATCCTCCCCAAAACACACATTCCAGGTCCCCATGCTACCTATCCATGGGTTCTTCCTAATCCTTCCTTCTCTTGAGGCAAAATCTGGCTATGTGTCCACACTCCCCACAATCAAAACACTGAGCACCATTCTTAGAAGACAGGGAAGGGGAGAAGTATTTTCTCCATCTGCCAACTGCTGTGACTAACAATCGGATTTTAACCACTAGTTTCCTGGGAAACTTTACAACTGAAGGTTTTTAATATTTTTCCTTGGGGTGCTTCTCGAAAATGTCCTTCATTGGCACTATAACAAGCACTAGCCATTTCAATAATGGTATTCAGAGTTAATTTGTCATGCTGATTTACCCGCTTTTGGACTGCCAGGGGAAGAGCATTTACAAACTGTTTTAAATAAAGCTCATCTATTATTTCTTTTTTACTAGACTTATCGAGTCTGAGCCATTTGCCCCTGTTGATTTGAAAGAAAAGAGCGTGTAGACTGTCTCCAGGGGATCCTTTTGATGGGCAAAACTGCATTTTATAGGTCTCTTCATTAATACCCATTCACTCTAGATTGACAATATCGGTGCATGGGGTATTCCCTGATGGATTGGTGGACTAGCATGCCACTTTTGTATCCCCTACAATGAGTAGTCCCAAATAGTTTCTCCATTTATCTGCAGGTCAATTTGCAGCTTGTGCAGTAAGTTCAAAACTGCTAAAGAAGTAATCAGTTTTTTTCTCCAGAAGCGAACCTTTGCCTCTAGGCTGTGCTAGGACATCTATTAGATTTTCAATAGCGACAGACTGGGCCAGTTTGGCTGGAGTCAAATAGCTTGATTTTGGATACTCTTCTGAAAATGTTCTTTATCTTGTTTAGCAACTTTCACATACCTTTCTAGGGCTCAATCTGTTTAATTCTTGCCCTCAGCCAGCTGGTAAACCAGGGCCTCCATCCTGCAGACCTTTTAATTGATTCCACCTCTGACACCACATGTAGAGGTTGTGAATAGGTTTGCCTCAGGAAAACAAAAATGTGAGTCTTTTTTGTGTGGTTCTCAAAGGGTTTGTTTATTTGGTTAAGACCAAACTAGTCAAGTCACATTATAACAAATTTGGATATCTCAGTCCCTTTTGCGCCTCTCAAGCCTCTTCTAATTTTACAGAAATATTGATTAATGTTTCTTTTATTACCTACTTCCTCCTAGGTGGTCAACCTGGTGTCTCTTCCCCTACTGTGGTCCTCCATAGTACCCTCAGAAGTAAACAAGGTAGGGATTAGTAAAAAAAGAAAAAATATTAATCTTTTGGAAGCAGCAAAATAAATATCTGGGTAACTGAATAAACCAAAGTAGCCTCTTCCTTTCTTATGGGTTTGCTTCGAACTGGTTCAGTATACTTATTGACTAAAGGTATTCACAATGGGTCCGCATTATGTCCTATGTCTGTCCTCCTAATTTTTCACCTTTTCCTTTTTAGGGAAGCCGGTGCTCAGCTCCCTCAATTGACAAGACCTTCCTTGCCACCTCTAATTCCTTTTGCCCCAAGGCCACCTCAGTACACACCTGGGGAGTCAAAACCCTCATGGGCTTCTTGGATTTCTTGTCTCCTCTTTGCTCCTGTCCTGGTATCCTTCAGGCATCTACCGTCTTCTGGGTTTCTCTTCTCTGCTGGGTGGGTCCATATAAGGGTCCACAGCTACAGTAGGAACATTCTTTCCTTCCTGGCTCAATCTTGGTGGATCCTCAAGTTGTCACCCAAAAAAGCACGGAGGCAGCTTTTTTTATTGTCCATCTTCTTTGTTGTTTCCTTCCTTCATTGTACGTTGTCATCGTGAGCACTGTTATAATTGTAGTCTCTCAAGTGTACATCTTTTCTCAGTGTCAACTATGCTAGAGTCTGCAACTGCTATACATTGTCTTCCCCCTTTTCCCCCTGATCTGCAACTGTCAGACAATTTTGCAATTGTTCCTAACTCCCTTTCTTAGGTCAGAGATTTGAACATTCCCCAACACTTGCTCTTAATTTTTAACAAATCTTTGCCAATGTTAGCAATTGTGTTTCTCGATTAATGCTTTTAATCAGCAGACCTACTTTTCTCTATGGTCCCAAGTTCAGTTACGAATATGCTACTTACCAGTATGCATCTGTTCTTGGCATGTAGGGCTGCTGACATTCATATCTGTGCATAGATCGCCGCCTAGTGTTGGGTCCGGATGATTGCACATTGTTGTCCTGGAAGAGTCTTCGAAGTATCACGAGATAGGTGGCTCCTCCCCAGGACTACAGTGCGCATGGGCATCCCCTCCATTCTTAGATTGTTTTTCGCCATTGTGACATAGATGGAGTGTAATACAGTGAATGATGACCATGCTAACTAGTAATTACTGAATGTTACAGCTGCTACAGGCACCGGGGAGGAGGGTGGGCGATATGAATGTCAGCAGCCCTACATGCCAAGAACAGATGCATACTGGTAAGTAGCATATTCGGTTCGAGACATGTGGGCTGCTGAATTCATATCTGTGCATAGATTATATAGCAGTCCCTCCATTTAGCGGCGGCTTCCCGTGCCAGCTGCAGCAGTCTGAAAAGGAGTTTTGAGAACAGCCTGTCCTACAGCTGCCTGCTGTCTTGAGTGTACATCTACACAGTAGTGCTTGGTAAATGTATGTATAGTGGACCATGTGGCTGCTCTACATATCTCCTCTAAAGGAATATTTCCCAGGAAAGCCATGGAGGCCCCTAACTTTCGTGTGGAGTGGGCTCTTGGAGGAATTGTTAGTGTGCGCTTAGCTTTTTCATAGCAAATCTGTATACACTTAACGATCCACCTAGCTATTCCTGCTTTGGAAATGGGGTTGCCTTTGTGCTGTGGAGAAAAGGCAACAAACAGTTGTTTTGTTTTCCTGAAATTTTGTGTTCTGTCAATATAGTACAGGAGAGCTCTTTTGATATCAAGTGTGTGGAGCATTCGCTCTGCTACATTCTCAGGATTAGGATAAAACACAGGTAGTTCTATGGATTGGTTCATATGGAACTGCGAAATTACCTTGGGCATGAAAGTAGGATTGGTGCGTAGTACGACCCTGTTGGCATGAACCTGTATAAATGGCTCTTGAATGGTTAGTGCCTGAAGTTCACTAACTCTTCTTAGGGAAGTAATGGCAACTAGGAAAGCTACTTTCCATGTTAGAAATTGAATCTCACAAGAGTGTAGAGGTTCAAAAGGTGGTCCCATCAGTCTGGTGAGGACCACATTTAGGTTCCAGACTGGTGAAGGAGGGTGTCTTGGAGGAATCACACGTTTGAGTCCCTCCAAGAAAGCTCTGATGGCAGGCACTTTGAACAGTGAGAGGTGCTGTCTGCTCTGAAGGTAAGCTGCCAGTGCGGTTAAATGTATACGGATGGAATTTTATGCTAGATTGCATCGGTATAAGTGTAATAGATAACAGATAATGTTTTGCGTTGATGCATCCAGCGGATTGATGTCATTATTTTTACAATAAATGACAAATCTTTTCCACTTAGCCGCGTAGCAGGCTCTGGTAGTGGGTCTCCGTGCCTCCTTGATGATATTCATACATTCTGGAGGCAAGTTTAGGTAGCCAAATTCTAAGATCTCAGGAGCCAGATCGCCAGGTTCAGCTGTTGCGGATCTGGGTGCTGAATCTCGCCATGGCTCTGCGTTAAAGTTAAAAGCGTGGGTGTTAGCCGTAGTCGTTGATGCGGTACCACGGAGAGTTCCAGAAACGTGGTGTACCATGGTTGGCATGCCCACGTTGGAGCAACCAGGATGAGCGTCATTGAGTGTTGCCTCAGTTTGCGTGCCACCAGCGGTATTAATGGTGCTGGGGGAAATGCGTACGCAAATCTGCCTGACCAGTTCATCCATATTGCATTGCCCTGCGACTGTGGATGTGGGAACCTGGTGGCAAAGTTTTGGCATTTTGCGTTTTCCCTTGTGGCGAATAGGTCTATCTCTGGATGACCCCACCGTTGGAAGTACGGTTGGAGTACTGATGGATGTATCTCCCACTCGTGTATTTGGTGGCTGTGTCTGCTGAGCAGATCCGCCATCTGGTTGTCCTTGCCCGGGAGGTGTTCCGCCATGAGGAAGATGTTCCTCTGAATGGCCCACTTCCACATGCTCTGAGCCAGATGAGACAACTGTGGGGAGTGTGTCCCTCCCTGCTTTTGTATGTAGTACATGGCGGTCATGTTGTCCGTCCGGATCAACACGACTTTGTTGCACAAGTGTACTTTGAATGCCTTCATTGCAAGGAAGATTGCCATGAGTTCCAGAAGGTTGATGTGCATCCTCCTTTGCTGTGTCGTTCATAGTCCCTGCACTGTGTAACTGAGTACATGAGCTTCCCATCCCTGGAGAGACGCGTCCGCCGTCAGTACGATTTGTGGGACAGGCTCTCGGAACGGTCGGCCCTTGCAAATGTTTTGTGGATTCCACCAATGCAGAGAGTTGTATGCCCGACCGCTCACCAACACTAGGTCCTTCAATTGTCCGTGAGCTTGATTCCACTGACGTGCCAAGCACTCCTGAAGCGGGCGCATATGTAACCTCGCGTGCGGGACTATGAAGATGCAGGAGGCCATCATGCCTATCAACTGCATAAACACTCGTGCCGGTAGTGAGTGTTGAGGTTTGAACTTTTTTATGAGCAACTGCATGCTGTTGATCCTTACTGAATTGGGCTGTGCCTTGGCTGCCAGAGTATCTATGGTCGCGCCTCGGTACTGCTGTACGTGGGTGGGTTGAAGGTGGGACTTTGGATAATTCAGGGAGAAGCCAAGGCTGTGAAGAAGGTGAATGGTGTGGGTTACGTGGTTGGCACACTGCTGGGCCGACTTTCCCTGGATAAGCCAGTCGTCCAGATAAGGATAGACATGTATGTGCTATCTCCGTAAGTGCGCCGCCACTGTTGCCAGGCACTTGGTGAACACTCTGGGTGCCGTTGTTACTCCGAAAGGGAGGACTTTGAACTGGTAATGTTGATTGAGAACAGCGAACCCGAGATATTTTCTGTGTGATGGGTGCATGGGTATATGGAAATACGCATCTTTGAGATCTAGTGTTGCAAGAAAGTCTCCCTGTTTGAGCAACGGCAGCACCTGTTGCAAGGTGAGCATGTGAAAATGCTCTGACAGAATGTAACGGTTTAGAGGTCTTAAATCCAGTATGGGTCTGAGAGACCCGCCCTTTTTGGGGATCAGAAAATACAGTGAGTACACTCCTGATCCCTGTTCTTCTGATGGCATGAGTTCTATGGCTCCTTTTTGGAGCATACTGAGGACTTCCTGGTGGAATAAGTACAAGTGCTCTGCGGACATAGGACTGTGTCTTGGTGGTATGTTTGGTGGAGTGGATGTGAGCTCCAGACAATAACCGTACTGGACAATGTCTCTCACCCACCTGTCTGTAGTGATGGACTTCTAGACCGGCAGGAACTCCTGGAGTCTCCCCCCGACAGGTGTTACGTGGTCGGGGGGCAGTGACAAGGCGTCACGGTTTGTTGGCGGCGGAGGACCTGGAGCTGTTGTTCCCTCGGCCTCTGCCTTTGACGTTGTTTCCACGGTATCCACCTCTAGTATTCTTATTATAGGTGGTCTGTGAACCTCCTTTAGTGTACTGCGACTGTTGGGAGTTCTGGTTTTTAGATGGTCCTCTGTTGCTAGAGCGACGAAAGGACCCACTCCGAAACTGCTGTGATTGCAGAGCCCCCATAGACTTTGCAGTCTCTGTATCTTTTTTGATCTTCTCTAGGGTGGTGTCAACTTCGGGGCCAAAAAGGGAGTCAGGGTTGACAGGTTGATTGAGTATCGTTGTCTGTATCTCTGGTTTGAATCCTGAGATTCTCAACCAAGCATGCCTTCTTAACATGACGCTGGTGTTAATAGCCCTAGCTGCAGTGTCCGCTACGTCAAGAGCGCGCTTAATGGAAGCGTTGCTTATGAGCTTCCCTTCTGTAATACGCGACTCTGCTCCTTCCTTAAACTGATCTGGCAGGTGCTGTAGCAGTGTCTCTAGGGTATCATAATGCGCCCTGTCGTATCGAGCCAGAAGTGCCTGAGTGTTGGCAATTCTCCAGATGTTAGCTGCCTGTGCAGCAACTCTTTTTCTTGAAGTTTCCAAGACCTTAGACTCCTTGTCAGGGGGAGGAGCATCACCCGTTGCCTGTGAATTGGCTCTCTTCCGAGCATTGGACACCACCAACGAGTCCAAAGGCAACTGGCTTCTTATGTAGGTAGGGTCCCCAGGAGCTGGCCTATATTTTTTGTCGATCCTAGGATTTAGTACTCTCGCCCTTGTGGTCTCCTTAAAAATGTCATTAGCCGGTTTTAGGACCCCCTTCAGCATGGGCAGAGTCTTAACAGATCTTTCTGAGGTAGAGAAGGTATCCATCAGAAAATCATCCTCAATAGGATCAGTGTGGAGCTGTACATCATGATTTTTAGCTGCTCTCTCAATCAAGGCATTGAAAGCAGCAGTATCCTCAGTAGGAGATGATTTTACCACATATGCCTGTGTGTCTGGAGCAGTATGTGGGTCCCCTGTACCAATATCGTCCACCCAAGGTTGGTTTTGATCTTCAGGGTCAGTGTCCACAGGATAAGTGTCCTCAACATCACCAGCATCCCCTGCATCCACATCAAATTGTGTGGGTGAGAATGACTGAGGCTCCTGGTCATAATATTGAACATGTTCTACTAGAACTGGTGGTGTGGTCCTCTTCTTCTTCAATGGAATTTTGTATGGCTCCATTGATTTCTCTGGCAGTATCTTTCTTTTATATATTGAAAGTCTAGCAGTCTCCGCATCGATAAACTGTCTTGGCTCCTCATCTTCCTGAGGTACTTCGACAGCTCTCTGTCCCATTGGCATTCCTGTTGGTGCTTCGACAGGTTTCTTCGGGTCGACCCCTTTTTGCGGCTCGGGACCCTTCTTTGCGTCGAACATCTTCGGTCGTACCGCCGGTGGTAGTCCGAATTTTATGTGAGTCGACGCGACGTGAACTGTGCTGACCGTCTTCGGCTGCGGGGGTGCTTTTGCGCCGAGCATGGAAGCCGTGTCGTGGATGCGGAGTAACGACTCCGACACCTTCTTCTTTAGGAAGGGAGACGGTGTTGTGGAGTCGACACGTTCCTTCGATACCCTTTTGGACGTGGCATCTAACCCCGAACCAGACGCCGTGTTCTCGACACGAGGACTGGGATGGGTCGGCCGTCGCGAGTCGCTCTGTATTTTTGTGTCGACGATCCTCGGCGCCGATTTTTTCGGGTCGGCAACCTTGACCTTGGTTGTTGGCACCGCCTTCGGCTCGACGTCCCCATGAAATCTCTGTGCGTCGACGGCCTTCTTTTGTTTGTTCGGCTCCGAGGGCTTCGAGGCCTTGTTGCCGACGAGAGACTCTTTCACTTTCGGTTTCGAGTTAGGTGCCTGTGCCTTCAGTTTCGATTTCGTTTGATCGAATGATGGCGCTTTCGATACCGATGGCTCTTTAGGGTAGTTCGTAGCCGGGGCTGTAGAACGAGAGGAATGATCTTGGGTAAGGCCTTGTGGCGATCCCTCGACCTGAGCCTTATCGAGTGCCTCTCTGGGCCCTGTACCGACATGTGGGCCTAGCTCATCTTCTGAGCCATCCTCCTCGGCCCCAAGGGCCTCATCGTCGTCTCCTACCTCTTCGACGACACCATCTTCCTGTTCGTCTACTATACGCTCGTCTTCGGCATCATAGTCGGATTCTCGTTCCGAAGCCGGATCCGATAGCTCCCCCAGAACTTCAAGGTCCACGACCTCCTCATCTTCTGTCCCGAAGATGTTGTCCGGGTTCGGCGTCGCTTTCTGCGCCTCGAGCCGAGCTGCTCGACGAATGCGAAGGGTCTTCTTCGATCGAAACCGGGAACACGCCATACAGGTGGCTTCGTCGTGGTTTGGAGAGAGACACTTGTTGCACACCGGGTGCACGTTGAAGCGAGCATACTTAGCGTTGCAAAGAGGGCAACGCTTAAAGGGGCTATTCGATGTCTTTGGTTCCATCGTTGATGATCATCTACTCGAGAACGCCCTCGACAAATATACTTGGCGCCGAACGAAAACAATACCGACGAATGTAAAGGCCTAAATACTCAAAGAGCTAAGATTAGGACATCCGAACCCAATGGCGGAAAAAAACAATCTAAGGATGGAGGGGATGCCCATGCGCACTGTAGTCCAGGGGAGGAGCCACCTATCTCGTGATACTTCGAAGACTCTTCTAGGACAACAATGTGCAATCATCCGGACCCAACACTAGGCGGCGATCTATGCACAGATATGAATTCAGCAGCCCACATGCCTCGAACTCATACATACGTTATGTGGTTTGGTGTGGTATATCCACTTGCTACCTGTTACCAATTCCTCCTACCCCCAATATATTATTATCCATATTATGTTGTCGGTCGTCATGGGTGGAATCACAGTACCTCGCTTTCATTTTTTCCATCGTCCTTGGAGTTCACTATGTCCCACAGAGGTCCCCTGCACTGATTTATCTGGAAGCTTCAGTGCTGTAGGACCTTTTCTACCAGCAGAGCCCAATTTATAGTGAACCCCAACTTTGTTTTTCTCAGCCCCAGGTGCTTCTCTTGAAAACATCAGTTTTTCACAAATTTAGAGTGTAAACGTTCTATAAAATGTAAGATAGGTTTCTGAATCATGCTCCAAGTATTCACTCCATCCTGTTTTAAATGCATATAAACATGGAGGAACCAATGCACAAAGACTTTCTCTGGAGCAAATTAGAAAATGCCAGTGAAAGTTACAGATTTACACCAGTGACTTCATTGTATTCATAAACGTTGACAGTGGAGCAAATACAGAGGCGCCTGGATCTGCACTGCGATACAGATGTGCAAATGGCATTTAAAAAGATTGCTGAATCATGTCACCAAGATGCTGCATGCATCCTCATATTTGTTCCCAATGAGTCTAAAAGCTGTGTGTAAAACTCAAGTGCTCACAATTTGCTTCGTTTCACGCTTAAGACAAAACAGAAAAGCTCCTTGTACCCCATCAATGCTACATGAGATACTACCATTGGCTGAAAATAATTTTTAAACATCTTAAAATTTTAACCACAGAAATCAGTCATTGCCATAAGGGCTGGAAACATCTATCAAGAATCAGGCGTTGAACTGCATTCCGCATGCAGCATTTTGAGCAATCCTTGATCCATCAGGGCTAGTAATAAATCAGCTGCTTAAGTGGCAGATAATACATTATGTGGCAAATCTGACGCATCCCATACTACGTCGAATTTTCCTAAAGAATCAGATAATTACAATGGTGAGTTTTGAGAGAGTAATCTGTGAACCCCCATTGTACTAGGGCTGAGCTACAAAAAAGCAAAAACAATAAAAAATAAAAAGGAGCAATGGCTCAAGACCCTATGTGGTTCTCCATTTTGGTTCTGTTCACCGCCTAAGAAACAAGCATTGCAGAAGCCAGCAGGTCTTACCTATTAAATACAGTCACAGAGATACTGGCTTGGTATACTTTGTGGCCAAACCATTCAAACATGGCCATCCATGTGTGTATGTGCATGCATCCACAGCCATTTTGTCAAATTATAACAAAAATGATTAAATAATGACCTGTGAGGAATATACATATGCGCTTATTATTGTTAGCCATCTTTTAACTATTTTCATTTATTATATGTTATTTTTAATTTGCTGTCCACTGATGGAGTCCGGCCATTTTTGAATTGTAACTTAAGAAAAATAATGTATGCCAGGGAAGTCTCTCACAAGGAAGAGACCAGCCCTTTATCAGTGTACTCTTGAAGGTCACAGGAAACATTTATGGAGAAAAAAATTAAGGGGGGCAAAGCAGAGGGATGGCAGAGCAAAAGACAAGCAGGTGGAGTGGTGACAAGCAGCAGGAACACAGCGATGAATGACCTGATCTACCATGGAGTCTTAAACAATAATGAAAAAATGTTCCCTGATTTCAGCAGTGGGAGGATACAATTCATCCAATCAAAACAATGGTAAAGAAGCTATCCTCAAAGAGCAGGACAAAAAGAAACGCAGGAAAGAAAGCTATTGAACCAGGGCATTGGACTAAGATAGCCAAGAAAGCCAGGCAATCATGACCAGTGGGGTAATCCAAAGCCCATTAATCAGTGACTTTAATATGTTGCTTATGTTCATCTTCTGAAAAGAAGTCTTCTACAACCGACAGCTACAGATGTGCATTGGAGACACCTGGAAACGCTACCTACATGCCTGTCATTTGCTTACTGGAGGAGCAGTAACAAAATGGATCATGTCAGTTACTATTGGTGCCCCAAGTTCTAAGGTACTATTTCACTCCGAATGAAAAACAAAGTTGTTATTGTTTACACTTACATTTACCCTGTCAAGAGCTTTATTGGTTATGGATCAAAATGATGGTGCTACATAAACTATTAAATAAATATCCTATAAAACTATTTGTGATTTTATCAAGCACACGATCCAGCTTCATTTGTATTAAGACACACCTTTATTTACACAGGGCATGCTGCTTGTCGAGGGGTTTTTGATAGTCGAGTGAGGCCACACCACTTTTAGAGCATCCCCACCTTCCTCATTCCACTTAGAGCACTGGTGGTAATAAACATATGAGTAAGTATATGTGGTATAGAGAGACTATTTTAGTGGAGAACACATGAATTTCATCTGAACTTAGCAATGTTAAAAAGTTAATTTAATAAATTATATCGAATTTAAATACCTTTGCATGTGACAGTATTAAAGTTGGTACTTCAGGAGAGAGCAGCTCTCTGTAGGGAAAAAAAAAACATTTCATGATTGCAGTACTTCATTACATGTCAATTTTAGAACTGTTACACCCAAACAAAGGGAGGAGGAAATCACTAAAGATAGAAGCAAAATAAGCAAATTCCCCAGTTACTTAACGTTAAATCTCATTATCCTTAGTAACTATTGTCCTAGTCGGTATGATTACTTTTGAGGTGGACCCCATCTCAATCAGGAAAGAAAACAGGAAGTGGAGGGGAAACTCCACCCACCCTTTAGGTCCAATAGCCACTAGCCTACACACATCACTGCCTGACAATACACAGCCCATGAAGGCTAACGGTCAGAGTGTATCGTAAGGTCTGTGGTGAGGCCAACAGGGACCTGAACGATTCCTGCTATATGGTCTAGCACCCCTGTCCTTCGAAGCCCAATCTTTTCCATCTCCATGCTTATAGGGCCAGTTTCTGACGAGGGAGACAACCTACTGAGCTCAGAAAACAGAGACAATGGTATTCTCAAGTGAGGAATGATGGGCAGAGACATTTGGAGGTGAAACCGTGAGGGATGGGACCAAAACGGGATTATCACAATGACCTCGCCTGCTTCCCTCTGCACTCTTGCAACAAAGCGAGGGATGTGTGGAATAGGTGGGAATGCATATATCAGCCAAGGAAGCAAAGGTGAAGGCTAAGGTGAAGACTGCATCTTCGCCTTGGCCAAACCATCCACCTAAAATTTCCCAGCAGCCTAAACCTGTCCATTTTGAAATGAATGCAGTGAGTGATTGGGAAAGAAACACGAGGAACTTGTGCAACGTTTGAGGCAACGCTTTTCCTAAATTGATAAAGGTGGTGGCCCCATTGCTCTCTAGAAATGTCGATTTGCACTCATTGGGTGTGCCACAAAGCGCTGTAAAGTTGCTGCAAGGTGTTATGTTGGTTACTATAAAACATGAATATTGGAATGTACTTCCAGCTGTCTGGAATATATATATATATATATATATATATATATATATATATATATATATATATATATTAACACAAGAGTCCGATCAGGTTGAAGGCTGTCAATCGAGCGGTCCGCGTTCAGGGTATCGGAAACCCTGTATCTATTGCTCCACCACTATTTCCGATTCTGGAAATATCACGGACACAAGGGTAGTTGCAGCAAAAAAGGTTTATTTCTGGCTGCACAGCAACGCGTTTCAGCTTACGCCTTGATCACGCTGAGTGACAGGCGTTTTTTTGCACATTATTTAAATGCAGTGTAAAACATAAAAACAAACGGTGAACATGCCCTTAACCTTGTGAAAAGCGGCGGCCATCTTATAATGTATAGATCCACGTTAGAGCTCAGTTTAAATCAGAGCCTCAAACATACGTTCAGCAGGGAGATTAATACAAAATTAACATTCAAAAACACAAATATGTTCTGTATCATGGATTAATTATGGTTAACAATACATCTCATTTTTAACACCGATTTTGTCAAAAAGAAAAAAGGGACGATTATCGAATCCAGCCCAAGTGGGCATAGGTCGCCAAATAATTACAATATTCATTTGTAAGTCCATCAAAATAAGAGAATAGTTGTTATTGAATACACCCCCAGTGGGGATTAATCGCCCCTCATCATTTGAAAGAGAAATCAATGTAAATCTTCCTACGAGGTACAAATGACTAAAGACCACATATAAACCACATAAAAACCGCCCAAGTGGGCCTAAGTATATTGAACTTCGATTATTACTTGAATAAGTTTATCATCCTCCACTGGAAGATCTCACCAATTTATTATTTGTGATTTAGATATTCTATCTCCCCAAGATTTCATGATTTAGAGTAGTTGTGAAAGCCAGCCACCAAGAAAGTGCAAAACACCTGAAAAATAAGAAAACAAAAAGACCTAATTAAAATCTGATGATTCAATAGTTACACAGCTTCATATTCTACCTATGCAGGTGTACAGACAATTCTTCATTGGAATTCAAACCCAAAGGGGCCATAGTTTCAAGGTCAATGATGTACCTAGACTCCAATTTGCGTAGAGTTAGTAATCTATTTCCCCCTCGGATATTCTCACCGACAGCATCAATGACCACCATTTTTAAAAATTTCTCGTTCTGCATATGTGTATCAAAGAAGTGTCTAGCTACCGGGTATTGCCTGTTATTGTGGCGGATGGCTCTGATATGTTCCAGTACTCGTTTTTTTGCACGGTGGATAGTGCTGCCTATATAGGCCTTGTTACAGGGACAAATTAATGCATATACACAATAAGTCGTGTTGCATGTCAAAGATTTCCTTATCAAAAACTTGTTTTTACTGCTCAGAATGTCCAACGTTGTGCAGTCGACGCTGTTACTGCATGCCTTGCAGTTTCTACAGCATCGAAAGCCTACTCTCCCACTCTGTGTTGGTCTATTCCTGCTAGTCACAAGATTGGGACTCAAATCATCCCTTAAGGATCGATTTTTTTGAAAAGTAATCTGAGGGCCATTACTAAGATGTTTTTTCAGGTGGGGATCAGTTAACAGCACATGCCAATGTTTTTTTTTTTTTTTTTTTTTTTTTTTGAAAACCTTTATTTAACAGTTCAATAAGAACAAGTATGGGCCTACAACCCCCCAGGGCCGGCCGCTAAGCAATCAGGGCAATAACGACAAGTACAAACACAGGCAGCACTTCGGGGAGCAAAATCGTACTACTAATACTGTGAACAGCGTAAGTAGGGCACCAGGAGAAAAAGGTTTTCATTTTATAATGAGACAAGGCAGTAGGATCAGGTGACAAGCAATTTTAAAACAACAATCACGGATCTGCAGAGTAATGAACGTTAGCGATTTACAGCAATCTGTTAGGTCGATGGCGCAAACACAAGAACATCAGTATGGGGAAGAACATAATATACAGGTGCGCCCGCAGTCCCCCGCCAAAACTCCCCAAGAACACCTCGGAAGTTGTGAACACATGGAACGGCAACGAGGCATAACAACAGGGAGTGTATCACGCTGATCCCAGAAAAAGAAAAAACAAAAAGAATCAGAGAAGAAAAAGGAGGCCATGGAAAAAGAGATGAAAGAATACAGAATCCCCTCCCCCAACCCCCCACCCTGCACCTCTGCAAATGAGTACGGCCCCCCCCCCCCAGCAGTGTGCCTGTCGCCCTGGAACCAGACCCGAAATATAGGAGAGTAGGGAAAAAGAAGTAGGAAAAGACCCCCACCAGGCGGGGGGGTAGAGAAAGTATTTATAAACTTGGAGGAGGGCCTTCATAACAGACCCCCAGCGTTCTCCCTCCCGCACGGTAAGGTTCCCCTAAAGTGAACAAGGAACAGCACAAAGACAATCTTCTCAAACCACGATGGGGAGCATTATGCACCTATTGTGCCAGTAGCCATGTCAGGAGAGCACGCCACCCCTAAGCCCGCCCGTCCACTAGGCGACCACCCCAGAGGGGCCAGCCTCATCCCTGACCACTCTTCGGAATTCTGCCCATGCCAACCCCTCGACCCAGCACCATACCCAATGTTCCTAGGCAGAGAAATGTCCGACAACGACAGAGAAGCGACACACACAGGTGGGGTGGAAGTCTCTGAGGAACACAGTCCGCCGCGTGAAGAAACAGGCTTCCCAGGGCTGCCCTAGGATCTGCACTGCATGCAAGGTTCAGGGAGGCAGAAGCAGCCAAAGCAGACATTAGTTGCTGGAGTTGTCCCTGGGTCGTAGGAGGGCATGTACGGGACGAGGCCACCACAGCACACACAGGTCCATCGCCTCCGGGAGAGATCAGGCCCTCAGAAGGTCGAACACACTGTAGCATACTGGCCGGGGCGTCCAGTCGTGCACTAACCTCAGGGGTGGCCGCCACAGCATCCTCCTGCGCGCAGTGTGGGTAGTCTCTGTGTTCGTGTGGACAGACGGGCCGCCACTGCCCCAACTCCGACGCCACACCATCGAGCCTACTCCCTAAGATCACGAAACCGTGAACCAAGGAGGAGTGAAGAGTACCAAGAGCCTCGAGGAGGTCGCCGTACCCCAGCTCAGCTCTCTGCGCTCTTGCCGCCATACTTCCAGAAGTCGTACGCTCACAGGCCCGCCGCGGCCCAGCGGACAGGATGGTAGGCTTCATCGCCCAAAGATGGCCGCCAAGTATGCCCGACCCTCACCGGGGCCGAGACAAGCGTCGCGGTGTCCACGTCGCGGGTGACCGGGTTCCGGGGGCAAGCAAAAAACTATCCTTGGTCACGGGCAACAGTCGTCCCCACCACGGACCAGCCCCCGTAGAAATCCGGGGGCGGCCCGCCGCGATCGGGGCAGGATACGGACGGCGGCCGGGCAGCTCACCAGCAAGGCAGGGGCAGCCACCGGAGGATCTAAAATTTGCACCCCGGTCATGCACTCGGTCCGCTACGCTGGGCAGTAGAAGTGACCATGCCGAAATGTAGGCCGAGTTTGGCACCGCTCCGGTGACCGACTCCACCCAGTCACCACTGGCCGCTGTTGTCGCACTGCCACCCGGCCACGGCGTCCACCCGATGTCCCGGCGCCAGGGCCGCGCCGGCCGCAAAGTTCAGATGCAGTTTTCTCCGGTGATACCGCAGCTAGAAACTTCGGAGTCAGACAGTCGGGAGCCCCCCTCCTTCAGAAACACGACCACGTAGCACAGGTTGAGGATCTCAGGCAGGATATCCGTGCGGGATGCGGAGGTTCACGGAGCCGGGAGTCTACGCTGCCGTCCCGGTCGCCATCTTGGCTCCTCCCCATGCCAATGTTTTTTAAGCGTCATTCTTACATCCCTAGCTTGCCCTGAATAGGTTGTAATGAACCTAAGGGTATCCGAATCTTTGATTTCTTTATTAGGATGTAATAGCTGGATCCGTGTTAGTGTCTCCACTTTCTTACAAGCTTCTGAGATGGTTTTTTTGCCATAGCCCCTCTCTCTGAATCGTTGTATCATGGTCTGTTTTTCATTTTCATAGCCTATCTCAGAGCTACAGTTACGTTTGGCACGTAATAATTCGCCAAACGGAATACTTTGTATCAATTTCTTAGGGTGTGAACTTAACGCACTCAGAATACTATTTCCTGCAGTTTTTTTACGAAATAGTTTCGTATGCATCCCACAATCTTTGATTTCAATTTGTATATCTAAGAATTCAATTTCCGTTGTGCTTATTTGCCCAGAGAAGGCCAAATTGTAGCAATTGTCATTTAATTTGGCAATGAAGGTTTTAGCAGAATCACTATCTCCATTCCAAATAAAAAATATGTCGTCTATGAAGCGTAGCCACAGGACACACTGATCAAATTCTGCCATGTGTGCCACCACCTGCTCCTCCCACCAACCCATGACCAGGTTGGCATAGCTGGGGGCGAAGCAGGTGCCCATGGCTGTGCCCTGTGACTGGCAATAGACGACCTCATCAAACAAAAAATAGTTGTTGGTTAGGCAAAACTGGATCATAATCAGAATCATCTCTGAGTGCCCCAATAGTGATATTGATCGAGTTTTTAGGTAATGTTTTATGGCTTGTAAGCCAAAATCATGTTTAATACTGGTGTAGAGGCTACACACGTCCAAAGTTACGAGTGTGTAGTTCTCTTCCCAGTGGCTGCCATCTATGATGGTCAGGAAGTGTGTCGTATCCCGCAAATACGATGGTAGATTGACCACATATGGTCTTAAATAGTGATCAATGAAGCGGGAGGTGTTTTCTAATAATGAACCAATTGAAGATACAATTGGTCTCCCTGGTGGATTCAGTGGATCTTTATGTAGCTTCGGAAGTAGGTACAGAATAGGGATTGTGGGGTGAGGACACTTGAGATAATTGTACTCTTCCCATTCTAGTAGGCCCCTTTCACGCCACTCCACAAGCATATCCCCATATTCTTTATTGGATTCAGATATGGAGTTCTTGTCTGATATGCTGTAACATCTCTTATCTGACAACTGTCCATAGCCTTCTTTTAGATATGCAAGTTTGTCTAGAACCACGACATTACCCCCTTTGTCGGACTGTCTTATAACAATCATTGGGTCGGTTTTAAGACTTTCAATGGCTAACATTTGATCATGAGTCAGATTTTTCTGATTGAAAGCAGTTTTTTTATGCCGCAATTTCTTAAGATCACTTAGAACCCCTCTTTCAAATACATCGATGGCATCACATTCAATCTGTGGTAGAAAAACTGATTTAGGTTTAAAACCACTCCCTGGATTCACATTGCCATCAATATCATATTGTTGCAAATCAGCAGTCACAATACTCTCATCAGTCTCTTGATCATGTTGAGAAGTTAAAATATTCAAAATCTCAACATCATCAACATTTAAATTGCTTATAGTTACCCTTTGTGTGGTGAGATCCTTGGTCACATATTTCGTATCAAACCATTTTTTTAATTTCAATTTGCGCGCAAAATAAAACAAATCTATTCTAGTCTGCGCAAAATTCAAATTATAGGTAGGACAAAAAGACAGACCTAGTGCAAGTAGTTTAGTTTCTTCCTCTGTAAGTATTCTTTTGGAGAGGTTGACCACAGTCATATTTGTTGTTTCTTCCCCCTTGTCATCATTCCCATGGGGGTTGCGGCATCTGTTTTTCCTCCTCTTCTTTGCCTGTTTGTTCCGATACCTCTGCCTCTGCTTCCGCGTCCTCTCCCTCTCTGCGCTCCCTGCACATGTGGTTGGTCTGTCCGTCCCTGGTTCATCATATGAAACTGGGCTAAAAAATTAGTAGATTTCTTCTGAGCCACATTAATGTCGGGATGAGCTGCTGAGGTTGAGGCGTCCGATAGGCTTCCATCCGATATATCACTTTCCGATATCTCAATTATTTCAGATGTTTTAATTTGATGAATTGGACCACCCCCTTCCTTGTTTTTTTCAAAGAGGTGATCATATTTCTTATGGAAGGTAAGAGTACGGCCTGACTGGTAGTCTTTGTAGTCCCGTACAAATTTTCTCTGTTTTTTAGCTGTAATTTCCTCCTCTAATTTGTCCATTTTCTTGGACAAATTATTCATGAATTCATCAATGACTTCCTTTGTAGTTACTTTTTCCAATTCAGCCAGGGTCGCATCGATCTCAGCCAGTAGTTTGCAACGATCTTTTAAGGCGTATTTTACTAATATACGAAGCATAATAGTTGAACATGCATTTGAATTGTTTGCCCATTCTTCTAGCATTTCTGGGTCAGGGTCTTCGTAAGTCGGTATAGTAAAAATCCGTAAGCCTCTAGGTACTCGTGCGACATCAATGTATCTTTGTAAGGATTCAGCCTCCCACCATTTGGCAAGCTCTTTCTTATGCAATTTCTCCAGTTGATTGAATAGAGATTGCGTCTTGATTTCTTCCGTGATGGTATTGGTTGCACCATTGGTTCCACCATTATCATCTGTCATAGTGAAAAATAATTTGTTTGCTGTGTTTTTTCTTCTTGCCTCTAAGGCTGCAGCCATGGTCACAAAACACACTATACGGCAACTACCAATGCTGCTTGTAGGATTATTCAATCCAGATATCACAGAGCAGCTCCCTTCGCGTATCGAGGAGTTCACGTTTGCATTTTGGTTAGACAAAGCCCGGACTGGAATCCCACCACTCGCATCTAAGTAATTACACGCCGTCAACCCACAGCGGTATTAAAGATATAAATAGTAGGATCTCACCGGGCAACGCCACCTCGATGCTTGAACGTAGTTCTTGTAAAGTCTGCCAGCCACAGGCTACCGTTTCCTCGTTCCGGTATACGATAGCTTGACTCCGCGTAATCACCATTGATCAGTCCCACGAAGTATCCTGGCGACTTCCTCCATATTGCGGTCAGCCTTCGTTTCAGTAATTTACTAACACAAGAGTCCGATCAGGTTGAAGGCTGTCAATCGAGCGGTCCGCGTTCAGGGTATCGGAAACCCTGTATCTATTGCTCCACCACTATTTCCGATTCTGGAAATATCACGGACACAAGGGTAGTTGCAGCAAAAAAGGTTTATTTCTGGCTGCACAGCAACGCGTTTCAGCTTACGCCTTGATCACGCTGAGTGACAGGCGTTTTTTTGCACATTATTTAAATGCAGTGTAAAACATAAAAACAAACGGTGAACATGCCCTTAACCTTGTGAAAAGCGGCGGCCATCTTATAATGTATAGATCCACGTTAGAGCTCAGTTTAAATCAGAGCCTCAAACATACGTTCAGCAGGGAGATTAATACAAAATTAACATTCAAAAACACAAATATGTTCTGTATCATGGATTAATTATGGTTAACAATACATCTCATTTTTAACACCGATTTTGTCAAAAAGAAAAAAGGGACGATTATCGAATCCAGCCCAAGTGGGCATAGGTCGCCAAATAATTACAATATTCATTTGTAAGTCCATCAAAATAAGAGAATAGTTGTTATTGAATACAGAACATATTTGTGTTTTTGAATGTTAATTTTGTATTAATCTCCCTGGCATAAGCGGGGCATGCAGTGTCACATATGTGTCATGTACCATCGGGCGGGCGCAGGCGGAGACACGGTGTCGATCGCTCGCCGCGCCGCCCAGAACTACACCTCCCATGATGCCTAGCGCGGCTCGCGAGACTACGTGACCAAGAAGCATAAAACAGGAAGTACGCTTCACTCCGATGTCGGAAATTCGTCTGTGCAGTAGACATCACGTCCGATCCTTGTCCCAGTTCCTGTGCTGTTGGTACGGTAAGGGTGCTTGCACCAAATGTGAATCGTGTTCGAGTGCCAACCTCCGTTTGAGAGCAGACGCTCGTGTGGAGGCTGGCGGGAACTCCTTTTTGAGGTTCCAACACTAAAGGCTTGGTGGATTTAATCGGCCTGTATTGTTCGGCAGGCGGGGAGAGTGAGGCTCACTCTGGATGTGATCGGCCAGCTTTGTCGGCCGGCGGGGGGGCGCATAGCCTGATATAGGTCACGAGAGCCTCTCAGTTACTCTAGCGCTGTCTATTACGACAGGATACCGAATACCCAGGAAAACTCATTGCGAAGTGGTCTACACTGCCTACATTGCATTTTATACACATGGTTCAGCTACCGGTGACAGTAGCACACGTGGGGAAAAGTGAGGTGAATGTATGATGGGGGCTTACAGTCAATGTGACGTAACAATTTACCGTTTTGTCTAATGGTGTTGCTTCGACTCTAGCTTAACAGGGGTTATTACGAGTGGTAGAGGGCTACGCTCTACCCCTGTGATGCACGGTGGAGTCTAGAGGAGGGTAGGTGCTGAGTCATGCTGCAGGGCTTAATTAACCAAGAGTAGGATCGTGCCTGTGGGGGTTGATCATTGTTTATTTCTCGTTACTACAGAAAAAACCTCCCAACCTAAGCAAAGTTCGCCCACATCCCAACCAACCCTCCAATATAGTTTACTACCACCATCTTGGAACGGATGATTATTTTCCTTTACAGGTATAGGGGCTTATTGGATCTGTCTGATCGAGAATACAGGTGTCTGTTTAGTATGTGGGTTTAAGGCGATCCTTACCAGTGTATGTCCTGTTCTTTCTCTTTTCAGATCTCCCTCCCTGGCGTTCCCTTCCTTTCCTTCCCCCACTTGATCCTTCCGCTGACCTGTGCCATAACCGCAAATAGGCTTGGTTAGATCAAGAGGTGGACCCCTCAATCATCAATCCAATCCTGAGGACTGGTCGACGTAACAATATGAAACTGGCAACGTCTCATTCTGAATTTCAGTGTAAACTAGCACATTCGGTTTTGCAACCATCCTCTATGGGAGGTTGCCCAGCATGGGAGCTCCAACACAACTATCGACAGCCCCATAAAACTTGTAATGCATTCATTCACTTGCCTTACACAGGCCTGTAAAGGTTAATGACAAATTAGAAAGCATGGGGAAAACTATTACTTTTAATAAGTCCTCCGAGCCCCGCTGTGAATCTCAAATTCTTTGTAGACTGTAAAATATATTTTCCCCTTCATAGCCCATTTAATGTGCCTGATCCATTAACTGGTTGCGCACCTGGGCCTGAAAGCGTAGACTCTGCTCTCTCGGACGATTTATTATAACCTCTCAGCTCGTTAACTACCTCTGTATACCGACCAAACTGGCGTTCTAGAATATCAATGGTGGGATTTGAACCCTTGCATGAGAAGGGAATCCGGCATCACATGCACATGACCTTGCCTCGGAGCTATACAGCACCTGTGGTGTTGCAAGGGACAAATGGTTCCCCTCAGGACCCCACACGTCATGGGCGTTTACAAAGAACACCAATGCAATGCTCGGATGAGTGTACCTGGGAGTGATATATATTGTAAGAAGGAGGGCTAGCCAAGAAATATTTTTAGCTTATATAGCAGTAACCCGTACCAGAAGTATTGGAGCCCTTCACTTTGGGGCAAATACTGTAATCGCCCCATGCCTAGAGTCACAGGATGTTGGGGCAAAGCCCCGAAGAACCTGAGAAGGCGCAGCTCGGGCTCCAGAGAAAAGGATTAGCATGGCAGCCCCCGCTGAGAGTTAAAAGTATTGGAGGTTTCATTACATCCGATCACCGGTCATTGGGCACGGGGGCGAAGTGATGACTCAAACTTGTTTCTATTTGGTGGCAGCTCTAGGACAGACAGACAGACAGACAGACAGACAGACAGGCAGGCAGACAGGCAGACAGACACACACACCCACACACAGACAACCCCAACAAAGCAGGAAAGTGCCACCTTCATACCACAGCTGGTGGCCAGAAGGCACTAGTCATTTAACTTTTTGCATCAGTTCACTACTTTTGATGTAACCTATATTTTTACAGTGCTATATTGCGCGAGACCTGTAGTGCTTTACGTGTGATATAAATATTAAAAAATATATAAACGGAGCGCGGTGAGCCTAAATCAGGCGCCGCGCTCTGAATTAAAGTTAACCAGTGAATGGTCCGCGCGACAGAGCACCAGGGCTAAAACACGTTGCCCCTGAGATGCGGGAGTTACTGGTGTGCACGCGCGGTTGCGAGCAGCAGCATATGTTTCCAATTATCGCGCCCGCGCCTGGGCACGATAAATTGGAAACATATGCTGCTGCTGCGCGTAACTGCAAGCATTAGGCCATGGACGTGCACGTGGGTGGGACAAAAAGAGGCTTTGGCCAATTGCGTGCTGTCTTTGTTAAAAAAACGCACGCAAAGGTCAATAGCCTGGGGCAAAATTACAAGCACACACGCGAGCGTGTGGTGGATTTCTGAAAGCCCTTACATAAAGGTAGAGCCGAGCAACGCATGCGCGCTGCGCTAGGCTCGACCTAAAAATTGCTGGATTTCATTTTAACATTGCACTTCTTTGTTTACCTAAATAAATACTCAGGATAATTATGGCAGCTGCGCAATACATTTAAAGTGCTTTCTTATTATATTTATTGTTCAAAGAATGTACCGAAAAGTTGAGTAACAAAATACAGCTTTGAGGTGATTTTCATAATTTTTGTAACGGCTAGAACATTAAAATACTAGTTATGCCAGTAAGAAACTTGAGGGATATAACAAGTCCAGAAGTAGGAGCCACTGAGGAAACATTATTTCTCATTGATCCTGTGAAAGGCTGTTGGTCTTGTGGAAAATTCAGTAGCATGTTAGACTGATTCTGCCAGACCCCAAACCAGTCTTTTAGAGCTACCAGCCGGCGGTCTGAGACCAGGATATGGCAGTAAAAGGGAAGAAGGCTTTCAGAGAGAGAAGGCTTAAAAGAGGACAAAGACTGCGGTCAGTCTTCGACATGATAAAAGAACCCATCACTACAAGCTGGGCCAGCAACTTCAATGGCCTCTTTTGGCAGTAGAGTCTGCATCTCTTAAAGCAAGATGGAGTGATGCCTGTATTAAAGCCGCTCTGATGCAGGAGGAAGTTTGTGGCAGGTTGGAAAGGAATGGTGGGCATTTCCCCACTGGACAATCTGTGAATCCATCTGTCAGATGGAAATAAGAAAATGTTTGTGCCTGCACTCCACAGGGAGGCTGTGCACCGCTAGGGGCAAACTAAAGAAGCTTAGAAGCTGATACCGCAGTAGCAAGGGCCCAAGTGGAACATGTCCCTGGTGACCTGCATGAGGTCTGCGTGACACCCGGCCCCAGAAAGGACTTGGGTGACTTGAGGTGGTGGTACCTATATCCCAGCCCTCTGGTGTAGACTCGAAAAGGTCAGAACTGCTGAGAACATTGTCAGATGGGGATAGAAGGCCGTAGAAACATTCTGTAACTTTGCTTTCTTTAAGGTATTAAAGGGCAGAATCAGTCTCAAGCAGTCATCCCTAATGACATTTTGCTGCATCCTGGCAATCCTGAATGGTTTGAACCAAAGAGGCCTGAAACTCCTCTGGGACTGCTGGAAAGATCTTGCTAGTCATGTCCCAGAGGGTATGCGTATAACAGCCTTAGAGGCAGAATGCAAAGTTTGAACTTAATGCTAAGCTGGCAGACTAGAATCTGTTCCCAAACACTTTAACCCCTTTTCGACTTCCTGTCTAGAGGAGTCATGGGAGCATTAGGTTTGACTTTGCTGGTAGAAGCTTGGACCACCAAACTTTCAGGAGTCGGGTGCTGCATAAAAAGGTCTGGGTCACCCAATGTCAGCCTGTGGTGCCTGGCCCCCTTCCTGTTCACCATTGAGCAATAGCAAGGCTTACCCAAGGGCCCATAAGGGCGTCAGCCAGGACTTTATTAAATGGAAGTAAGATGATGCTGGCCCAGGGTGAAAAACTTCCGTAAGGACATTTGTCTTGACTTCTACTGAAAGTGAGTGCAGGACCTGCACATCTAATCGTTACAGCAAATAACACGCTATCTGCCGTCGGGAGTTCAAGGGGCAAAAACTTCCCTGTGTCAGGGGAGGTATCCAGCCGATTGGCCTCCTTTAAATCCATGCAAATATCCATCATCATCACGGTGTGGAATAATCATACCCATCATCATTATCCAGTTGATAATGCTTTGTGGAAGAACAAGTGTGTTGTCTGAATGATAGCATACAGGAAGTGGATGAGCTGGAGTGGAGTCGAGGCATGATCGAAGCAGATTCGGCTTTAAGTCGGATACCGAATTGGACAGGGTCTCGACCTCCAGCGATGGCAATGTGGGGACCAGTGTCAGTGGAGAAGGGACTGGCATAGATCTAGAGGCATAGATCTGACATAGATCTTGGAGGTAGAGTGGAAGTCTGCACTGCAGTCAATGTGGAACCAGAGGCAGGCTCTAGGGAAAAAGACCGCACAGAGGACTAGTCCGCCAGCAGTGACCTGACTGAAGACACCTATGTATCTTTGGGGCCTCAAGGCACACCAGAAGAAACCTTAAGGGAGCTAAAAAAAAATACAAAGCATGGCCTCCTTAAAGGCCTCGACCCACGGCCACTTTTCTGATGGCCTGTGAAAGTTGGGGTGCAATGCGACCAGCTATGGAATCATTTTATATTTCGGGATTGAGAGAGAGATTGATTGGCACCTTGAAGCCCTCCCAATTTCCCTTTGGGAAGAGAGTGGAGGGATGGGGACGAGTCCCGCATTGACCTCTGACATTTCTTCTTAGATTTGGGCTTAACCGATGACTTAGATCACAACAAGAACCTGCGTGGGAGTGCCTTGAAAGCAGGAACAAGTCCACACCGTCGACTTGGAGCAGGATTTATGCCAAGTCTGTGACTTTTTTCGGTGTTTGGAAGACATACTGCTTTGCTTGATGGTACCGGATCGCCTTTTGATGCATAAGGGCACATTCTTCACATGACCTAGATCCGTGCCTCCAAAGGCACATCTTCTGCTAGTCAATCACCAACATCAGTTTCCGACTGTCACAGCATGGTTTGAACCCTGCTGAGTTCAGTGGGGACATTATTCCCAAAACCTATTCCACTATCCAAGGAACAATTTACAGCCATTTCTCTTGCATAGATTTGAAACCATAAAATTATTCTGTGGTCAGCCGAGCCTCAAACTTTCTATCCAATAGGCCACAGCATTGAACCTATAGGAGCATCAATTTCATTGCTTTACGCAGGGTTTTGAGGGGATTTGCCTACACCTCATGAGTCTACTGGGAACAGCCTTCTGTCGGAGCCATCTCTCCCTCCACCTGTCAGCTTATTCATTAGTTTTAAACAGCAGCTTGGACTGCCCGTTTGCTTTATCCATGACTGCTGTATACGTCTATGAGATTTCAGCCTGCTGGTGCCCCGAGAGGAGCAATGTCTTGCACTACTGCTATTGCACTAATCTGGATTACCAGATTATGGTTTATTGACATCCCAGCATATTGAGTGGGGGAATGAATAGCATTATTATATGAAAATGTCTCTGTTGCTAAAAGGGGCTTCCAGTCATTTTAGCCAGTAGCACATAAACTTCAAAGATAACATCCATGACCTTATTTGGCATTTGTCTGTCCATGTGCTTGATGATATAATCCAGAAGTAAGAGTTCATTTTATATCTTCAATTGTTTACATAATTGGAGCCAGAATCGAGCTATACTCGGAGGACCTCTATCAGAGACAATGGGAGGCCATGTAAACGAAAAATGCAATGCTACAAAAACAAACACACAACCATCTGAATTGCTGAAGGAAATTTAGGTAGTCAGAGAAAGTAGGCCACGTTAGTTAAATATTCCACGGTTATGATAATAGCTGTGCACCGTTATGAGGCAAATAAACAATAAACTTGGTAGAAACTAATTCCAGGGGTGCTATAAAATCTCTAAAGATTGCAGCAGGTACCAGCTTGCAAGTGAAAATGTTTGATTTGAGTACAAATTTCACAAGATGAAAGAGTTTTTTGTGTCAAGTGAAAGACTAGTTCACCATTATTTGCTTCTATTGCATAATATGGACGATAAAAATACTGCATGAGTAAAGAGCATCAAAAAATATTGAGGGCACAACTATCAAATTTACATGCTATGTAGACTTACAAAAATATCCACTTAAAACATATACCAGCCCCAAATATCTTTCTTGCATAGATAAGTATATAAAATGTAAAATATTTAACATTACATCAACTTAAAAAGTTAATCAAAATATTCATCTAATATAGAAAATACACACATTTTCTATATTAGAACAATGAAACAACTTGAAATAAAAATAAAATTAACATAATAAAATTCGAAATACTAACAATGAAACACTACACATTAAAACATAAAAATACAATATACCTATTAAATAAAAATATATTAATCCAAACTCTAACATAAATAAAATACACACAATATAACAGTAAAATAAGTTGATGCACACATGAATAACTACACAATAATAAACAAAATATTCTACACTGATAACATAACTTTTATACACATACAAATTAAACCGTAAAATAATTTTTCAAAAAGTACAAAAAACAGACCAATATAACTATTCAAATAAAAACAAATAAAAAAACACAAAGAAAAAGTATAAACATAAAAAAGCTTTAGAAAGTCTTTTGGTTTTGCAGGGAGGAATCAAATGTAATTATTCTTACCCCAACGCAAGCATCAGTAGGGAAAGAGGGGTCAAACTGATCATTCCCATGCCAATCTAAGGAACACCACATGTCATCTAGGGCCTAAAGTAGTATGATGACATCACTCCGATCCTGATGGAACTCCCTTGACTCCCCTTCCAGACCCACTCCATCTTCAAAACCAGCTGCATCATTTACAACCATCACGACCAGCACCCCTCACTTGTCTTGCAGACAAGCTCACTATATCTGGTGGATCTCTGCACACTTGGACCCAGTCAAAACCACTATATTCGGTTACTAAAAACCATAAAAGTACAACACATACGACATGTTACGCTACACAATAAAAACATCTAAAATACAAATCATCAATAAATATAGGCGACCTAAAAAACATTACAAAATCAGATTTCATTGACACACAAACACGAGATGCCATTAACACATATATGGTAACAAATAACTCAGATAAAAATTAAAAAACAATTCAGAGTTAAAAATGCCAACATAAAAACAGTATTGACAGTACAATGAATACCTCGGTGACCATAAATGAAACGTTACTGATGCCTCAGTAGTCCTTTTTATTAACTCTGGGCTTCATTCATTTGAATTATTTTTTTGTTTTTTTAAACAAAAGGTTCTTTTCACATGATAGGTTCAAACATACACCTCTAAATCTTTCACAATGTTTCCCCAAAGAAAAGTCAAACGATATGCCACTGGTCTGCGTTACTACATTTTCTGGTCTCACTAATGAAGTGAAAGAAATTGAAAGAAAAAATTGGAATCTGGTAAAGGGACTGGATATGTTTAGAATACACCAGTATTCGCTCTGAAGAAGAACAAAAGTATAAAAGACCAGTTGGTGCGAGCAAAGACTACAGCAAAGAAAAGCGCTCAGTCCCTCCGTACTATGCTGGCCCTGCCTCCAATCAAAGGCCACAGGCGCTGCGGGAACTGTGTCATGCAGTAGTACTATTGAGGGTACCCAATTCACATACGGTATTAAATAAGTGGAGCATGAAGAGTTCTCTAATTGCAATACACATAATGTCATCTATTGCATAATATGTCCATGCCAAAAGGCCTATATTGGAAAGACCACCCAGCCAATAAAGAAAAGGATAACCCAACATTCGCTCGCGTATAAGATGCAAGGTATTGAATGCACCGTTGGTCCCACACTGCATTGACAAAGGGCATGGCCCTAATAATATTAAATGGACAGTGCTAAAACACGTAACCGGAGGCAACATTGAAAACTTACTGTAAAGGTTTGAAGCTAAAACTATAATGTACCTGGGAACCATAGAAAATGACTTAAATGAAATTAACGAGATTACACACTGTGGATAATCGTGAGAGAAGAGACCGCGTGAGGCAGAGGAGATTAGGGTGCAAATACTCTGTATAAGAACTATCGATCTAGGACAACATGCCGCATTACAATCAATGGACTACACATTGCTATGATGATGCGCAAGCCACTAAAAAACAGGAAGCCAGGCTAAGTCAGGCAATGCGTCCATTACAGGAAACACGTCAGACGCAGGCAGGCACACACAGGCGGAAGGCAGAATACAGCCGACATTTAAATACAATGCTCGACAGTGGAGAACAGCGATCGGGAGTCTACACGGGAACGCTGAAGGACTGGTATACTCGTCTACCCAGAAGGAAAAATTAGGTATGCTAGATGCTTTGAGTGTAACACTCGCGCACACGGACCCCAAGCGTAGACAAGCTTAGAGTGCACGCCATAATACTTTACTAGAAGAAATGCGCGGTACAGACTTAACCGGCAACCCCATGTCCTGGGTGTCAGTTGCACTACCTGGTATTCACTGGGATTCATTGTCCACGGAGGAAGAGCACAATAACTATTAATGAAACCGGGGCACTCCCAGCAACCTTCCCCCCCCCCCCTTTGTCCTTCACAGGTCACGTAGGATAGCCTTACGGCAAACTGAAACACTACGGCTCTAATGCGTGCCATGCATCATATGCCAACATCATGCCTTGACACTAAGGCATGCTCCTCTCTTTCTTCCTCTGGCAATCTCAGAAAGCCCAATGTTTGAAGAAAGAAGAACTCCAAACCGAACAGACAAGCCTGAGTGATTATTAACAACTGCACCCATGCCAATTATGGCACATCAAGAAACTCATACTCGGTATGTAAGTCGCAAACTCAAAACAATAAATCGAGTGTCACACATAAATAAGAGAAAACATAGTCAATATATTGTCATTTTCCTTGATTTAGGTAACACATTTCCTACCCGAACATTGCCCTGCCCTGATGAAGACCGTCTTGTAACACATCGGTCTGGTCCCGAAATGAAGGTCGAAACGCATTTGCTTTCATCTCCATGAGGCCAAGAGCATCCAAGAAGAATAACATATCAAATAAAAGATTTTCTGAGCTTGATGGAACAAGCGCAGTAATAGGGTTTTTCAATAGGACTCTGACCTCTTCAGGACCCTTGAAATAGAATGTTTTGAGGACACAAACATAATGGGTCCTGATACCATACACAAGTCTGAAGGACAACAAGCTTTTATGTAAACATTTGTATGTTGAAAATGAAACTAAATGTACTGAAGAACCGGGCTTTTAGAACTCAGCGGCGCCAGGGGCACGCCCAAAGTCTTCGGGTTCACCTGTCTTAGAATACAGAGACACAGGATACTTCTTGGTGGCGTCAGAGACCGAATTTATTGGCTGCAGCCAGTAACAGAAGTCCTAGAAGTTATCACGGTATGAGTTCTCAGGAGACTGCTCAAATTTACAAAGCAAGTCATCCCTTTTTATGCCAGAAACATCACATTCCAGACAAACCCCCATTATTTTACAAATTGTCCAATCGCATGTAACCACACAAAAAGTATCGCATGACGGTAAAACCCACTTTTCAGTTGTCTGGCCCACGATCAATCATCGAACAATCCCAACATTCTTCTTTAGACAAGCCGGACAGACCCATAATAAAGAGACCACAACCCATATCGTAAATGGACCATAAAAGAAGAAACAGAAACAGATAGAAGTAGGATGGGGCATGTTTGTGTGCAATAAAACCTTACGAGATCCCGTGCTCTGACCCTTAATCAAGATCAGCTAGCGGGCGGGAACGGGTTTGGCAGGGTCGGCCTCAGGCAACGAGGTCAGTTCACTCAAGTCATGTAGGAGTCAGCAAGAACTCGAGCTAAGGTGAGCCTGACCAAAGAGCTCGTTTAACCACAGTCATCGGCCTATGTGAGGGCAACCACAAAATGGCTACCATTTGCAAAATGGAACCCAGGGTTCGGAACGAAAACCCTAAATACGCAGTGAATCCATTGGTGTAATGTGACGAAAACACACGTACTAGCCGAACTCACTAGTTACGGTTCGCTGTTACCAAAATCGTAATGGAACCATGATATTTATAACGCAGATTCAGATTTCACGGAACCTCAGACCCTCCTTTTGCCCTTACATAGGCAATCTCAGTCTGCATCTGAATTGATGTCGATATTCATCAAATCATCAAGGTGCTGTTGAAGCATCATCTTATCTCTCTGTACCTTTCTCAAGACAGGCGGTCTCCTAACACAGGTAGTAGCACAAAGGCCACATATGGCAGGAACACACTGTACACAGAGACAACACAAGAAAAGAATCGCTAAAGCCACACCAATGATCGATAGAATCCTCCATCCCCAAGCGGATAACAGTTCCCAAAACCATCCAGTTAACGACCAATCTCCTCCGTCCGTATGTATTGACTCGGAGATCCTATGTAGCCTGGAGATGGCCTCGTATACTGTCGGAGCATTATCTGGAATGAAAACGCAGCAACTCGATTGGATCACTTTACATACTCCACCTCGATCTGCAAGTATGACATCTAAAACCATACGATTCTGCAATGTCATAAGGCGATCCGCTTGAAGCTCAGCTATCAAATTACTAAGGGCACCGGCAGTTTCGTTTATGGTGGATTCAACCACTCTCGTCAATTGCCGCAAGCTCCTACTGTTAACCATAGGTCCCCAAAACGGTAGGAAACCCTTAAAGAAGTCTCCCACTTCTTGTCCAGCGGTATCTTCCTGATCGAAGACACCCCTGACAACTCTCGTCTTGTGGTAATCTGCGGCAGCAGTATACATAGGAGGCAACAAATATCCAACATAACACGTTCCCGAAAAATCAGGGGGCAACCATGTATATGCTCTGTTGTAGCAAACAAAATACGTACCCTTGGCTGCCAAAAACGGCGGGGAAGACTGAGTTTTCGGATTCCTGCCAATACCTTGCAGACAAAAATGACCTCGGTGCGGTACGATCCAAATCGGGGGGTGACCTTTTTCGTCTCTGCTTTTCACTCAGGCTAACACTGTATCCAGTCGCGTTCCAGCCTACATAAGCTAGCAACTCATCTTTGGGAATAGTCCTATATGTATCGATATCCCTACTCATATTCGCAATTCCCTTCACCAAGGTTTTATTACTCGATTTATCTCTTATGGAACGCAGGGGATAGACTTCGATAGCATAAATGAACATTGTCTGGAAAGCCCATAAAGACCCTGTTAGAGTCGGGGATCTCTGGTTGGCGCAAGGTTGCCCTTGTGTCAAGCAGGAACCCTCTCCTCCACGTCAGGGCGCAGGATAACCCCTCGCGAATGACCCTCGCTCACCCTCTAGGTGCGTGGCGTGAGCAGCCAAGGCGATTCCTCAGGCGTTGTTGGTTAAGCACTTACAATCGTACACACAGTAAATACATCAATCCCCCCAGAAACGGACACCAGACTTGGATATATATAAAAATACGATTCTTTATGTAAAATAAGGTATATATATCTCAGCAGACTTATCACAAGACCAATAACGTTTTCGCTATGCCACCAGGTTGTAAAGCGGGCAAATGTTCGTTGTTCGTAGCTTCAAATGGATACTTTGTAGTCTCTTGCAAATGTTACTTGTGGTTCCAGTACTCACAGAGATCGGCTCCTGCGAACGGGGAAATAAGGCGTTGCGGGCCCCGAGCCCGATACTGGAACTTCTTTCGTGATGTGGAGAGTCGGCACAGGTCGGTGCGACTCTCGGCTTAGGAAGTGTTCTTGGGTCCTCAATCAGCAGGTGTGGGCACGTAGGCAGGCGCGGCCAGCGACCCTTTAGCACGGCGGTGCAGGAGGGTCTCCACAGCGGGGGCGGCGCGGCCTGAGATGTCCGGGGATAGCGAAGCGGGGTCGCAGGCCACGGTCAGTGCAGCTGGATGACCCGGCGTAGATCACAGTCGTCGGACGGCTTCCGGCGGGAGGGGTGATAGCGCGGTCAGCGCGCTCCAGTAGCAGGCGGTGACAGGGATGCAGGCGGCCTGGCCCGGGGACAGAGAGCGGCTCGGGACGGAGCGGGGCTCTCACGGGTTTGAGGCAGGCGAGCTTCTGAGTGTCACGGCCCTAGGAGGGGCGATGAGGGGCGCAGTCTCTTTTCCAGCGGGATGCCCACACGGCTCGAATTGGAGGATGAGCAAGAAGCACAGAGAACCCACTGTTCCTGGGGTTCAGTTCAGGGGGCAAGCTCAGACCAAGCCCTTGGAGAATGTTCAAGCACAAAGTAGCAAAGTCTTTTCCGTAAGTCTCTTCCTCTCCTTTCTCAGCAAGGCAAGCAGCAGGCCAGCTCCTCCGGCGTCTTCTTCTCCTTCTAGTCGGGCAGAGGTTCTTTGTGGTAAACAGGATTCTGATTTCTTAGGAGCCAGGCTCCTACTTTTATACCATGATTCTTTTGTTCTTTAGCGCCAGGGGGCCTAGGCCTGGCTCAGTCCAGTTCTGGAGCACTTTGTTATGGTGACTCTGCTCTTTCCTTTCAGCAGCAGGGCAGAGACATCAGCCGCCCCACAGGGGGTGGCGCCGGCTTTGTGGTGGCAGAGCACAGGTCTATTCAAGAGTCAAGGTGTACTCCTCCCACCCATCCAGGCGTAATCTCTCTACCCACCACCTGGCAGCCAACCTGTCTCTGGGGATCCCCCCACCCTGCTCCTTACTGTTGCTAGGCAGAACACACACACACACAGCAGAGGCGGACTGAGATGGTCAGGTCAGTAAATACTAACTTTCTAAAAGTAGTATTTACAAACCCAGGATATTAAAATAAACTTGACTACAAGAAGTATTTTATTATTCTGAGTTCAGGCATACCAAACTTGACACTCTACCATGCTCTCTGAGTCCACTGGGGTCACAGCGTTGGCGTGATCCCAGCAGCCCATTCTGGCCTATGGAGAGCAGGTAGCCTTCAATAGTGAAGAACGGAAAGGGCTGTAATTCACTACTAAGACATGCCACACACATCAGGGCATGTCCTACCTTATGCCTACAATGCACCCTGCCCTTGGGCCTACCAGAGGGGTGGCTAATATGTAGGTAAGGGAAGTTTTAGGGACTGGCAAGTGGGGGCACTTGCGCAGTCAGCGCGACGGTCCCGGACCGCGCACAGGGTCGGCGGTGGCAGACCCTAGACACACTTTACAAGGCCGCTTCCGTGGGTAGCGCAACCAGCGCTGCAAGCCCACCAGCAGCATTGGCATTCACAAGCCCTGGCACCCCTGGTGCACTTTACGGGGGACTGACAGTGAATCCAATAACCCAATCAGGAACATCAATTACAGGTACACTTTCTTCGGGAGCACTTGCACTGCGGCACGGATTAGCCGTGGCGCAGTGCCCTGAGCGGACAACACCAGCAAAACAATCGAGGCACACCATCAAAAAGTGGAAGGGAAACTCACGCCAAGGTGCCAGGTCTAACACGTGTCCCCTCCAGCTGAAATGTGGGGAGAACTACCCTTGCCCAGGGGGTTCCTCGTCACTAAGGCGGAAATACCTGGACAGACCGTCAGCGAAGGCGTGATCTGTACCAGGACGGTGTTCCACCGTAAAATCCATACCCTGTAGGGAGATGGACCACCTCAACAGCTTCGGGTTTTCACCCCTCATTTGCATCAACCATCTGAGGGGCCTGTGGTCCGTCTGAACCCGGAAGTGAGACCCAAACAAGTAGGGTCTTAGCTTCTTCAGCGCCCAGACCACAGCAAATGCTTCTCGCTCAATTGCACTCCACCTACTTTCCCGTGGAAGTAACCTCCTACTGATGAAGGCTACGGGTTGGTCCCAGCCCTCCTCAGTCATCTGTGAGAGAACAGCCCCTACACCATGCTCTGAAGCGTCTGTCTGGACTAGGAATTCCTTGGAGAAGTCAGGGGCCAAGAGCACGGGCGCCGTGCACATGGCAGTCTTCAGGGTGTCGAAAGCTTTCTGACAGGTGTCAGTCCAAATCACGTTCCTGGGCTGCTTCTTGGAAGTCAGCTCTGTCAAGGGGGCAACGATCGTTCCATAGCCCTTGACAAACCTCCTGTAGTACCCAGTGATCCCCAGGAAGGCCCTCACTGCGGTCTGCGTCTTTGGGGGTTCCCAAGCCAGGATGGTCTCAATTTTGGGTTGCAAGGGTGCCACCTTGCCACACCCCACCTGGTGTCCCAAGTACACCACGGAACCCTGCCCGATCTGGCACTTGCTTGCCTTGATCGTGAGGCCTGCTCGGCGCAGAGCCATCAACACTTCCCAGAGGTGGCGCAGGTGTTCGGGCCAGGTGGCACTGAACACCGCGATGTCATCCAGGTAGGCGGCACTGAACGCATCCAGCCCAACCAGTACCTGGTTGACCAACCTCTGAAAGGTGGCAGGGGCATTCTTCATCCCAAATGGCATGACTCGGAACTGGAAGTGCCCATCTGGTGTAGAGAATGCGGACCTCTCTTTGGCCCCGTCGGTCAAGGCGATCTGCCAGTACCCAGACGTTAAATCAAACGTGCTGAGGAACCGGGCAGCCCCCAGCCGATCAATGAGCTCATCAGCTCTGGGGATGGGGTGCGCGTCAGTCTTCGTTACTGAATTGAGTCCTCTGTAGTCCACACAGAACCGGAGTTCAGGTGTGGCTCCCGGCGCAGCAGCTTTGGGGACCAAGACCACGGGGCTGGACCAAGGACTGCTGGAGGACTCAACCACCCCTAGCGCAAGCATTTTGGAGACCTCCTCCTTAATGCAAGCTCTGACCCTGTCAGTTACCCTGTAAGCCTTGTGCTTCACAGGTAAGCTGTCTCCTGTGTCCACATCATGGACGCACCAATCTGTGACACCAGGAACCAGGGAGAATCGGTCGGAAAACTGTCCCAGCAAGTGGCGGCAATCTTCCTGTTGTTCGGGCGTCAGGGTGGGTGAGAGGTTAACTCCATCCACTGACCCATCTTTCTCAGAGGCCACTAAGAGGTCAGGAAGAGGCTCGGTCTCCTCTTCCATTCCATCATCAGTGGCCAGCAGCATGCCCACTTCGGTCCTCTCTAAGTGGGGCTTAAGGCGGTTAACATGTAGGACCCTCAAAGGGTTCCTGGGAGTCTGCATGTCCACCAAGTAGGTGATAGGACTTTTGCGCTCCACAACCTCAAATGGACCTGTCCACTTATCCTGAAGTGCACAAGGCTCCACTGGGGCCAAGACCCACACCTTTTGTCCAGGTTGAAGCTCTACCAGAGTGGCATTCCGGTCGTACCACCGCTTCATCTCCTCCTGGCTGGCTTCCAGATTTGCCTCAGCAAGTTGCCTGAAACGCCGAGTCTGGTTTCGGAAGGCCAGCATGTAACTATATACATTCTGGGGAGGTTTCCTGGGAGATTGCTCCCAGCCTTCCTTTACCAAACTCAGAGGTCCTCTTACCGGGTGACCATACAGAAGCTCAAAGGGGCTGAACCCTAGAGACTTCTGCGGCACCTCTCGGTAAGCGAAGAGTAGGCATGGCAAGAGGACGTCCCACTTACGCCTCATTGGACCGTCCAGGCCCATGATCATGCCTTTGAGGGTTCGGTTGAATCTCTCAACCAACCCATTTCCTTGGGGGTGGTAAGGAGTGGTGAACTTGTAAGTTACCCCACACTCCTTCCACAGGGATTTCATATATGTGGATATGAAATTGGTCCCCCTGTCGCTCACCACCTCTAGAGGGAATCCCACTCGGGAGAAAATTCCCATCAGTGCCCGTCCCACCACGGGGGCCGTCACTGTCCTCAGAGGGATGGCTTCAGGGTACCGGGTGGCATGGTCCACCAAGACCAGGATGAACCTGTTGCCCAGGGCTGTCTTGGGGTCCAGAGGCCCCACAATATCAATACCCACTCGTTGGAATGGTGTACCGACCACAGGGAAAGGTTGCAGAGGAGCCTTATGCTTCCCTCCGCTCTTACCACTTGCCTGGCAAGTCTGACAGGTTCTGCAGTAGGAATCTGAATTCTTATGCATTTGGGGCCAGTAAAAGTGGGTGACAAGCCTGTCATAGGTCTTGTCCATCCCCAAATGTCCTGCTAACGGCACATCGTGAGCCAGCCCCAGTAGGAAGGTTCTGAACTTCTGGGGTACCACCAGCACACGGGCTGACCCAGGTTCAGCAGCCTTAGGCTCGGAATACAGGAGGTCACTCTCCCAGTACACGTAGTGTGTTTTGGCCTGAACACCATTGGCCTGGTCTGCAGCCTGCTGCCGCATACCTACGAGAGAAGGGCATTCTTTCTGCTCCCTGCAGAATTCCTCCCTGGAGGGACCTCCTTCTTGCTGCCAATGGGTCAGCTCAGGCAGATCTCCCAGTTCGGCAATCTGTTCCCCGGTAGGCTCCAGAGCATCCCCCTCAGGGTCTACTTCCTCCTGGGCCGTGGGAACTTCGGGGGCCGGTTTCCCGCGCCTCCTGCGCCTTCTCCCTAAGGCCGGTTCCTGGACCTCTCCCTCAGGCTCCAGGACCCTCTCAACACCCCTACTGGCTGCCATGGACCGGGTGGTCACGCACGCCCAGTCGGGTAGACCCACCATCCTCAGATGCGTGGTCTTCTCCACCTTTTCCCAAGGGGAACTCTCCAGGTCGTTCCCTAGCAGACAATCTACAGGCATGTCAGTTCTCACAGCGACTTGTAGAGTACCAGAGACCTCCCCCCACTCAAAGGGAACTTGAGCCATTGGACAACGACTCTCTACGTTGTCAGCATTGACAACCCTACAGTAGGCATTGGGTACAATTTGCTCTTGAGACACCAGGTGTTGCCTCACCGAGGTCACGCTGGCTCCTGTATCTCTAAGAGCCTCCACCTTCCTTCCATTGATGGTCACCACCTGCCCATATTTCTTAGTGTTAGAGGGCAGGTAGGTTACAGGGACCATCTCACTGTCTCCTAGCGAGACTAGGGTCATCTGCCCGGGACCCCCACCCTCCTGGACTGCTACTTCCTCCCCAAAGTTAACACTAGCTACTTGCCGGGGGGGAGCACCAGTGGGTGCGGTCTTACCAAACAGGCGACACTTAGGATCAGAGGCAATGTGACCCGGATCACCACACTTATAACAATTGAAGGGCCCCTTTGGAACAGGTCTACCTGTCGGGGCCCCGTTCTGCTGCGGGGGTGGGGGAGGCTGAGAACCCTTCTGCTGGTTCCCTGGGGAATTACTTTGGGGGCCTTTTTGGAACCCCTTCTGTTTATCCTTGTCCCCCCCACTCTTCTGCTGGGGACCCTGCCCACCTTTGGCGGAGTCTCCCACTTGACCCTTGTGGACCCTGGTGCTGAGCCAGCGGTCCGCCTCCTCAGCAAGCTTCCTCGGGTTGGACAGCTTGCTATCTATCAGGTGCTGGCGTAGCTCAGGAAAACATTGACTGGACAAGTGCTCCCATGCAATTAAATCAAGCAGCCCTTGATAATCATTCACCTTGCTACCCTTCACCCAACCATCCAGCGCTCTGCAGAAAAAGGTCACATATTCCACATACGTACTCTCAGGGATCTTCTTGGTCTCCCTGAACCTCTGTCTATATAGCTCAGGAGTTAACCCATACCTTGTCATTAAAGCTTCCTTCATATGGGGGTATGAGGTCTGGACTTCTAAGGGCAAATCCAACAGTGTGTCCCGCCCTTCCGCCAGGAACCTTCCCCACAACCCCGCTCCCCAGTCTTTCTCAGGGACCCGGTGTGAGGACATGGCCACCTCGTAGGCTCTAAACCACTGCCCTATGTCATCCTTTCTAAAATACTCCTTCACTACATCTTTGGGGATGTACACCTTGGACTCTACCTGCGCTGGTGGAGCGCTGCCACCAGAAGGAGCGGTGTCCAAACTTTTCGCCTTCAGCTCCAACTCCTTCAATCTTATATCATGATCCATTTGGCGTTGTTGTGCCTCCAGGGCCAACTTCTGCTTTTCCATTTCCATTTGTCCGGCCAACTTTGCCATCTCCATTGCATGCGCCCTGTCGGCTGCCCTGTCTGCCAGCTCCTCTGGCGACCGGACTCTGCTGGGCTCCTCAAGGTTGTCGGGTGGAACGATGTCCCCCGCATTCCGTAGGTCTCGTGACTCCTTCCAGGCTCTCAACGCCTTGGTGTACTGGGGCTTCCTCTTGCATCCAGCATGGGGGACTCTGAATTTTACACTGTAGCCTTTCAATTGCTCCATTGTGTAGCCTTCCAGTCTCTCCCAATCCACCTCGTCTATTCCAGAAATCACAGAGAGCGCTCTCCCAGCAGAGAGTGAGCCAGGCATGGTTGCAGTAATGGCAGATGTCTCAACAAAGTTCACAAATGAGAACCTGTGGCTGCGTTATTTGGTCTGCTCTCACTATCTGGTGATTAATAATTCACTGTATGCAAACTACAAGTGCAAATCCGAAATCCCAACCGCTGCCAACAATGTTAGAGTCGGGGATCTCTGGTTGGCGCAAGGTTGCCCTTGTGTCAAGCAGGAACCCTCTCCTCCACGTCAGGGCGCAGGATAACCCCTCGCGAATGACCCTCGCTCACCCTCTAGGTGCGTGGCGTGAGCAGCCAAGGCGATTCCTCAGGCGTTGTTGGTTAAGCACTTACAATCGTACACACAGTAAATACATCAATCCCCCCAGAAACGGACACCAGACTTGGATATATATAAAAATACGATTCTTTATGTAAAATAAGGTATATATATCTCAGCAGACTTATCACAAGACCAATAACGTTTTCGCTATGCCACCAGGTTGTAAAGCGGGCAAATGTTCGTTGTTCGTAGCTTCAAATGGATACTTTGTAGTCTCTTGCAAATGTTACTTGTGGTTCCAGTACTCACAGAGATCGGCTCCTGCGAACGGGGAAATAAGGCGTTGCGGGCCCCGAGCCCGATACTGGAACTTCTTTCGTGATGTGGAGAGTCGGCACAGGTCGGTGCGACTCTCGGCTTAGGAAGTGTTCTTGGGTCCTCAATCAGCAGGTGTGGGCACGTAGGCAGGCGCGGCCAGCGACCCTTTAGCACGGCGGTGCAGGAGGGTCTCCACAGCGGGCGCGGCGCGGCCTGAGATGTCCGGGGATAGCGAAGCGGGGTCGCAGGGCACGGTCAGTGCAGCTGGATGACCCGGCGTAGATCACAGTCGTCGGACGGCTTCCGGCGGGAGGGGTGATAGCGCGGTCAGCGCGCTCCAGTAGCAGGCGGTGACAGGGATGCAGGCGGCCTGGCCCGGGGACAGAGAGCGGCTCGGGACGGAGCGGGGCTCTCACGGGTTTGAGGCAGGCGAGCTTCTGAGTGTCACGGCCCTAGGAGGGGCGATGAGGGGCGCAGTCTCTTTTCCAGCGGGATGCCCACACGGCTCGAATTGGAGGATGAGCAAGAAGCACAGAGAACCCACTGTTCCTGGGGTTCAGTTCAGGGGGCAAGCTCAGACCAAGCCCTTGGAGAATGTTCAAGCACAAAGTAGCAAAGTCTTTTCCGTAAGTCTCTTCCTCTCCTTTCTCAGCAAGGCAAGCAGCAGGCCAGCTCCTCCGGCGTCTTCTTCTCCTTCTAGTCGGGCAGAGGTTCTTTGTGGTAAACAGGATTCTGATTTCTTAGGAGCCAGGCTCCTACTTTTATACCATGATTCTTTTGTTCTTTAGCGCCAGGGGGCCTAGGCCTGGCTCAGTCCAGTTCTGGAGCACTTTGTTATGGTGACTCTGCTCTTTCCTTTCAGCAGCAGGGCAGAGACATCAGCCGCCCCACAGGGGGTGGCGCCGGCTTTGTGGTGGCAGAGCACAGGTCTATTCAAGAGTCAAGGTGTACTCCTCCCACCCATCCAGGCGTAATCTCTCTACCCACCACCTGGCAGCCAACCTGTCTCTGGGGATCCCCCCACCCTGCTCCTTACTGTTGCTAGGCAGAACACACACACACACAGCAGAGGCGGACTGAGATGGTCAGGTCAGTAAATACTAACTTTCTAAAAGTAGTATTTACAAACCCAGGATATTAAAATAAACTTGACTACAAGAAGTATTTTATTATTCTGAGTTCAGGCATACCAAACTTGACACTCTACCATGCTCTCTGAGTCCACTGGGGTCACAGCGTTGGCGTGATTCCCAGCAGCCCATTCTGGCCTATGGAGAGCAGGTAGCCTTCAATAGTGAAGAACGGAAAGGGCTGTAATTCACTACTAAGACATGCCACACACATCAGGGCATCTCCTACCTTATGCCTACAATGCACCCTGCCCTTGGGCCTACCAGAGGGGTGGCTAATATGTAGGTAAGGGAAGTTTTAGGGACTGGCAAGTGGGGGCACTTGCGCAGTCAGCGCGACGGTCCCGGACCGCGCACAGGGTCGGCGGTGGCAGACCCTAGACACACTTTACAAGGCCGCTTCCGTGGGTGGCGCAACCAGCGCTGCAAGCCCACCAGCAGCATTGGCATTCACAAGCCCTGGCACCCCTGGTGCACTTTACGGGGGACTGACAGTGAATCCAATAACCCAATCAGGAACATCAATTACCGGTACACTTTACTTCGGGAGCACTTGCACTGCGGCACGGATTAGCCGTGGCGCAGTGCCCTGAGCGGACAACACCAGCAAAACAATCGAGGCACACCATCAAAAAGTGGAAGGGAAACTCACGCCAAGGTGCCAGGTCTAACAGACCCATTCTGACTAAACGGCAGTACCAGATAGGGAATACCTCTATCCGTAGTATGTGGCATAAGACCACACACCCAACAATTAGTGATGTTCACTACCAACTGATGTTGATGCAGAAGCTGTACAAGTGAGTTATTTACAAATTCTGACCTTCTAATCTGCTCGTGTTCGGGTAAGATATGAAAGGAATGCAAAGAAGTAGTAATAGGAAAAGACGTAGGTTGGGAAGTGGGTGCAGAAGTCAATTGGGTAGAAAAAACAATCCAACCACCAAAGCTAACGTCATGCTAAGGAACATCATAATACATGTAATCGGAAAACATTTGAGATGCATTATCCTGCATAGTTTCATCTTAAAGTTCGTTTTCTCAACAGCTCTCTTGACCTCAAAAATTCCATCCTCTCACCGTGCTGTTCGCGGCGGTTGGTTTTCTTCTGCTAAGGAGTGCGTCTCTCAGTCCAGGGAACGCCCTAGGACCAACCAGAACCATTGACCTGGTGTCTACACGGCTGCAATCCCAAGTCTTTACACCGCGACCTTACAGCTGAACCCGGATGGTGGTTCGAAAAAAAGAAAAAAAGGATCAAAACAGTTTTTCGGCTGAGAGAGTGCTGTTCTCAAAAATGAAAGGAATTATTTGTTCTTTATTAGTCCATTGTCTCTAGACCGCAGGTTATAACGACTTTTACCAGGCTCTGTCTGACTTTGAAACAACAGTTCAGGTTCAGTGGTGTCCAATCTTAAAGGTGAAGGCACAGCTGCTTGCAAGACATCGTCATCTCCTTTCCCAGACCTTGTCCATACCAATCCAGCGTCGCTAAACGGTGTGAATTTCGGTAATCTCTCAGTGTCGGTGTCTGCGATGCCTTCGCGGATCCACTGGTCGTACGGCAGTGGTAAAGGTACCCTCTTACAGTGTACGCCGTGGATCTAATTTCTTTTTCCGAAGACTTTTACAGATGTCCTTGTAGACAACAAAACCTGGTGAGGGCCCGTCCAATGGGGCTGATCGTTCTTAGTCCTCTGAAAATTCTTTACCAGGATCCAATCACCAGGATTGATAGTATGACCTGGGTCCACAGATGCTGGTGGCAAGCTATCATGAACCTGTTGATGCAAGACACGCAATTTAGGCATCAGGTCATGCAAATAGTCCACCAACACAGGATAATCGATGTCACTAAATTTCGTTGGTCTCGGCACTCCCCACACATTTGACGGTCGACCAAAAACAATTTCATACGGACTAAGTCCAATTCGGGAATGCACTGTAGTTCTAGTTGACAAAAGTGCCAATGGCAAGGCATCGGGCTATTGGAGACCTGAATCTTGGCTAACTTCAGCTTCAGAGTGCCATTATAGCACTCCACTAAACCAGCTGATTGGGGATGATTTGCAGCGTGGAATTTCTGTTTTATGCCCAAACCCTCACATACTCTCTTCATGATCCTGCCCACAAACTCACTTCCGTTATCACTCCACACCATCCTTGGCAACCCGAACCTAGGGAAATATTCTTTGAGCAAGACTTTAGCTGTGGACAAGGCAGTATTATCTTTTAGGGGGTATGCCTCTACCCATCTAGAAAAGGCACAAACAACTATAAGGACGCATTTCAAATTGTTGCATCTTTCCATGTGGATAAAATCCAATTGCAAAACCTCGAACGGATACGTCGGAGGCGCGAAGTGACCAGCTGGAGTTGGAGTTCCCTTACCAGGATTATACATCAGACACACCATACAGTTTTTGACCACATTCTCCGCACACTTGGGAATTCCTCCATTCTCCCACACTGGAGCCAACAGCTTACAAATCCCTTTCGCACTGATGTGAGACATTCCATGTGCCATCGTAACCATCGCAAGCACATACGCATCGGGTAACATCCATCTTTGGTGTTCCGACAACTCAACCCAACAACCAGTCGAATCCAATCTACCCGTAGTTTCTCTCCACACGTTTTTTTCACTCTCCGTAGCTTCGGCCTGAATCGATTTCACACTCTCAATCGTATCCTCACACATTCCAGCCGCGCCAATCCATCTTGCAGGGCCTGCAACATACATTCGACCCATCATATTTTTCGCTGTTTCTTTCGCAACTTCGTCCGCAAATGCGTTACCACGGCCAACATCGTACGTAACCTTGCGGTGAGCACTACACTTCACAATCGCAACTTGCTTTGGCAGAGTAAGTGACTCAAGAAGCTCATTCACCAACTGTCCATGTTGGATTTTAGTCCCATGCGACGTAAGAAAACCTCTCTCTCTCCACAAGCGTCCAAAACTGTGTGCTACACCAAACGCATACTGACTATCGGTATATACATTCACTCTCTTTCCTTCAGACAAGACACACGCTCTTGTTAATGCGATCAATTCCGCTGCTTGTGCTGAATTATAGCTCACTCGTGCAGTTTCAACAATCGTACAAATGTCGTCACGGCATATGCAGCAGTCGTATCACCATTCGGGAGCTTGTAGCATGACCCGTCAACCCATAGCGTACCATCTGGATTTGAAAGAGGAGTATCTTTTAGATCAACTCTACCCTTCGTTTCCTCTTCTGTCCTAAGAAAGCAATCATGCTGTTCCTGACCATCCCTATCCACAGAAATCGGCAACAATGTTGCTGGATTCAATACGTTACACCGTTTAATGTGCACGTGACTGGCCAAAAGCGTCAACTCATAACCCGACAACCTTGCACTAGTAAGATGCTGAGTCTTTGTTCTGTTCAATAAAGTATCCACTGCATGTGGAACCATCACCACCAACGTATTATCCATCACCAACCCAGCAGACTGTCGGATTGAAACAGCCGCTGCTGCTGTAGCACTCAAGCAACTCGGCAATGCTCTAGCTACCGGATCCAAAGTCGACGAGAAATACGCACATGGACGCTGCTTCTTACCAAACTGCTGCGTCAAAACTGACAATGCACATCCCTCTCTCTCATGGACGTAGAGTGTAAAAGGCTTACTGTAGTCAGGAGTACCCAACACCGGAGCAGAACACAACGCGTCACGCAATTCAGAAAAACTTTTATGACAATTGTCAGACCAGGGAAGAGGACTCGGTGTATCCTTACAAGTCAAAGCCAACAAAGGTTTTGCCAACAAGGAGAAATTCGGAATCCACTGCCTACAGTACGACGTGATACCCAAGAAAGCGCGTACCTCTCTCTGCGTACTAGGCACAGTCATTTGAGCAATCGCTTGGATTCGTTCTGGGGTCAACCTTCTTCCCTCCTTCGACAAGAGATGACCTAAGTAGGTCACTTCTTGGCGACAGTACTGTAACTTTGAAGGTGACACTTTATGATGCAAATCAGACAAATGTTGCAACAACGAAAGAGTTGTTTCTTTACATGTTTCCTTATCATCAGCAGCCACTAACAGATCGTCAACATACTGAATAAGAGCAGCACCCGCAGGCAACACAAAGGTATCAAGCTGAGTTTTCAAAGCCTGACTATAGATGGACGGACTTTTGCAATAGCCTTGAGGAGCGCGCTTAAACCGGAAGCTTCGTCCTCCCAAAGAGAAGCCAAAAATATCTCTACTTTCTTCGGCGATTGGAATACTAAAGAAAGCGTTCTTCAAGTCTATGACGGATAACCAGGCAGCTGAAGCTGGAATCAAAGTCAACAAAGCAGTAATGTCCGGAACAACAGGAAACTGGTGCACCACAATCTTATTAACCTCTCGAAGGTCAATCACAAACCGATACTCAGGCTGCCGAGAAGAATCAGTACGCTTCAAGACAGGCAGAACAGGACTGTTTCACACGTTACCTCTCGTCTCTTCGATCACACCTTTCTCAATTAAATCATAGATGATCGCTAAAAGCGCTCTTTCACCATCGCTTCAATGCAATACACAGAGACCGTTCAGTAACGTTCTTCAAACAGCACTTACGCAGACGGCGCTGTTTGCGGCTGCATGGATTTTTCCTGTGGCAACGGATAGCGGGTGCACGCTTATCAAGGTTGATGCACGCTACCATTTGAAGAACGTTACTGAACGGTCTCGGTGTATTGCACTGAAGCGAACTTCATTCCATTACGACTGATGGCATGATATACAATATGCTATAGGTACTTTGGAAGTTTTGGACATTGTGCTTTGGAATTTCGACGATACAACAATAATATCCTCAATACAACTTCATTTTGATTTGTGCCTTGAAAAAGTCTTTGTAAGATGAAACACGTGTCGGCTGGTCCGTGTATTGGAATTTGAAAAATAAAGATGAAAAGCAACTGAATTACCAAAGGGTCTTGGATTTGTTACCAAACAAGATGACCAACTAATGGGACTGATTCTCTTATTGTCTTCATTTAGAATTACATGTGGCTTGAATATAGCTGGAAATTGACACTAATGGGGATCTTAACCTCCGCATTATTTTGGGTGTGCCATTTAAGTCTTATTCTTCAAAAAGTGACTAAATGTATGTACGTCATGTTAATAACGTTTTCCTGACACCGTTTTTCTGAAAAAATGTGACAGATTTACAGATGTATGTTTGAACCTATCATGTGAAAAGAACCTTTTGTTTAAAAAAAACAAAAAAAGAATTCAAATGAATGAAGGCCAGAGTTAATAAACAGGACTACTGAGGCATCAGTAACGTTTCACTTATGGTCACAGAGGTATTCATTGTATTGTTAGTATGTAATTTATTCTAGCCTCTGCATTCCGGAATTGAATCATCCCCCTACTTTTGTATTAACATAAAAACAGTAATCATTTAATCATAACGGGTACTCCTAAAATGCTTGTCAGGAGATGCCGTTTTCTCCTGAGTCTAACGGCTGCGACTAGGTAACTCGTAATGTTAAATCTCTCCCATGGGTCATTCAACATCTGAAGATAAAGTAAGGCAGGTCTGAACTGTGTAAAACCTTTATCCCTTAAAATTGGAAGTAAAAACCTCCGACGGATAACACTATAATGATCACAGAAGACTATAAAGTGCATAGTGTCCTGAGATGAAAAGTTGTCACATGTGCATGGCCCTAAGTCACTTGCCCTGCTCCAGCCTTGCAAGTCCCCTAAGAAAAAATGAATCAAGTTAAAACGACGCCTAGTTAAAAGCAGGCGATGGAAGGGCTTAGTGACAACAGTCATGTAAGGTTCAATCTGGGGAGAGGTTTTTAGCAGAAAATAGGCTTTACTGAGGGTTTCGTTAGCTCAGACGCCTCTCTCTCAACCAACACTAAATTCAAAAAATGTGTTTTTACCCACACCAGATCCTCTTTTCTTAGTTAATCCGGAGACTCAGATCTGGACGCCCTAGTTTATATAGGATTTGCTTAACATATTGTAGTCACGAAATACAACTACCTCGCTCCATAGAGACACAATCCTTAATGATCTTGTGATTCAAAGTTAATTCTGGGTTAATCAAGGTCTTAAGCCAACAAACCACCGCGGCCAGCCTCAGCCAACAATCTGATTCATAACTAACACCTAACTCTTGATGTATTACAAAAGTGGAGGTAGATTGAGGGACCGACAAAAGAGTACGAAGAAACTTCTTTTCGACTGTCTGTAACCCCTCCACGAACTTATAACCCCAGATGGCAGATCCATACGTTGCCATGGCTATGCATTGCAACCTATAGATATTAAGCATGGCTGCGATTGGCCTGGCCCCCAATCGCTGTGCAAAACCATGAACAGCAGCCGTACACCTTGCCATAGTGTGTTTTTCAGCTTTCTGTTCGGGGACCCACGAGCCCCTCTCGTCAAATAGTACCCCCAGATAGGTGAAAGAGGTCACACTAGACAGCTCCGCTCCTTCACAATAAAATGTTTTTGGCTTTCTTGGTCTCTGACCCATGGTCATTGTATGTGATTTAGCTATATTAACTGCGAGGTCCAGTGATTTCATAAAGGCCCCAAAGGAATCCAAAAGCCTCCGAAACCCTACAGCTTTCGGGCCAATAATACAGCATCATCCACGTATAGTAGCACAGGGATAACCCTGTACCCTACTCGCGGAATATCTAAGCTGACGGAATCTAAAAACTTTCCTAGATTATTAATATATAGGGTAAAAAGCAATGGAGCTAAAATGCAGCCATGACGGACGCCTCTTCCGGACCTAAAGTGCTTTGTGCAATTACCTTCTCAGTTGACTCTCACCCTCGTGGAGAGATCCCTCTGTAAGTCAGCCAAGAAGTGAACTAAACGTAGATCCATTCCCATATCTATCAGAATGGACCATAGCTTTGATCTATTTACCAGATCAAAAGCCGAGGAAAGTTCCATGAAGGCCAACTGTAGTGTGCCCGCTTTGGCCAATCTGTATTTCCCTACTAATAAGTGTAAATGTAAGCACTGATCCAGTGTACACCTTCCTTGTCTAAAACCATATTGGAGTATTGTTAAAACACCGTTCACGTCCAACCAGTCCATTAACTTAGTTAAAATCACTCTCCCTAATACTTTTACTGCAGAGTCAATTAAAGATATCGGCCTGCAACAACATGGGTCCCCTCTCTGGCTTTTTTTTAAAAACTGGAATAATGGAAGACGCCCACAATGAAGGGAAACCGTGTTGACTTGACATATTATAAACATTTGTCAAAATTTTGACCCAGAAAGTTGGATTTTTTTTTTATGTAAGTCGGCCAGGACACCGTCCGGACCAGGGGCCTTGTTACTGGTCATTTGCTTTATTGTCAGTTCTACTTCGCCTTCGTTAAACACTTGCAACTAGGACACCATCACACTGCAGACCAAGATGTGTATGTAAAAACGAGATGGCAGGGCTCCCCACCGCGGCTTCCAAGGGGATGTAGGATACAGATAGCAGAGGAAGGCTTCAAATATCTGGGAATATATGTCACAACTGACAGGGCGCAATTTATCGCGGAGAATCTCACGCGGCCCCTTACGCGGCTTCGTCGTGATGTCAAGCATTGGCGCTTCTTGCCACTGACGCTGCTGGGCAGAGCGGCCCTCTTCAAAATGATGGCTCTCCCCCGATTCTTGTACGCACTCCAAAACACGCCTTTTCTGGTCTCCCACGCGTATTTTGCAACAATAAACGCTGAAGTCACCAGCCTATTATGGGAAGGAAAGGCACCACGGATAGCACTGCATAAATTATCGAAAGGCTGCTATGACGGAGGCATTGCCCTCCCCAACATAAAAATATACTACTGGGCCTCGCAGCTCGTGGTTATAAACCAGTGGCTCCACGCACCAGGAGATGATCCAGCGTACCGTATGGACCGGCAACTGCTGGGTGAGGGTGGAGTCATGGGGGCGTTATATAATAAGAGTAAGAGGCACAACCTCACGGGCCCGACGGCACACACTATACAAGTGTGGCATGAGGCGCAGAGGAACCTGGGATGGGAAGAAAGATAACGCAGGCGACGCCATTATGGGACGCAAAGAGGCTGGGTAGGCTGCGTAACACTAAAGGATTTAGGCAGTGGGACCTGATAGGGATCTCGCGAGTCAGGGACCTCTGGAAGAAGGGAGAGGTGCTAACATTCGATCAATTACAGACTGCTTATGACATGGCGGACACCGAAAGATTCCACTACACACAAATCAGGCACGTGCTTATGGCAGAGATTGCACCAGGCACACAGCTGGCGGAAGCCTCACCACTGGAGGATAGACTCCTTACAGACCATCTTACCAATAGAGCCATATCTCAGACATATCGTAAAATTATAAATAATCAGCCGGACCCCCTGGTGGCCCTTAAAGCGAAGTGGGAGGTAGAACTAGGAGACTTTGACGAGGCGGAATGGCAGGAGGGCATATCTTCCCCCAGGGAGGTAGCGATACCATCCAAACTCAAACTGATACAGTTGAAAATACTGCATCGCACATACTATAGCCGAACTCTCCTATACAAACTCAAGCAGACAAACTCACCATTATGTCTTCGACAGTGTGGACAGGAGGGGACACTCTTTCACACCTTATGGACGTGTCCCATAGTGATCCAATATTGGAGGGCGGTAATGCATACACTTTCTCAGGTAACAAAAACCACGACGCTCCCAGAACCCAGGAGGTGCCTCCTTAACATATGGGAACCCACGGATCTTAACCGCTCAATGCAAACGTGGGTAACAATAGGCATGATGGTGGCAAAACGAAATATAGCGCAGAGGTGGGGATCCAGACAGACCCCTACCCTCCCCCAGTGGTGTGGAGACATGGATATCATCATGATTGGGGAAAAGGCAGTGTATGTCCACAGAGGGTGCCCTAAGAAATGGACACAGATATGGGGGAAATGGAACAGTTATCGAGGGGATATATGCGAACCCCCTAGGGAGAACTCAGATTCAGAGCTCAGTGAGTAGGCAGGTTGAGGGATCATCTGGGAAACGGGTGGGCAATGATGGAGTCCTGGATAGAGCACTGACTCGGAGAACCGAGATAATGTATTCGCAAATTATTGTAACGCTATATTTGATGTGGAATGAAACTGCAGGTACTTGTTGAATGATCCTCACTGTATGCAATGTCACAGATTGTTATATATGGTGTGAAAAAAACAATAAAAAGTTATTTAGAAAAGAAAAAACGAGATGGCAGGCCTTTTGCATCTGTGCACCTAATATCCCTGTATCCATCAGGACTGCCCCAATTTTGTTTTGGCAGTTGTATACAACACAAAACTGGACCAGGAGGTAAAGGGACCTAGTTACGTTACACAAGGCAACATTAATATTTTTAGGGACCGGGAGATTAACGCGTTACTCCGTGACAGCGGTGACTAATAGCCCGCCTGCCAAAATATAAATCCCATAACATCCTTTGGGATTTATATTTCGTCAGACAGGATATCGTCACTGTTGGATGGAGTAACCCGTCCGCCGAAATCTAAATCAGGCCCCAAGTGATTTGTCCAGAATCACAGGATATTGAGCCACCGCGACTAGAACCAGGCATTCACCATCCTCACCCCTGCCCAATCTCCTCTTGCTCACTGATTCTATGCTTCTCTTCCACCATTTACAGTGCTCTGCTGCATTTTTGCTAGGTTTGCGCTATAGAAATGCCATATACATACATACATACTTTGGAGAGGGCATATTTTCTACGCCTTCTCCAACTTAGCAACAGTAGTAAAAGTATTGGATTTTGGAGGATGGAGATTTACTATCACAAATGTTGCAGTGGCAATAGTGTAGGACTTTGGAGTGGTGAGATTTACTCTTAGGTAACCTTAATTTGAAAAACAACTAAATACAGATAAATAATAAACGTATTTCAACAAATATATAGAAAAATATAATTAAATAATTACAAATTAAGAGGACATTAAAATTCAAATACAGTTATATAAATCGATCAAAATAGTTAACATATATATTTAAAAAACACAACTCTACTACCCTATAAACCCAACGAATATCACACATTACAAAACTGGTATAAAATTATTTCTATTTTTAACTACTAAATCAGAATACATTTCATTTAAAATATGAATTAAAATAAAAATAATTTGTGTAATTTAAATTCTAACAGCTGAAGAATTAATTTAAGAAAGGTCTATTTAAAATGTACAAATGTAAGTTACCTAATTAATAATCAAATTACCATATCAAAATGTATAAGCTAAACTATTTAGAGACAGAAAAAACTGGATAATAAAGAAACTTTCCACCTTACTGCTCAACCAACTCATCACAAAAAATAATATAAATATTACAGCAATAAATATTAGGAAATATTTAGCAAAGCATCAGTAAAAATATTTTTTTAAACAAAATATTAAAATTATGTAATTAATAGTTTACATAACTAATCAAATTAACCAATTAAGCTATATAAAATTTATACATTGAATTTATATTAAATAATTACCACCCTACTCCCTTACAAACCCAACAATAAATAAAATCCCTCAAAAATCCAATCATATTACGAAAACAAAAACAAATTAACTATAAGACAATTACACATAATTAACATTCAATAGTGAATAAAACAAACAGAAATAACATTAATTAAAACAATTATATGAAACTACATTAAAAAAAATGTCATTAAATATTTATTTTTAAAGTCTTACCCGTGATATTCTGATCAATAAAATTATTATTATTATATCTGTTATTGCAAGGTTGTAAACCCAATATTCTTGTAGCAATTTATCTTCAGTGACACTTATACCTCTATTACCAGCAATTACAGAATCAAGGAAAGTCTGCAACAATTGCAATTGTAAATCCTTAAAGGAAATAGTATTTCCCAAACACAAAAATTAATTTTACTTAAGTGGGACATTTTCCTCTATTATATCATGCAGACCTTTGGAAAGTAAGGTTGAGGTGTACTGTCTGCAGGTTCCCTAACAATATGTTATTAGTGACAATGGTCCCTATCAAGGAAACATGAAGTCATACACAAAAGACTGCAATAAACACAGAAAGCATGTTATAAAATGCAGTGAGCAAGAAGTGTCGGGTTTGGAAATCACCAGATTTCCAGACCTCAGGCATTTGCTTTCAAGGAGACTTTCAGGGATACATTTTTTACAACAGTCACAATGAGGAAAACATCCTATGCTACACACTAAACATAAGCAAAAGGTTGGAGTCAAGATGTAGTTGTTGATGACGTTTCGATCCCCAAATGCAGTTAAGGGATCATCATCAGGACAGAAAAATCTTGCCTGAGAGGTAGCCTGTGTAAGGCAGGGGGAAAGGGTAGGGGAACAAGGAACAAAAAACAAACAAAAAAAAGTGGCAGTGGGGGGGTTGGAAGAAAAAAGGGGAGAAGAAAAAGGAGTAAAGGAAAGAAAAAACAGGTTAGAAAAAGATGGGTGGGTTATAAACAATATGAAGCATGCGATTAGTTAAATTAGGGGGGTGAGGATGGGGTTGTTTTGGGTGCTGGGCGGTAGGTGGTGTTGCACACTTAAAAGGCCTGTCCAATTGTGCAGATAGGCATAAAATTGGGATAGTAGGGGGATACTATGGCCATGCTCAGCGAGGGTCATGGATATGTGGGTGGAGTTACTAATCCATGTCTGAAGGTAAACAACGGCGAGTGAAGGGCCCTCCAAAAACAAATTGATCTAGTAATTAGCAGTGATAGAATCCCAATGGCGAAAAGGGGAAAAGCCCGCAAGAAAAACACCAAACTTACTGCCAGCACAAGAGGTGGGAGAAGGTACAATTTCCTACTCGTGGTGTCCGGGTGCCAAGGCTTGAGGTCATGTGGTGACGACAAGGGTCCTGAAAAAAGGTGAAAAGGGCTCAGCGGATCCCGTATGACAACAAGGGAGCCCGGTAAGGCTGCTTACCTATAGGGTTCCAGAAGAAAGCAGGGTCAGAGGAGTCAAGGATCAGTGTCCTGCCCGTGACATCCTGCTACTGAGGCTCGGAGTCGAGTGGAATGTGGAGAGGATGCTGAAAAGGTCAATTAAGGCTCAGCGAGTTACCTCTAGTGGGTATAGAGGCCAAGGGTGGTGGATGAATATCCGGTGACTGTGCTTACCTCATGGGTCCTGATTGGTGTGAGGATAGATGCGGGTGAACAGGGAGCGGGAGCCCGGGAACGCCATGTGTGTGTGCCGGTGCCCTTAAAAAGTAACGTGCATGCATGCTAGGGGTGACGACTGGGCAGACAGATAGAAAAGGTATGGAGATTGTGTGTCATGAAGGGAGAAAAGTTAGTAAGGATATGAGGAATTACATAGATTGGATAGGTAAAGGAAAGTCGCATTGTAAAAATTGCAAAGCATAACGTAACAGCATGAAATAATGTATGAAAAAAAACACATATGGAAAGAGAAACTAACAGCAGTTGAGCCAGGTGACTATGGAGCGGAGCAGGAGTAAACATAGTACAAAGCCATAATTACGTGTAAACCATACATAAGGTATTTCAGTCAGTCTTGTATCTATGGTACAGATAATTGCAGTGTACTGGAGGTCACACAACCCCAATTAACGGGCTGTGGGTGCAACAGTCCGGATGCTTAGGGTACCCAACAAATGGGTCGGCAAGGCTGTAAATTAGGTAACAGTCGGATTAAGAAGCCACAAAACTTTTATAAAGAAGAGGATAGGTAGAGAAAACAAATTTATGAAAGAACAATAGGAAATATTTGGAGGTTAGACGAAGTTAGTTCAACCCTCCATACGATTCAGTCCAGTATGGAGGCTGTTGGTGCGTAAAATCCATTTCAGCTCCTCCTTATTGAGGATTCCATTTATGTCTGTGCTCCGAGATGGTGGTTGGACCACATCGTTAACTTGCCACTTTAGATCATCCTCCTTGTGTCCTTGGCTTGTGAAGTGTTCCACTAAAGGTGCGTTCAGTGTTTGGCCTCTCAGCCTGCTTTGGTGTTGGCAGATTCTAATTCTGACTTTCTGCGTAGTTTGACCAATATAAACTTGATTACATGAGCATATAGTCACATATACAACACTGTTGGTGTTACATTCGGAAAAATGGTTTAGGGCTACATCAATAGTTCCATAAACAAATGTTTTGCTTTCAATAGTTAGGTGACACACACTGCACCCCCCACAATTATAGTTGCCCAGCATTGGTGGTAGGCCCTATATCTTAGTCAGTGTTTGGGAGGTCTTTTTGGTTGGTAATGCTGCTCTGACCAGGTGGTCTTTTATGTTTTTGTTTTTACAGAATGCAAAGTTCCAGCGACATATTGCCAGCATTCAAAATTGGCCAGTGTTTGATGATACATTTGTTAACCTGATTGGAAATCAGAGAAATGCGGTCACACATACCATCTGGTCACTATTATTTTTATGTTTGGGAGTGAGAAGTACTTCACGGGGACAGTACCATGGTAGTTTGAGTGACTGTTTGACATGTCTTTGGGGATAGCCTCTACTAATCATTTTTGCTAGATAGAGTTTGTGCTTCCTGAAAGTAATCCTTTTTGGAAAAGCATATCCTTCTAATGGGTAGGAACTGAGAGAAAGTTAGGGAGTCTCGTAGTGCACGGGGATGATGGCTGTTATAGGAGAGTTAGGTGTTTTTCTCAGTGGGTTTGCGGAAGAGGGTAGTGTATAGTTTATCCTCCTGGGAAATGATAATAGGTCAAGAAAGGTGATTTCCAAACCCCGCCACTTCTTGCTCACTGCATTTTATTATATGCTTTCTGTGTTTATTGAATGTTTAAATAAACACAATTCTTTCAATTTGGATACATATCCACACAGCTCTAATTGCAGTCCTGTGTATGACTTCATGTTTCCTTGATAGGGAACATAGTCACTAATAACATGCTGCTTACCCTTGGTCCCAGACTTACAGGGTTCCCTGGTTTCTTTTTCACACGGTTCCCCAACAATGTCATGGAATGTAAGGGTTCTTAGGGTTCCTGGAGGGCAGTTGAGCCAGAAGGGGCAGGGATAGGCATTTAACTATACCTCCTCCGGGTCTTCTATGTATATGCTCAACTTACAATATTATGTTACCGAATTTTAGAAAGCGCATGGCTACCCAGAAACAGGATTCCCAGCGCTAATAAAAGTCATGGAGGGAGGCAGTACACTGCTTATGTGAATAAACGGGACTTTAATTGCTTTTGAAGTTAAGCAAGTTATCATTGGTCTCTTACAATATGGAGGGAGTTCCAAAGCTTGAATGCCAAATAAACAAAGGAGCGCCCACCACTTATGGTCATTTTAATTTTGGGAACGGTCAACAGAAAGTGGTTTTTCGACCTTAGATCTTTTGCTTTGTTGTGCAGGACAAAGATGGCTGAGAATGTGGAGTCTCAGGGCATGTTTTATATTATGTATAATACAGTGTGTCTTAAGATTTTTCTTGTCTTTACTGGCAGCCAATGAAGGCTGGCCAGAGCCGGGCACACAGACTGCGTCTTTGGGAGGCTCATCAGATTTCTCGCATGCGAATTCTGAATAAACTGCAGCTTCCCAGTAACATATGCAAGACTCCCAAGATAATAGGAGTTGCCATAGTCTAATCACAACATGATTAGACCTTCCATTACTATCCTTCGGGTTTCCACAGGGAGCCCTTCAATAGTTTTTTTTTTTTATTTTTATTTTTTTAAAATTTTTATTGAACAATAATTCGGTTACAAGCACGGGCCTACAACCACCAGGGCCGGCCGCTAGGTACAGAATGAGATATACATGGATCAAGGCTGCAGTCAAGTCCCGGGGCGCAGCCCCGTAGTGGCTCCGGATAGTTCTAGAGGAACAGGAGACTTAAGTCCAACAGACACAAAAACTAAAAGAAAAACAAAAGGCGAGGCATAAGGGCAAACAGTGCGGGTCAGGCTTCCTCCGGGGAACTCCAGTGCAGACCATTAAGCAGCCGGCAAAAGGAAGGAGTACCGGGAGGCTGGGGACGGGGGGGGGGGGTCGAGGGAGATGAACGTCCATATGTAGTTATTCCAAAAGGTGCCAGGAACCATCAAGGGTCAGGGGGACATGGCGATATCGGTGTCCACCAGGGGGGGCGTACAGATACCCCCGCGATACGCATTCCATTGCCCCCAGATTCTACCCCATGCCCCCGGCTTACCACGGGCCACATACACAGTCTTCTCCCTGAACATACACCAGTCCATATTCTCCTTCCATACTGACACGGTGGGCGGCCGTTGGGCGCCCCAAAGCTGCGCTATATCTCTCTTGGCAATCATGTTCCCCAGGGCCGCCCACCGAGTCTGAGCCGCGCTGTAATCATTGGGCTCCCACACATTCAGGACACAGCGACGCACCTCCGGCAGCAGCACAACCCCAGTGACCTGTCCCATAACCGTATGGACCCGGCGCCAGTAGTCCGCCACCTCGCGGCACTCCCACAGGATATGGAGAAAGGTGGCGCTGAGCCCACAACCCCGCCTACAGAGCCCGTCGTCGGAAAATCCCATCGCGACCAAGCGAGGACCCGTCACATACACCCGGTGAAGAATCTTAAGCTGTACCAACCGGAGACGGGCTGGAATGGCGACCTCCTTGGGGGACGACAGTGCAGACTGCCAGTCCTCGTCGTCCAATTCCACCCCATCCCCCGTCCAAGCCTCCCGGAGGCGCACAAAGAGGTCAGCCCGATGATTAATCAGCTTTTTATAAGTTAAAGAAATAGTACTGTCAGGGACATGTCCGTCAAGTATGCGGTCCTCGAGGGGCGAGGAAACCGGGATCTTGGTCCCCTCCCCAAAGACCGAGAGCAGGGCGTGTCGAACCTGGGCATAGCGGAAGAACTCCCTGTCCGTAAGCTCGTATTCGGCCTGGAGCACCGCGAAAGTCTTAACCGTGCCCTTATGCCACAGGTCTCCCACTTTGCTGATACCAATCGTATCCCACTGGTCAAACCCCTTCGTAGTCCAGAGGCTGCCCAGGCGGTCGGAGGCAAACAAAGGAGTAGCACATGTTAGTCGCTCACTCCAGCCCGTGGCCGCAGTGGCAGCCCTCCAGGTCCGCACCGCAATCTTAGTAGGACCCGTAAGGGTCCGGCCAGCCGAGCGGGAGTAAAGTGCCCTGTTATAGTTCCCGCCGGGAAGCAGGAACTTGTCCATCTCATACGCCGGATTCAAGCCAGGCGCATACGTGGCATGGTTAATGGCCGATAGCTGCGAGGCCCAATAGTACCTGCGAATGTCAGGAAGCGCGATGCCCCCGTCGTACCAGGGGAGAGTAAGCTTAGCAAGAGCAATACGCGCCCGCCCGTCCCACACCAGTCTCCTCTGCAGGCTCTCCACCTCCCGAAAGTAGGCCACTGGGATAACGTCGAAGGAGTTCTGGAGTGCATAGAGGAACCTGGGAAGGGACATCATTTTGAACAGCGCGGCCCGACCCAGCGGGGACAGGGGCAGCCTGCACCACCGGGCCGTGTCCTCTCGCAATCGCCGGAGTGGACGCAGGAGATTCTGCTCATAGCGAGCCACCGGGTCCAGTGAAACGTATATCCCCAGGTACTTAAAGCCGCTCAGAGATATTTGGATCGGAAGCCGAGGCGGCAGGAGAGGAGGACCACCAGAGATAGGATAGACGCAGGATTTAGCCCAATTGATCGTGAGACCCGAATTGTTCCCAAAGGAAGTCAGAACGTCAAAGAGGACGTTGAGCGACTGCCGCGGTGAGGTGAGATACAGGAGAATATCGTCCGCATACAGCGAGACCCGATCTTCGAAGCCCGGGGCCCACCGGATCCCTCTAAGCGAGGGCTCCCAGCGGAGCCAAGCAGCGAGTGGCTCCAGGGCGAGAGCAAAGAGCAAAGGGGACAACGGGCACCCCTGCCTCGTGCCCCTGCCAAGGGCAAAGGGCCGAGAGACCCGCCCATTCACCACCACCTGAGCCATGGGCCCCGTGTAAAGAAGCTTCACCCAGCCAATAAATCCGTCCCCAAAGCCAAATTTAGCCAAGACAGCCCAGAGGAATGGCCACTCGATGGTGTCAAAAGCCATCGTGGCATCCAAAGAAACCAGCACGGCCGGTTCGGAGAGGAGCTCCGCCCTGGCCAGGGCGCCATGAAGACGCCGCAAGTTAAGAGCGGTGTTGCGGTGCGGGATGAAGCCGCATTGGTCCGGATGAATAAGATCGCACACGACGCTCAACAAACGATTGGCAAGGACTTTCGCCAGGATTTTAGGCTCTGCATTTAGCAGTGAAATAGGCCGGTAAGAAGTACAGCGGTCTCGCGGCTTGCCCTCCTTGGGGATCACGACTATCGTGGCCAAACGCTGGTCAGCCGGAAGGGAACCCGCCGCAAGAGACTCACGGAACATGCGACTGAGGAAGGGCGCAAGCTTATCAGGGCGCAATTTATATAGCTCAATGGGCAGACCGTTGGGACCCATAGCCTTGCCCGAGCGAAGGGAGCGGATCGCGGTCGCTATTTCATCCGCCGACAAGGGGGCGTCCAGCCGCTCACGGTCCTCAACGGACAGGCCGGGCAAGGCAATATCACTCAGTAGAAGGCGAGAGTCGTCCTCATCTCTGTCAGTCACTGGGGAGTACACAGCCCGGAGGTGGTCGGCGAAACATTCCACAATCTCATCCGGCTCAGTCACACACACACCATCCGCAGCACGCAACTCCGGGACCACACGATTCACTCTCTCCTTTTTGTCCAGCCACGCAATCAACTTTCCCGCCTTGTCCCCGGCGTCGTACAGTCGACCCTGCTGCTCCCTATACATAGTTTTGGCCGCGTCAGTGACCAGGGACCTATATTCAAACTGTTTCAGGCTAAGGGCATGGAGCCCGTCCGGAGTGACATTCGCCTCCAAGGCCGACTCCAGCCCCGAGATGTCAGTCTCCAGCCTCACCACTGCCTCACTCTTGACCTTCTTAGCCACCACTATCTGGGAGAGGGCGTGTCCGCGGATCACGGTTTTAAAGGCTTCCCACAGGGACATTGCAGACGACACCGACCCCTCGTTATCAAGGAAGTATTGGTCCATAGCCTTAACCAGGCTGTCGCGAGTCGTAGGGTCTCGCAGATACCATGGGTTAATGGGAGCGATCCGCCCTGCAGACCGCGACCCGGTGTCAAAAAGAAGCCACAGCGGAGAATGGTCGGAGATACCCCGCGCCAGGTGCCTGACCTCTCTAATCCGACCAGTCTGCGCCGCGGGCATAAGGAAGTAGTCTAACCTAGAGAGACTCCCATGCGCCCCCGAGTGAAAGGTGAACTGACATTGGGTCGGATGCATTAATCTCCAGCTATCCACCAGGCCGAAGGTCTCCAACATCCCACCCAGCCATGCCTGGGCAGCGGGGAGGGTCCTTGGTGGGTGACGATCCAGTTCACCCGAAACCACAGAATTAAAGTCCCCGCCCATGAGCAGGAGGCTGTCCGGAAGGTCAAGCAGCATTCGACCCAAGTCAGTGAAGGTGGAGTTCTGGAGGCCCGGAGGGACGTAGACTGAAACCAGGGTAAGGGGCTGCCCCTCCCACCTCCCAATCAAACACACATAGCGCCCTCTGTCATCCGAGACTATCTTAGTGATCTCCACCGGAAGGGAGGTTCGGAGGAGAATGCCCACCCCCCTGGAACCAGTTGTGAAACCAGAATGGGCTACGAGGCGATATCCCCCCCTGTTCATTGCATGACAAACATTACCAACCAGATGCGTCTCCTGGAGAAACACCACATCAGGAGTCAAGCGACGCAAATATTGCAGCACTACACCCCGCTTGATACGGTCCCCCAACCCATTGACGTTCCATGACATAAGCCTCAACCCGTCCCCCCCCATCCCCTCCAATAGATCAAGGGTCCCCCAGCCTGCAGCACAGTTCCCAGATGTGGACAAAAATCAATACCTCGCCCTGTAAACAAAAAACACACAACAAAACAACCCCTCCTCCCCCCCAACCCCACCCCAAGTCCAACTCCCCCCACCCTGCACCCCTGCGGGCCAAAAAACCCCCCCAACTTGCAGTGTGCCTGTCGCCCCACTAACCCCATTCTACGAAAAGACCCCGGAGGAGGAAAGGGACCCGTCCCCGCCCGCCCCCCTCACAGGTCCTGGTGAAACACAATATACAAAAAAAGGAAGACCCAACTGAACAGTGCAAAACGGCAAAATCAAGGACCGAAAGTCATTCTAAAGGGGACCCGTCACCTGCGGTGCCCGCAGAGGGTCCGGGACGGCCACCTCCGTCCGGCAGCGAGTCCAGCCAGTCACTTGCGGTCACAGGAGAGTCAAAAAAGGCTGTCCGATCCCCATGTTCCACTCGGAGTTTTGCAGGGTAGAGCATCGAATACTTTAGGCCCAGCTCGCGGAGACGACGCTTCACCCCTTGGAATCCCATCCGCTGTTTCTGGACCAGTTGCGTGAAGTCCGGGTAAAAATTGATGGTCGAGTTCTCGTGACGAACCGGGCCGTGGGTCCGTGAGGCCTGCAGAATAGCGTCGCGGTCCCTGTAGTGGAATAGTTTGGCCACGATAGGCCTCGGGGGGGCCCCCGGCCGTGGCCGACCGCCCGGAACTCGATGGGCCCGCTCCACGGCAAAGAACTTACTTAGGCCAGCCGGGGACAACTGTTGCAGGATAAGTTCCTCGACCACAAGGTCAACCGGGCGGCCGTCGGAGGACTCCGGTACACCTATGACGCGGATGTTGTTGCGTCGGGCCCGTCCCTCGAAGTCCTCAAGCCGCCGGGCCATATGATCGTTGACCACCCTGATGTCTCCAAGCGCGGCCCGCAGATCCGACACCTCCGCACCGAGGGTGGAGGTCCGTGTATCGAGGGCCTGGACCCTCTCGTTAGTTTTGGAGAGGTCGGCCCGGATCAGGGTGACATCAATCGCGACGGTGTCGATCTTACGGGCCAGGGCCTCGTATTGCGTGGCGATGGTTTCCCTGATGCCAGCAATGGCGCCCATAATGTCCTGCAGGGAAAGTTCCGTAGAGACGTTCGTGCCTCCCCCTGCAGCGTCCGGGGGGAGGCCAGCAGCGCCAGGGGACCTTCTGCCCTGGGTGTAGCGGTCCATGTTGTTGCTCTGGACCGCTCCCCCGCGGAGGGAGGCCTTGGTCTTGCGCCCCTCGGGACCCCCTTTGCCCCCCATGTGAACACGGTCACTCAAGGGGACCTCCAATCAAGAGGTGTAAGGGCACCAGCAAGAAGACCTCAAAATGTCGGTATAGGGGGTCCGAGGCGATAGGCACTCTAGTGGCAGGTGGAGGAAAACCTCGTGCAGAGGCCCAGGAAGCACCTCGCCACCCCGAGCGCACCCGCCAGCTGGTCTCCTGAAGTCCAAAACCGAAACCGAAAGTGGTGGATCGGCAACTGGCACCGCGCTGAAGCCGCTGTTGTTCAATTGCAGCCCGGCCCCACGGGTCACCTTCACCCCGGTCACCTCCGTCGGGTGGGTCCCAAAAGTTCCGACGACGACAACTCAGGATTCCCAGGTCCGAGTTGATTTTTGAAAAGAGATATGTGCTCAGCTGGTCTTCATCTCCCAGATTCCATAAACCACATCAGGATATTCTCAGGATAAATTCCGAGGAGCAGAAAGGGTCCGGGGAGCCCTGTGCTCACGCGACCATCTTGGATGCGCGCTAGGCTCCTCCCCCCCCTTCAATAGTTTTAAAGAGGGCTCTTAGGAGACCAAACCACCTTCGTGCCACTTTCTTAGCCTGTGAGGTCATAGTAAGGTCTCAGTCCAAAAAATACTCCTAGGCTCTTAATTTTCGAAGGACGGTCACCCATGCACGAAGACCAGGTAAGGAGGTCCCAGGAGAAAGAGTTGTTCCCAACCACCATGACGTGCGTCTTGTCACCATTTAGCTTGAGGCAACTATTGGTCATCCATTTTTTGACTTGCTTCAAGCAGGTGGACAGATTTGCCGCAGTGTGAGTAATGTTAGGTTCCAAAGACACAACGACCTGGGTGTTGTAGGCATACAACACCATTGTGAATCCTGCTGGGCACATAACGTCAGCCAGAGGGTATGGATAAAAAAATCATTATATATATAAAACACCTACTGGCAGTCGCCAGTAGGTAGTTATAGTAAGGACCTATTTTCCATAGGAAATCCGCAACATTCTATTTGGAATAACGTTGGCGCCGATCGACGAATCTTCGTGAAATTTTCCAAACCTTTGGCCAGCTCCGGTCCGCTCCTATCCTTAAAATTTCTTGGCGATTCATCAAGCGGGGGCCGAGAAAAAAGGGGGGTCCCAAAACGCGTTTTCCCCATGCATTTTCCCATAGGACCAGTTGACGCAGCTACAGCCCGAACTGCTGAATGGAATTACACCAAATTTGGCAAAAAGGTAGTCCTCAGTTCAGACTCGTGCCTTTTGCTTAAATGGTGTAAATCCGTTCAGTAGTTCCTGAGAAAATTAGAGTTAAAAAGATAGATATATCTGGGCAGAGCCTAACCACACATCTCATCGTGAGATCTGATTGGCTGTCAGTACATCATCCAAGAAGTGTTGGCAGCCATCTTGGGACCAATATACATGATAGCACCTCATTAAAAAGCATTGCAGTTAATAGAAGGTTTTAAGATTTTAGTTACATTAAAAATCATTTGTTGATGGTACCATACTCATTTTAGGAATTGTGGTGTGTTCTAAGGTGATTTTACCATGTAAAAAAGCCTTCTGCTGTGATATCATGAATCATGTTTGAGAGAAAACTATTTTCTCATGCTTTTCCCACAGAGGTTTGGAAGGTGATCTATAAGCTAAACTGAGAGCATATTTTCTGTAAATTTACATTATCTTTCTCAGTCATGTGAGAATGAAGTCTGACATTCTCAATAAAACATGTACATCCAACAAGTGCAGAGACTGTCAGTTGATTCCTTTGTGTTCTACTGCAGCTTCCCAGGGTGTTCTAAAGAACAACTAGAGCGCTAACAGTCCTACTTATGACAAACGTATGGCACACCTGAAGCCATCTTGATTGGAATAAAGTGGTAACTCTTAAAACATTTAATTTAAAAAGGAACAACATGAGGGGGTTCATTTTGCCATAGAAAGTATGATTAGTGCTGAAGAAAGAAAAATTAGGGCACATTTTGAGTGACTTATCAAATCCTCTAAATTCTGACATGCAGACTGAAACATGCACTATCAATACCAGCAGCAGACTTCCCTGGTGAGCAGTAGCTTTACTACAGTGGTCTAAAGCAACTAGAGTGCTAACATTCTGAATTTATGGCAAATGTCTGACACATCTGAATACCTTCTTGATGGAATCAAAGTAAAAACTGAAAGTATTTCCTACTGAGGAGACTGTAGTAAATGAGGAAATTAGGAAACTTCATAACAAATAAGTCTCCCAAAATGGCCACCAGAGACAAAAGAGCCCAAATGTAGCACAAATATCACCCAGATGTAGCCCACATGTAGCCCAATGACAGCAGTGTGCAAAACATTTATTTTTTGTGTATTTGCAGTTTTATATAGTGCAGACTTGTCAGGTATTGGAGTGCTTTACATGAGCATTGGTCACATCACACAAGATCAAATTCATTTTGGTTGTAGACATGAGGAGATTAAGTGATTTGACCAGAATCACAGAATGTTGAGCTGAAGCAGAAACTCCAACCTGGTTCCCCAGTTGCAAAGTCTGCAGCTCTGGAAGTAGCACCACATCCTCTCCCATAAGTGCAACATTTAATCAAGTGGTCAACTGGATATAAAAACATAAAAATTACAAATAATTTAAAAGTTCTTTGTCGCTATTTGAAAACTCAGAAAATATGTCCTCGTTTTAGTTTTTTAGAGCACTAACCATAATTTTGATGCAAATAAGACCCTCTCATATATGTAATTTCTAAAGGAAATGCTCTAGGTATTACAGTTTTGATTACATCAAGATGACGTCAGGCGTTCCACACTTTTGTAATAAATATAGAATGTTAGCAATCTAGTTGTTCATTGGGATACTGTTGAGAGGCAGAGGCCAGGGGAACGGACTCTGAAAATTGAAGGCAGGTAGGAGAGTGCAGAGTCAACAATTTGACCACACTGGGCAGGCAGGAAGGGCACTGGCAGCACAACAGACTATGGAGGGCAGTGGAAAGGGGGGCAGGGGCAACAAACCAACAATACAGGACTGGCAAGAGAGGCGGTGGCAATATAATAGACCATTGTGGGCAGAAGGAAGAGGCAGTGGTAGTACAACCATACATGCCAACAGACCCGTTTCAGCCCGGAAACGTCCAATGTTTTTAAGCTCAAATGGGCTTTATTTGATCTGTCTCCTGTCTACAATCTCCTCTTTTTCAATGTAACTCAAAGGGGAAAATCAATACCCCATTTTTTTTCAAAAATCTCCCTCTTACCAAGTTCAAAATATTCGCAAGTATGGTACATTGGATCATGGTAGGCAGGAGGAATTGGGGTAGGGACATCGACTCGGATAACAGAGGACAGGAGGGACATGGAGAGGTGCACCAAACTGACCCTACAGAGCAGGCATCAGGGTTTGCAGCAGCACAATACACCACACAGGGCATGCGAGACGGGAATGCAGCACAACAATCCATAGAAAGCAATAGGGAGGGGACAGGAACATGCACATGGACAACAGAGGACAGACGGGAAAGAGGCAATGGTAGCTAGCTGACCATAATGGACAGACAGGAGAGAAAGCTGCAGCATAACAGACCATAAAGGGAAGGAGGGACGGATCAGGGGCATTACAATGTGACAGACAAGCCAGGAGGGAGGGAATAGGGGTCTGCACATGGAAACAGAGGGCTGGGGGCAAGGGGGCAGGGCAGGAGCAGCAAGATGACCATGGAGGTCAGGCAGGATGGGTACTAGAAACAAGATACACCATGGAGAGCAACAGTGAGACTAAGATGGCATACACACAGACCATGGAGGGAAGGTGGGAGGGGGTCAGGGGCAGCTAGCTGACCACACAGGGAAGGTGGGAGGGGCCATGGCAGCACAGAAGACCATGTATGGCAAGCGGGAGGGTTAGTGGCAGCACAATGGCTATGAAGGGCAAGAAGGAGGGTGCAGGGGTATGCACAAAGGACCATGGAGGATAGAAGGGAGGGTCAGGACCTAGGCACAGACAAGAGAGTTCAGGGGAAGGGGCCTCACAACAGACCGCGCGGGGCAGGCAGGAGGAGCAGTTGCAGCACAACAGACCAGGGAGGGCAGAAGGGTGTGGCAGTAAAATGGACCATGGAGGACAGGAGGAAGGGGATAGGGGCATGGCATGTGGACAGGCAGGGTGGAGGTGGCAGGGACAGGTTACAGTCATCTGACAATGCTAGGCAGGTGGGAGGGGAGTAGCAGCTCAACAGAACACTCAGAGTAGATAGGAGTGGCAGGTCCATGGAACATGGTGGGCAAAAAGGATGGAGCAGGGGCATGCATAAAGACATCGGAGAGCAGGAGGAAGGAGAATAGGGGCAGCAAGCCAAGCACAGAGGCTAAGCAGCAGGTCAATGATGGGCCATAGAATTGGGCAATGGAGGGCAGGAGGAGTGGACTGGTACATCATGCTAAATGGAGGGCAGTGGCAGCACATCCGACCATGCATGGCAGGAGGGAGGAGGCTAGTCCATGGATTCAGACAACAAAGGATAGGGAGGAGGTGGATGGGGCAGCAAGCTAACTGTTCAGAGAAGGTGGGTATTAGGAACTTTATTGGTTTTAAAACGTGTGTCTGTGCGAACTACTTAAAATATGAACAAGTATGCAGCATAATCTCACTTTTATTCAGGAAGAAGAATACGTTTGTGACTGTGACTCCGGGCTCACTTGGCAGAAACACCCCCTGACCCTCCACCCCCCATCGCAAAATGTAATGCCTGTGAAAAGTGTAGGTGGACGCAGTGTTATATAGAACATAGTCCTGAGAGCACGATTGAAAATGAAAACTAGATATAGTATATGGTATAAACTATGCACCAAAAAGTGTGATACAAGATGAACCGGGGCGTGAAATATAATATGCAACACATTGTGCGCAGTGACAGATTCATTGGAGAGCGTGAGATAGCACAGGCACTAGCGCGTGCTATGCGATATGCGCCTTGGAGTGTAATATGCACAGGGCAGTGTTGTGTAACCTAACTAGTCTCTAAAGTTGTAATATAAAATATATGCTGGGGAGTGTAACGTTGCATATGCACTGTGACAAAGATATGGATCCCAGATTTTAATATGTATGGCATAGCGCTGTGCGTTATAACATAGGCATCGAGGAAGGCACGTTAGATGGGGCAATATAACCCGTGCGAAGGCAAGTGTGGCATGACATATTCACGGGGTGGTGTTACAGTGCACATGGGCTAGAGAGTGTCATAGCATACGCACTAGCTGGTGGAATACAACACAGAGGTGTGTGGCACTTGGCGGGTGTAACACAGCATTGGGCTCAGCCAGGAGCACGCTGTGACTCTCAAGTAAGGCTCGTCTCCTTTCCAGAGAGTAAAATAAAAAGTATTACACATCCGGCAGTGGATGTGTGTTTTATTAACCGAGAGGGGGGTTTCTTGCATAGTTTGGTCGAATTTTTTTCGAATCCCCTTTGAATGGCTTGGTGTGCGTGTGTATTACATGTGCCCATCAATAGCTACCCATGTTTGTATAAATAAACGACAAGGGTGTCTACTTGGACACGTCAGACACGTCAGAGCTTCACTAACGGTGTAAATACATTCCACGTGGATTCATTGTATGCATAGTCGCCTTTTAATGAATATCACGCAAATCGTCATGGTGATAGGTACATACGGTTTGTCCAGCATGTCCTAGGTGTTTCTATAAATATATATTTTTTTTAAATAATAAAAACAAAGGCCGGCCCCGGGGGATGGGGTCCCTGGGGCCATAAGTGGCCTGAGGAGGGGGGCAACGCAGCCCCCCTCCTAAAGAATTTAAAAAAAAAAAAAAAAAAGGGCCATGACCCGGGGGTTGGGGTCCCCGGGGCCGATTAAGGCCTTGGGAGGGGGGGCCACGTGGCCCCCTTCCAAATTTAAAAGAAAATAGAAAAATTAGGAGGCAGGCCCTGGGGGATGTGGTCCCCAGGGCCAATAAATTAGAAAAAGAAGGGGGACCACACAGCCCCCCTTTTTAAAAAAAATTAATAAATAAAAGACCGGTATCGCGCCTAAGGCCACGCCCCCTCCTTGCAGCACTCTGCAAACGCGCCCCCTGGTGAGTTGTAAGTTGGGGAATTAATTCCCCTTCAATACTGAGGGTCCCTGAGGGCCAACTAGCCCAACAGGTATCTCCAGTATGCGCCAGGGAGCTGCGTTGCAGACAGGTGTTCTGAGGCCACGCCCCTTTTTCACACCTCTATGCCACGCAGCTCTGTGGCGCTTACTGGAGGTACCTAGTGGGCTAGTTTGACCCTAGGGACCCTTAGAATTCAAGGGGACTTAATCTCTCAACTTAGAACGCCCACAGGGCGCGTTTACACAGTGGTGAAGGGAGGGGACGGGGCCTGAGGTGACGTGTGCAAACACGACCTGTGGCGCGTTTTAAGTTGGGGAAATAATTCCCTTTCAATCCTGAGGGACCCTCCAGGTGCTTCCAGTAAGCACCACTGCGCTGCGTTGCAGAGAGGTGGTGCAGGCCGTGCCCATTTTTACACCTCTCTGCAATGGAGCTTACTGGACATACCTTGTGGGCTATTTTGCCCCTAGGGACCATCAGGATTCAAGGGGACTTAATCTCCCAACTTAAAACGGCCACAGGGCTTATTTACATAGTGGGGTAGGGAGGGGACGGGGCCTGAGGTGACGTGTGCAAGCACGCCCTATGGCACGTTTTAAGTTGGGGATATAATTCCCCTTCAATCCTGAGGGCCCCTGGGGGTTAACTAGCCCACCAGGTGCTTCCAGTAAGCGCCACTGAGCTGCATTGCAGAGAAGTGGTCCAGGCCGTGCCACTTTTTACACCTCTCTGCAACACAGCTCTGTGGCGCTTACTGGAGGTACCTAGGGGGCTAGTTGGACCCTAAGGACCCTTAGGATTCAAGTGAACTTCACCTCCCATCTAAAAACAGCCACAGGGCGTGTTTACACAGTTGTGAAGGGAGGGGACGGGGCCTGAGTTAACGTGTGCAAACACGCCCTGTGGCGCGTTTTAAGTTGGGGAAATAATTCACCTTCAATCCTGAGGGACCCTGGGGGCCAACTAGCCCACCAGGTGCTTCCAGTAAGCGCCACTGCGCTGCGTTGCAGAGAGGTGGTCCAGGCCGTGCCACTTTTTACACCTCTCTGCAACACAGCTCTGTGGCGCTTACTGGAGGTACCTAGTGGTCTAGTTGGACCCTAGAGACCCTCAGGATTCAAGGGGATTTAATCTCCCAACTTAAAACGGCCACAGGGCGTGTTTACACAGTGGGGAAGGGAGGGGACGGGGCCTGAGGTGACGTGTGCAAACACGCACTGTGGCGCATTTTAAGAGGTAGTTTTAATCCCCCTGCCCTATTATATACTAGGGGCTTACAGAGGAGGTCATGATAATCACAGTGGGACCCCAACTCACAGTGTTCCCTAGGTGTTTTCACTGCATTCTAAGGGTCTTAACATAGCACTGGCTCTAGGACTGGTTAGTCAGACTCAGTTACCATCAGTATCCGTCTGAAAAAGTTGAGGGTACAGGATGATTTTGCAACAAGGCTTCTTTCTGCTCTTCTGCTTGTTCTTTCTGCACGTTATCCTTCTTCCTGCACTTTTCTTCGTCTTTGAGGACTTCTGTTGCTTCTTTATGCATTTCTTTTTTTTCTTTCTGTGCATTTGTTCTTCTTTCTTCACATGTCCTATCTCTGTAGGCATAGCTAGAAATTAGCATTTAAAAAACCTTTGAAATTCTCTGAAAAAACCATAGGTTTCAAGCACGTTATAGTCAGGAATTAGCATTTAAAAAAACCTTAGAAATTCACTGAAAAAACCATAGGTTTCAGGGGCGTTATAGTTAGCTGGACTTTTCACTCGTACAAAACCATTGAAATTCCCCCGTTATAGTTAGTTCAGCTAACTATAACTCGCGCGCCCGCAATGCACGAGTTTTGTACGAGTGAACAGTCCAGCTAACTATAACGCCCCTGAAACCTATGGTTTTTTCAGTGAATTTCCAAGGTTTTTTAAATGCTAATTCCTAACTATAACGTGCCTGAAACCGATGTTTTTTTCAGTGAATATATCTCCAAACAAAACTCCTCCAAGCAGAAGCCTTGAGAAGCTCTTTATTGGACCATCAGGGAAGACTGCATTTCGGCGTGGGGTGTGCCTTTATCAGACGCCCTTCTCACTGGAAGATCACTGACACCCTCCTTTTGAACTACTATGATCCTATATATATATATAAATATATATAAAAAAAATAGAGTTGTGTAACAGGTAAATTGCCCAGCGCTCAAATACCCCACCAGTGTAGTTCAAAATATTAAACACAAACACATCTGTGATAACCAATTAATAATGATTCAACTTTATCTTTAGGAACTGTGTCCAAATATAGGGAGACCTTATCAACTGGGAAGATTTTCTCTTAGCTTTTTAAAAAAAAGATACGAATAATGGAAGATGAGGTAAACTCTGCTTCTGTATTTAACTTCACTACTGAATTTCATTATTATTGAATTCTGGACTACAGATGCATAATTTAAGACTAAAGACAGTTTGATAAAATGTCAGGCCTATTTTTCTTTTCCTTTTATATTTTCCTATTTACATTATTTATATATTCCTTTATATAACGGTTGAGGAAACAGTACTGAAGTTTATATTTAAAAAACTTTTATATGTTATAACCATCTAAAGTTGTATGCGCATGTATATAAGAATATGAGTGTATTAGCAAATACTAAGTGTACCATTTTTGTTTATATGACAGCCCTGAAGCTAGCGCGAAACACGTGTTGGCACTTTCTGTAATATTCCTTTGTGAACCTTTTGACTTCTAAAAGAAACAAGAATAAAAACATCATGAAATAAATTAATAAGAAGACTAATCATCTGTGGATCATTGAATGTATTGATTATTATTATTCTCAGATGTGTTTGTGTTTAATATATATATATATATCCACATTTAAGCTGATGAACCGCTAATAGGCAGGACCCTTCCCTGAACTGCAAGCTTCCGTTGTTAATAAAATGGCTGTACTCCTTTCTGGATATCGCCCATAATTCCTAATCAAACCTGTGTTTCAGGATCAAATAGGAGACGGTATTGAAGGCGGCGCTCAACTCTGGAAGAATAAGCACAGCTGACCCACCTTGGTCTGGTGTTTTCCAGAGATCCTCCATAGCCAATAAATCCTCTACCAATTTATTGGCATGGTCTGTGTATCGCCGATGCATAAAAATGGTCTTTTGTTTTATTTCAGTCAGAAAAGAGAGATTGTTGGTGAGAAAAGACTTCATTCTGATAATTTCTAGACAATGACAGACCTACTATATTTTGGGTTCCAGCACAGTAGGTTATACAAAAAAACATACTGTAAAAAGATATTTGTACATCTGGCTTGTTAACTATTCTTACACTCCCTTTGCTGAGAACACGTAGATTTGAGTGGCCACTATTCTGTACTGGGATCCCAAGAGGTGCCACCGTTCCAAAGAAGAATCCTTTATTTCCCACAATTCCTTCTTCAAAACAGAATCTTTTCTGATGAGTCAGGTTTTTTTGGGAGAAAGGCCATAGCATGATCTTCACCTAACGGATTTGATTGGAATAAGGCAGAACCAAATACATTATCAGAAGAACCGGTTTCTACAACTAATGGTTTTGAGTTATCTGTTTGGATCAAACAAGTACAGATATAAACTTTTGTTTTAAGGTCAAAAAGGCTGCAATAGCAAAGTAGCCCAAAAAGTCTTCCCTTTCTTTTGATATGAAAGGAGGGCTGACAAAAAGGATACATTTGCAATTAATTTCCTATAAGAATTTGCAAATCCCAGAAAACACTGGCTTTCTCAGACAGATGTTGTACCATGCCAGTCAAGAATTGCTTACACCTTACTCTGATCACACAAATACCATTAGCAGATAAAATAATCCCATATAAGATATTGTTATTTTAAAGGTGAATGGATTTGTTTCCCTACATGATTTTGAAAGTTTTCAATTAGATGACCTTTATTGCATTATGTGTATATATAAATAATACATTCACAGCCCCATCTTTCTTAATCTGCTTCTTTAGAAATACAACCTAGAGTGATAATCATCTTTATGGGTTCTTCTTGTTAAACAGACATTTCTTCGGATGGCAGGAATGAGTGAAGGACAGTGTGGGAAGGAGGTCGAATAGTTTGCTGGTGCTTCACTATTCTTTTAGTTTGACTATCTATTTGGTACATCCTTAAGCTGTTTTTGAGGAATCCTAAACCAGGCCTGTTTGATTCCCTGGCAACAGCTTTAAACTTAGTAATATCATTATGCAGTGTTGTATTAATGCATATGGAGGCGTACAAACACTTGGCAATGATGATTGTAATATAGAAGGTCTCAGCAATGCAGACAAATGTATGGTACACTCAAACCCTAGGCTAAGAAAGGCAGGATACTGTGCTCTTCATGCAGTCCTCAAATGGAGTAAGGTTCTCTTTTGTTTCTCTTTTCACAATCCTTCCATTATATTTTTAACAACCACAAAAAAAGATTAATCTAGCAGGAAGGCAAAGCACTGAGCATCATAATAAGCAAGTGCGCCTTTACTGGCGAGAGCCACAAGAGAGCGTCGAAGCACATCATACTGATAGATGTTATAAAAATTAATTATAGCACAACAGTGATGCAATTCATCAAACAATGCATTTCAGTAAGAGAGAACACATTTTACCTGATTTGTTCATCTTCATCATCGTATAGGTTAACACACGTCGAAACTGGTCTTGAAAATATTTCCCGTTGCTCCCTCTTTTAATAAACAAACAGAAAATAGAAATACAAAATTATCCCTTATCTTTAGAAAACTTTGAAGAGGTGAAGTCCTTTTATTAGGTTTGCGAGCCAGCCAGCATTTACCAGTTATAAAAAGATGCTTAGAAAAATATATACTTTACCCCAATGCACAAGTACCCTTGACCACCCAAGCACAAGAAAAATGCACCAAACTAACCAGACAGTGATAGTATAACAAATCATAATTCTATGATGCAAGAAAGTGGGTTACTGGTTGAGAAGGGTGAAACCCTTCTCAGGCAGGAACCACAATCCTTGTCAGGGTGAAGTCAGAAGCACACCCCCAAATTAACCTCCACTCAACCCACTTGTAGTTCAGAATAGAGCGGACATGCTTAACTTAGAGACAGACAATGTGTACAGTATTCAAACAGTAATAAAGAGAAAAACAACACCTGAAAAATCCCACAACAATTTAGAAAAAGATAAAAAAAAAAAAAAAAAGTATAAACTAATGTTATTATTTTCCAAACACAACAATAATCATCGACCGTGATGACAGGCGACGCCACAATATTATAGGAGACTATATTCAGTATAGTGTATCCAGACCATAGTATCCCCACCACTTCCCCCATATCTTCTCATGTTTATGCATAGAGAGCCCCTTGCCGTGCAGATAGGATTTCTTGCTAGGCACACCAGTCCACTCCCGCCCGCCATCCCACAAGTGAGAAGGCCAGCTGGAATATCTATCTTCGGGCAATGCCTCACTTGACCAACAATGTGGCAACCCCAATGAATGTATACTCCGCATGCGGACCACCAGGTCTTCAGTAGGTCTAGAAGAGTCACTCCAAGGGAGAGGTCAACAGGCGTACCAAGCACATGCGAAAGTTCCCATGCTATCTTCTACCATTATGGAGTCATCATGGGACAGGTCCAACCATGTGATAACAATCCATGTCAGGGGAGGCTTGGGTGTACCTACCTGCTGGGTGGAGTCACTGGTGGGTCATGTAAGTTAAGTGGAGATAACCGAGCTGAATCGGAGGCGGGCAGATATGAATCATTCCCAAAGGGCCCTTCTAACTTCCCTCCACGCTGCTTCACTCAGTTCCCCAAGCCAAGCTTTCTATTTCCGTCTCAGCATGGCAAACTGGTTTGGGGAGTTTACATCCAAGGGCTGGCAGATCTGGGACAGAGCTCCCGTGGTCAACCTCCCATTTACCTCCAGTGGGGTTGACCTCTGTAATATCAGGGTCCGAGGAGATGTTAGCTGCAAGGGTGCGATGTAATTGGAAGTATTTGTGAAACTGGGAGGGGGTTGTTTGTATAGAGTCTGTAAATCCTGGAATGTCCAAAGGTGACCCCCTAACCACACATCTGCAGGCACAGTAATGCCTATTGTGTTCTATTTTTAAAATCCTTCCAATCCTGCTATATGATGCAACCAAGTTCATTGCCATAGTGGGGTCATCAGCTTCAACCTATGATCCCAACTGAGGTGGAACGCCGCTCTCCAGCACAAGCAAACCACACAGGTGACCAGCAGCGACTGCCACTAGAGGGTGCCACCCACATAGTATTTTACGTTATGTGGATGGTAATTGCAAAGAGCAATTACTATCCAGATAAATTACTAGTTTTTTATTTAATTAAATAAGGGCTTTAAGCCATGCAGAGTGCTGCTTAAGTGCCTGGCTGCCTCTTGCACTTGCTGTGATGAGTTAGACACTTTTAAGTGGGACACATGTTCTAGTTAGCATGTGTCCCTCAGCATTTCCCTTTAAAAAAAAAAAAATCCATGTGCAAGCTAAGGGCTGACCTAGCACCAGCCCTGGCCTGCAATGTTCGAGGTTCTGAAGAGACCTCCCATTCATGACGCAGCAGTGTCATATTTACAAGGAGTCCCAGGTGTCTAGGGCATAAGCCCAGTCTTCCTGGGACTGCCAGTCAATCACTTTCACAGCCTGCAGCAACACCCTTTCACAACTCGTTGCTGGTGACATGTTTGGAAAGGGTGTTGCTTGCAGCCTGTGAAGTAACGCAGGCAAGTGACTCGAGGTCACAGAGTCATGACACTCTGTGACCTCGAGCCAGATGCTCTGTGCATGCTTTGCATGTTTATAGTAAGTACCTACATCGGAGGCTGAGAGGCCATACTCAGGCACTGCGTCCCAGACTGGGAATGCCAATGTAGTGTGCCTCTGGGTACAGACCTGCATTGAAGTCTCCGCCAACTATAGTGGTACCCATTTGGAGGGCAGATAGAACAGCGGTCAAGGACCTTGGTGCAGATGAGGAGTTTGATTGGGGATATATACTGATGCAAAATTTAAGAGTTGGCCCTCCAGAGAGCACACCCCCCTTGGTATATCTATTGTCGGGGTCTGCATGGGTAGTTGTGATTGCCAATGGTAAATTCTTATGCAACAGGATGGCCTCTCCCATGGAGCCCCGGGTGAACCTTTAGTGGTAAGCTCAGTTGCACCCAAATCTCTTAAGAAAAGGACAGTGAACGTCCATCATGTGTGTTTCTTGTAACAGCGGGGGTTGGTGAAGCTTGGCATGTCAGAGGATGTCATAGTGCCTAATGCGGTCTAGTAACCCATTAACATTCTAGGACATGAGATTGAAATATGATCTGGGAAGTTTGGGAGTGACGTTTGTTGGTGTGTGTAGGTAAAGCTAAAATGGGGAGGTAATAACAATGGATATGGTTACAGCCTCTGAACTGTGTATGTTATAGCAACTTGTTTCAACAAAAATTGCCTTCCGTCTATCACCCAACTCCCCAACCTCATACTTCTAACCCCGAAGTATCTGTCACTCTTAACCTAACCTAATCAATTAGGAAACAAAAAAGGTGTATATATTGAGGAACTCCTCCAATTAAGGATATCATGCCTAGCGTGTGTCATAATGTCTCATTGTGTTTCTCAGTTAGTGTAGCTCATCAGCTGCATCCGTCTCCTCTTGAAAAGGGGGGGCGGGGGGAGCGGTGGACCAATGGGTCGCGCAACTGGCCCGCAGGGTCATCAATCCGGGTTGACAAAGAAATCTTCTCTGCATGAGCTGCGGTCGTCCACACCCCTCCCTTCCAGCGCCCCCCTACTGTGACCCGTAATCCGGAGAGCACCGGAGACCATAGGTGCTGCACCTGTGAGATCTAGTGCATCGACTCCCAGGTGGCTAACTTTGGAACACCTTGTCTTTTGAACTTCGCATGGCCGAGTCCAAGCACTGTTTAGGAAAAAAAGAAAAAGAAAAAAAAAACCTGGCTCTTCCACCAAAATATAGATACGATTCCCTGTGCTCGTTCTTCAGTCTCTGCTTTTGTGCGCCGGGACTCTTCAGTGGAGCACTTTACAAAGGACCTTGATTAACTGAATTAGTCTCAGGGTGATACGGACTTCCCTGCTGTAATTCTACAGCCATTCTAGGCTCATGGGCACCAAGGAGGTCCTTCCTTCCCACTGCCCAGTCCCAGGCCTGCTGAGGCGTTTCAAATAGGTATATTTTAGAGTTAAAGATCACTTTCAATTTCGCTGGGAAAAGAGGCATATTTTGAAGGTTGAGTTGCTTCAGTTTTTGTTTGAGGTCAGTGGACAGGGAGTATCTTAGACCCTCCACCCCCCTCCACTTTCTCATATCTTTGGGGGAAACCAACTGACGTCTGTGGGCACCGCCGCCATCCTGCACTGAAGAAGAGTACAAGGGATCAGCCACTATCAATCCCCGCGCTGCCAGCGTCCTCCCGGAGAGGGTCAAGGCTAGCCTAGGCCCCAATCTCAAGACTCCAATCAGAGCCAACCCCAGCAAGCGGGCAGGGTGGTCAAAAGAGAAGGGGCAAGACAGCCCCAACCTCAGCGGGCACTACTCCCGCTCCGGATGCATGGCCACACACGCATTGGCCTCAGGCCTACCGTTGCCCAGCACCATGGGTCACAACCATGGTTCCGGGGGCTGGGGGGCACAGCAACATTTCCGCAGCCTTATATTAATAAATAAATATTGTTACATTATTTAACAATTTGTTATACATTGTTGATATTTGAATATAAATAATAATTTCAAGATTTACTTGACTAAGTTTGCTGCCAAGTGCGTTGTTGGGAAAATAAATTAATTTTACATTTCTATATAGGAATACTGTTATGTTTTTAAATGCTGTACTATTTTTTTTTAATTCATAGTTTTGCATTTTTTTTATAGTTATGCTTTCATTATACATTTATTTATTTGTCGTGCTTTTTAATGTGTGGTGGAAAATTATATATTAAGTACATTTAATAAATAATATTAGTGTTATTACACAGTTTATTACTGATGTATTTTGTTAGATTTTCATATTTTAATTTGTTGAAATAAAATGATATTTTGGTGATTATTGCCTACATTTCATATTATTAGATATTTTATAGAATGTTAAACATATATTGAGCTATTACCTTTAAACACCGTCCAAAAATGGATTTATATTGGACTGGGTATAGTTACTGCGATCACATAAGTGTCCAACCTTTTACCCTAAATAGTTCCGTTTAGAATAGGAATAGAAAATGTGACCCTTTAATGTCAAACACATTTCCCTAAATTGCTTAGATTGGAGTGGGAATAGTAAATGTGACCACTTTACAGCCCAACACTTTCCTAAAAATGGCTTAGGTTGGATTGGCATCAGTAATTATGACCCCCTTTAGTGTACAACACAACCCACAAAATGTTTTCTAGATACGTGGGAGTAGAAAATGTAACCACTTTAGAGTGTAACATGCTTAGTTCAACATGTTATAGTTAGGCCTGGCCGGTAAAACTATGCAGCGCTCTGGAGTTTTGGAGCAAGTCCTACTGTTTTTTAGCGCCGGGTGTTTGTCGAGCCCTGTAAAAATCAGCATAAATGTCACCATGCGCAGCGCAAGAGGGTGCTGCTTCTTTCTGTCACTCAAGCAGATGTTCTACTTGAGCTGCAGTTTCCTCAACGCGAGCGCCAGAGTTCCCAACCCGAGCAGTAGCAACCTGCCACGAACACCCGTGTTGAGAAATCTCGCCTGGAGGTGGACTAACGTATCATTTTTTCGCTCCCCAACATGAGGCGTGATTATGAGTCTGGCAGTCCAAGGACCACCAAACTCGTGGTGGCACAGTAGTGGCGGTTCACTCACATCTGGTCCGACCGCCCTATTACGACTTCGGTTTGCCATTGCTATATATTGCGCCGACCTGCAATATTTACTGTGTACGGAAAACACTAATACTATACTTTCTAATATATTTAGTAATATATATAGGTTAATATATATTTTTACAAAGTTCTGAAGTCACGCTGGTCATTTACATAGTCAGTCCGGTCTACATGACCATATACCGTTCAAAGATGGCGCTGACTTCAGTGTTTGAACCCGTGACCTGGATCCGGAAGGGCCGCCAGTCTACGGCGATCAAAAGGTTCCCGCACCACAGGGTCTCTGCCTCAGCCGACTGATCCAGACTACTCGATACCAGACGGACAATCTCTTTCAAAGTTATCGTTTACACGCATCATTAGAGAAAGGATTCGATTATATACCTTTTACTCTGATAATAGCCCATACCACAGTAAGCGCGGTCCGGTCAGCGAGAATTGAGGTAAACTTTTTCCTGTCAACAGGAACACTGCAGATAAAATTGATTTCTCTCCCACACGCCCCCCATGTTACTTAGGACCACCACACCCGACTTTACATGTGATAAGATGCCTTGACCACCATAATAACTGAGTATTAACACAGGCCAACTAGATATAGATTACCACAGGAGTCTAGGATTCCCTAGATCACCAGACTAAACAGAATGATAGTTATGCCTATACGAGTAAGAGGTTTGGTCTACCCGAAAAAGTACACTGTCTCATACCACGATTAAACCCTAAAGTTTTTGCATTGTTGTATATTTTTTTTTAGCCCTATATGGAACATGACTTTATGATCTGGACACTACAACTCTGTATGTATCTCTATGACTTATTGTGTAATTGATGATGATGTCTGTTATGCTCTTTACAACGGACTTTGACATTGGGCCCTTTCCTGTTAATATGGACCATCGCTTCCTCAATCTTTCAATTACTTTTGTTACTTCCCCACTTTTCATATAGCCTGGCTGTGTGCCCCACCAAATCTCAACTCTCCCTTACCACGGACTATCGTCCAACTCAACCCTTCACCAATTCTTTGTGCCTTTCCCTACTGTCTTTTCCCTCAGCATGATCTCTCCATGGCTATCAATTTTCACGCTTTTTCCTCCTTTCACTTTCTTATCCAACACTTGTCTCTCACATATATATCAATCTGTCTCCACTACTAGAACGGCTATATACCTTCAATCTCTCCTTTTCCTTTCCTTAATCTACTTCCTCCTTTTTCCATTCCATTGGATTCTATTACACTGCACCATCTCGGGTGATGAATGTATACACCTGCCCTGTTTCATCACTGTAAATATGTATCTATTATTGGCTACTGTATTACTGTGTTTGCTTTTCACAAATGTATAGCCTGAAGAAGCCCCAGGCAAAATGGCCATGTGAGGGGGTGAAACACGTGTTGGCTGTTAAATGTTTTCTTTCTGTTTCGGGGATCTATGATCCGTCAATGCAGTGCATGACTCGGAATCCTTAAAAGAGTCAAACATCACAACACTATTTAAAAAAGCAATACATTTGAATTTTTTCCATCAAAAGAGTGATTACTGTGACTTGTTCTGGCATATTCTAAAGCCGCCAGGGAACCGCTGCGGTACAGGCCAATGTAATATGCAGGTGGTGCCGATGCTGCACCACCATGAATATTACTAGTATCAGGACCGCCAGCAATCCTTCATGAAAAGGCTGGCAGTCCTGAAACTATGGGAGACCTACAGGGCCCATGTGCCCCCAGTGTGCATGCACCCCAGTTACTGCACGGCGTGCCGGCACCTTGTGTGGTATTCCCACTGCGGGGTCTTTTTCAAAAGCACCGCTGCAGGACCACCACGCTGCCGACCAGACCACTTTGAAGTCCTAATCTGGCAGACAGCAGTGAGTCTCGACGGTGTGGAAGCATGGCAGTGGCAGCCCGCCCGCTCCCACAACTCCGAAACTTTTAATCAAGCCCTCAATGTTGGCGAGCCACGCAAGTAGGAAAACTCTGATCCATGGAGTGGGCAAATTTGTGCGAACTCTGCTGGACGAGTGGAATTAGTCGCCCACCTCTAGTTATATTACAATTTCGGTATTCGATATAAAACCAAGTATGGCATATGTGACAAATATCACTAATATTGACTTTTTTTTTTTTGAAGGGACAAAAAAAAACAACTAATTTTATAATATTCTTTAATTAGTGGTCTATATTTTATTCAATGCATGTTTATATTTTTCTAAACAATTTTATAACATGAAATACGTTTATTTATTCTATTTCTATTGTTTTTCATTGGATTGTTTGGTTTACGGTTGTTTTTATTGGTTAATGTTCAATGAGTTTTTTGGTTTTTTTACATTCATTACCTTTAATGGTGGATGCTAATTAGGGTTTCTGTTTTAATGTTTAATTCTTTTTGTGTGTGTTATTTCAGATACATTTTTTATGTTTAATTTCATTTGCTAATGTTTATTTGGTATACTACATGAATTGTATTAAGTAATAATTATTGAATTATTTCATGTATTATAATGTATTTTGTGTTTGAAGTTTATTTTTATGATATAATATTTCAATAATACAGTTGATTTATTCATTTATGTTGAGTTTAACTTTAAGTAAAACAGAATTATAGCATCTTGTAAAATGTGGTTTATTTTTTTAGATATTAGTGTAGTCACATTGTTTATTTAGATTTTTTTTAATTTATACTTATTTTAAGGTAACAATTTTGTTTCGGATATCTGTGGTTTCGATGTTAGCAGAAATATAAATTTTTATCAGTGATATTTTGGTCTTTGATATTTGTATTTTTGTTAAGTTTACGATGGCAATATTTTTGTAAAATATTTTTTGCAGAATTTTTGTAAACTGATATGGTTTTCAACGATATTATGTCATTGATCCCTCTCTTTCCTTTACACCCTCATCAACTTTGGTTCACGCCTTCCAACACTGTGCTGTAAGAGAATGTTTTTTGTCACGCAGACCTTGGGTGCTCCCATGCTCAGTTTGATAAAAATTTGACCCCTCTATCCGGACTGCCCTTCAGTTAAACAAATGCTCAACCAGTGCCTAATTTCACCCAATGGTTGCAGGTGGGGACCACCGGCACTCATTTTTGGAGACTGGCACTACCCCCCGCAACAGATTTTGCTACAGAACAAGAGAGAGAAATAAAGAGCAAGAGATAAATAAAAACAGAGCAAAGAGGAAAAAAACTGTGAAAAAGGGACATAGTGGCAAAGGTAGTAAACAAGGACGAAAAAGAACCTCTAAAGAGTGAGATAAAGAGAAGGGGAATGTCTGGTAGTGGAATGGATTAAAGAAGCACAAGGTGGAATCCAGACTACACAACCTTGGTATCCGGCACTGCAACTTTCAGTAGCACCAGTGGGGGGCTTCTGAGAAAACATTTGGGCCCCAGCACTTATTCTTTCACAAATGAAGCACTGGGTTTAACTACATACATCATACTATCATCTCAGCATCTTTGCAGAGACAATGTGCCAAGGCTCGGGTTGGCTCCTTCTGTATTCTCACTACCACATTTACCCGGTCCAGTCACAGGCATATATACACTCTGGTTTTCAACCACTATCCACTTTGATTGCTTATGGCTACTGGCTGTTACTTCCTACTACTGACCCACATTTAATTAGCTAGACAGCTCCAGCCTTTTTGGCACCAGAAAGCTTGAGGTTTAAGTACGGCACACAGAACTCTATTGAAACTTGAAGCCACGTAAAACACTGCGTTTTATTCAAGACCAGGCTTTGGGTGAAAAGCACAATTCATTAATTGTGACACGAAGACTGTTTTTTCTTGCTCTCTCACTTTCTCAGGTTTGGTGTACAAAGATAGCATACCATCTGAATCAGGAATGTAACAGCAGAGGCTGCATCTATTGCACATTATAGGTTGTGGCCTGAGGTTTCAACCTGATGAGTTCTGACTGAGTAGTAATAGCATGAAGCAGACACAAAAGGAAATGTGTGTAACTGAACAAGAATGGAGCAGAAAAAGAGAGAGGGAGAAAATATGGGTAGGCAGAGAAAGATAAGTAGGAGACAAGGAAATGGGGAGATCTATGAGCAGAAATCGACAAAGAAATATTGACACCATGCAAATTAAAACTCTATCTTTTTATGTTATCATTTATAAGGGCCCATGCTCTCTAAAAATATACTCTAAAAATATACTCCTAGGTGTATGCCTGCATACGATGCCTCAACAGTAAATCTTCCCCAGGGTGGGCAATGAAACTAGAGAACTTTTAGCCTATCACCTAGGATTGCAGAAATTCTGAAAATGGTCAGAAAAATAGTCCTATCCAAAAGAGGATTCAACAACGGTGTGAAGGGCCAATTTGTATCTGATTTACTTAAGAGGTTGTCTTATAGAACTATAAATAGTAAGAGAGCAGCGATTGAAGCTGGTCATGCAATGTGAGAGAAGGTTTCATTTGAAGAAATTAAATGGTGTGTAGGGTGATGAAGGGAGTAATTTTTTAATACATTTTGTTTTAAAACAGTGGAGCATGTTCCATGTTTGGCTTTGGGAAACTTTAAACATGTACAATGCTAGCCTCCAGTTTTGACATAAAGGTGCCGATTCCAATCCTGTGAAACCCGGGTACGATTCGTCGTACGGAGCTTATTCTCCATACGACTCGTACCCGGGAATTCCACTGTACAATCCAGCACGTACGATTCGTACAGAAATAGCATTTCCGTACGATTCGTACAAAACACCGTACGGCTAAAAAATACATACCAGTCTGATCCTGAACAGAGTCAGGCAGCGTTTTACGGACCAGCAAGTACGAATCGTCCCTACGTCACTACGCACAGCTATTTTTTTACGGCAGCAAAAAAAAGCCGGAAAACTGAGTCTGACCCGAAAACGGAGCCCCGGTACGCGACGGACAGCCATGGACCCCATTCTACGTGTCATCCCGGCCCTCTTAGCCTACGACCTGGTGCACCGAACCCGACGCACACGCCGCAGAAGGTGAGAACAACACCCAGGGGCCAAGGGGGGGTGAGGGGCAGGAAACATACCCCCTACCCAAATAAAAACCTACAATATTGAGGACATACATTACCTCCAGGGTCTGGTCACTCCTGGGGGCATGTCCACCAATCCCTGCGTCACGCAACAACGGAAGTAACCCTACGGCAACACTACAATAGTGATACGCACCGTACTCACACATCCATAGCGTGGGTACGGTCCGTAGCACTATAATAGTGGTGTCGTGGGGGTACGCATGGTACGGACTGTACACACGCCCTCAGAGCATGTGTACGGTCCGTATCACCATTGTAGTGGTGCCGTAGGGGTCCGCGTGGTACGGACCGTAAACACGCCCTCAGAGCGTGTGTACGGTCCGTATCACCATTGTAGTGGTGCCGTAGGGGTACGCGTGGTACGGACCGTACACACGCCCTCAGAGCGTGTGTACGGTCTGTATCACCATTGTAGTGGTGCCGTAGGGGTACGCATGGTACGGACCGTAAACACGCCCTCAGAGCGTGTGTACGGTCCGTATCACCATTGTAGTGGCGCCGTAGGGGTACGCGTGGTATGGTCCGTACACACGCCCTCAGAGCCTGTGTACGGTCCGTATCACCATTGTAGTGGTGCCGTAGGGGTACGCGTGGTACGGACCGTACACACGCCCTCAGAGCGTGTGTACGGTCTGTATCACCATTGTAGTGGTGCCGTAGGGGTACGCGTGGTACGGACCGTACACACGCCCTCAGAGCGTGTGTCCGGTCCGTAACACCATTGTAGTGGTGCCGTAGGAGTACGCGTGGTACGGACCGTACACACGCTCTGAGAGCATGTACGGGTCGTACCACGTGCACCCCTATGGCACCACTACAATGGTGATACGGACCGCACCCACACATACATACAGTGGGTACGGGCCGTATCACCATTGGATTTTGTCCATAGGGGTACGCGTGGTACGGACCGTACACACCCTATGAATGCGGGGGTATGGTCCGTATCACACGTACCCCTATGGCACCAGTACATTTGGGATACAAAGCGTACACACGCCACGAATGTTGGCCTACGGCCTGGAGCAGCATATTACCTTTATATTGGTGTGTGTGTAGGCCCAGGATAGCAGTGTACTGCACCAAGGGTGTGGGTGGGTGGGTAAGTGAGTGGCTGCATAGGATTCCCAGCAGTGGACAGACATGTGAGGGGTGGGTGCAGAGGACTCCCAGCAGTGGCCTGCAATATGAGGGGTGGGTGCATATCACTCCCAGCATTGGGCAGACATGTGAGGGGTGGGTGCAGAGGACTCCCAGCAGTGGACAGAGACATGGGGGTGGGTGCAGAGGACTCCCAGCAGTGGACAGAGACATGGGGGTGGGTGCAGACGACTCCCAGCAGTGGACAGAGACATGGGGGTGGGTGCAGACGACTCCCAGCAGTGGCCTGCAATATGAGGGGTGGGTGCTTATCACTCCCAGCAGTGGACAGACATGTGAGGGGTGGGTGCAGAGGACTCCCAGCAGTGGACAGAGACATGGGGTGGGTGCAGAGTACTCCCAGCAGTGGACAGAGGCATGGGGGTGGGTGCAGAGGACTCCCAGCAGTGGCCTGCAATAACAGGGGTGGGTGCATATCACTCCCAGCAGTGGACAGACATGTGAGGGGTGGGTGCAGAGGACTCCCAGCACTGGACAGACACATGGGGGTGGGTGCAGAGGACTCCCAGCAGTGGACAGAGACATGGGGGTGGGTGCATATCAACACCAGCAGTGGACAGAGACATGGGGGTGGGGGTGGGTACAGAGGACTCCCAGCAGTGGACAGAGACATGGGGGTGGGTACAGAGGACTCCCAGCAGTGGACAGAGACATGGGGGTGGGTGTAGTGGACTCCCAGCAGTGGCCTGCAATATGAGGTGTGGGTGCATATCACTCCCAGCAGTGGACAGCCATGTGAGGGGTGGGTGCAGAGGACTCCCAGCAGTGGACAGAGACATGGGGGTGGGTGCATATCAACACCAGCAGTGGACAGAGACATGGGGGTGGGTGCAGAGGACTCCCAGCAGTGGACAGAGAGATAGGGGTGGGTGCAGAGGACTCACAGCAGTGGACAGAGACATGGGGGTGTACATCATTATCAGATGACCACAACTCCATGGGTGTATGTACGCATCCCTAACTTTGGACAATGATGATAGTGCCATAACAACACATCACTGACAGCAGTGTCCCACTCCCAGGAGGATGGACGTCACTCCCCCACTGCATGACACACCACATGTGGGTGTGAGGACAAATAACACATGCATACCCACCTCTGGCGGATGCAGAAAAATACACACACTGAGATCATGCCACAAGACTGTATAGTCATGTCACTACCTACTAAACAAAGGGAGCCAAAGGGAACACACACTGTCACGCACATCCCAGGACTGATAGGAATGTTCAGGTGCTGGGCCAGCCACCAAGATGTTGTCTCTCATGGAAGGACTAGGGTGCAGTTCCCACAGATACAATGCCCACAATTGTGAGTCATGTGCCCAAATACTCTGCAGAACAAGTACCATATGTGTGCTAGGCCGGGAGTACACACATGCATAGTGCTGAAAAGGGAGAATTTCTCCATGAAGGCATTTCGACATACTCAATACACAAGTACAGTGACTAGCAAGGATGGCACAGACGATGCAGCTGGAGACATTGCTGAGCAGGCATGGCCATAGTTGAAGGGATCCGTCACCAACAAAGGAAATGTAGACACAGGTCAGCACAACAATTGTGCAACTCTTTGCAGGGAAGATGTCAGGTGCCACAGAGGAAGGAACACTCCTTGGGACAATGTCTCAAAACCAAAATAACACACACTACCAATTATTATTACTATTTGCAGAGACCTTGTGATGGCACGCAGATACCATGGTCCACCTCATGACCATCAGACTAGAACATTTATCAGAACCATAACACATTACCACAACACCAACTCCTGGAGCCTCAGCACCAACATCAATACCTGAAATGCAATAGTGTACAAAGTAAAAATGAAATGCTTTATTCAGCATAAAAAACAAATAATGAAACCACACTATATACAAAGGCCAATGGCCAGTCCATAATAGAAGTCCTTGGGGGACACATGGGCACGCGTCTCCCCTAGCTTGCCTGCACAGTGGAACATTCATGTTCGTCGACCGTGGGGGTGGGGGCGGGGGGGGGGGGGCGGGGGAGAGGGGGCATCATGTGGGGAAGGACCAGCCACCGCAGGGACAGGAAGGGGAAGGGCAGGTGGTGGTGGGTGCAGGGGTGGACATCTCCACCACAGGGGGTGGGGCAGCGCCAAAGGTGGATGTGAGCACGTCGCTGCACACTGCTGTCAGGGCGTCCAGGGTAACCCCTGCACCGGAAGAAACCCCAGGGCCAATGGAGGGGGGGTGGCTGAGGGATGGGGTGCAGCGCTCTTGGGGGAGGGGGTGGACAGGGGGTGGGACTCAACTACCCTGTCTGGGGACTTCCTCGCCCGCTTGCGGGGTGGTGTCACAGTGGTGGTGATGGGCAGCTCACCCATGTCGACCTCTTTGGGTGTCAGTTTGGCAGGGGATCCAAGGGGAGTGCTTTTGGAGGGACTGGGTTGTGAGGCCTGCGGACTCAGACTGTGGCTGCGTGTATGTCTTTTTGCCCCAGACCCAGTGGGTGTGCCTACATCCCCCTGAGTGTGCGTGCCAGGAGGTGTGCGCTTGCCCTTACTTGGTGGTGTTCTGCCTGTGTCTGGTGGGGTGCGTGCTTGGGAATGTCTGGGTCTGCATGGGACAGGAATGGGAGAGGGAAGTGTGGATGGGGCTGGGGTGGGGGGGGAGGGGGGTGGAGTACGAAGCGCTTTAGGAGACTCACTGCTGCCGTCAGGGAAGAGTCCATGGACCGCAGAAACCTGCGTTGTTCAGACATCGCTGCTGACATGCCCTCCATGAACGACACCATCTGTGTCAGCAGTGTGGTGTGGCCATGGAGGACAGTCAGCAACGATGCCTGCCCAACCTGCAACTGCTGCAGTATGTCCACAGACTCTGCACCGAGGGCAGCAGGGGTGATAGGGGTAGGGGGTGTGGTGCCTGTCCCGAAGGAGACATGGTGGTGCCCTGCACGGACAGAAGGGACCGGAGCAACTGGGAGGGCGGTGATGGGAATGGAGGAGGCGGGGACAGATGTTGGGCTGCTGCCAGGTGTTGTAGCAGCCTCCGCCCCCTCGATGAGGTCAGCCTCGGACCCGTCTGCGTCGTAGTTGGAATCGCCACCAGACAGGTCCTCCGACTGACTCCCCTCGCCCTCCGTGCCACTGGCTCCCGCAGACTCGCCAGCACTGGTGGCACTGGTGCTGGGTCCCTTATCCAGGTCCGTGCAGGTGTCTCCCTCGGTTTCCAATGATGGTGCTGTGGGCAAGGTGAAGATACAGAAAAACATCAGTTACCTGTATACATCTGACACACGAGTACAAAACCAATAGGTCACAGTGCATATCAGGCAATGCATCATGAGTAACAGCTAGATTACTCCGCACATATGTAAGCCCTGTACTCCCCAGTTGGTAGACCCACCATGCCACTTGGACACAAGGAAAAATAGGACACACCAGCCCAAAACTTGAATGAGAAATACACTGAGGAGCTAGTGTCTGGGAACAGGTGAGCACAGCAATACAATGAAGTCATGCCACCTCTTGTTTACCCTGAAAGAAACGGTAGTGGTGCACCCAAGGCAAAGTAACACACCTCAATACCAAAGGTGTCCCCATACTCAGAGACCTGTAAGTACTTTTGAACACAAAACGAAAAGATGTTGGTCCCTTGGGAATCACAATACTTTACACAATCGACATGGTCAGAATGTGGCAATGTGCCATTTTGTGAACAGAACACACATGTGCCTTCATAACAGATGGCTCCCAAGGAGGTGCACACAAAACTACATTTACCCAGTCATTGAAGAAGCTGGCAGCCTTCTTTAAAGAAGCCACTGTTAGAAAGAAATGGTGTTGCAGAAAGTACATATACATGGGCTCACGGAGGTCTTGATGACTTGACACTCGTAAGTTGGTATCACCAACAACCAAGGACTTACCCAATTTCCACAACACTGGGGGAACATGTATATGTATAATCTGGAAAACAGTCTCATTAGAACAGTGCCTTCTTTTAAATTGTGCCAGCGTGTTCCCTGAAAGTGTAAAGGTGGTTTGGTGTGCACTTCCTTGGGAGACATCTGTCATGCAGGCACATTATTGTTCTTAACAACAAAACATCAAAGTAAAGCATTTAAAACCTGAAGACCTGTTGACAAGTGTTGTGAGTGCCAAGGTACAATACCTTGTGACTAACAACTTGAATTATGTCAGTTGTCACATGGCCATCCGTTACCTGATGACACAGTTGCCAACACATCTGACCCACTGCCTGTCATGTGGAGTGGCACACATATCCAAACCCAGGACAATGCCTGAGCTAATGGGCCTGCAATTGTGTCGTGAAAAGGCATACCTGCAGTGAGGAGACACCCCCATGGCAAGCCAGAATGTCCACACAGATGTCAGCACACAAAGACCGAACTACGTAGCATCTGGACAACACACTGGTGAAAAAAATGTATGAGCAGGAATTATGTATTTACACAATTGACACATGCTGCAAAGCACAAACATTAAATCCTGCACAACATCACTGGGTCACTGCACGTTGAGTCTCTGTCCAGCCAATTATCACACACAGGTCAAACCTGGCAAGGAGACATAAGGTTTGGCCATGTAGGCCTTGCCCGCACAAATCCCCCATACCTGAGACAATGTGATTGAGACAGAACAAGAAGTGACACCTCTTAATCAGGGTTTACAAAAATGTCCAGCAAGAATTCCCAAATGTACTCCATATCACCTCGTGAGGCTGCCAACACATATTTGTAACACACAACCATCGACAGATAGTTGTGAATAGACACACAGGCACTGCCCAGTGTGAGTATGCACAAGCCAAATGGGTTCTCCCTGTCCAGTCGACACATGTAGCACACTTTGGATAAATACAAAGGAGGCCAGGGAACAATGCCACAGAGGCAAACATATGCTGAAAACAATGAGAATGGACACAGTGTTGGATGACACACATGATTATGAGGCAAGGGTGTCTCAGGGGACTGTAGTGGGCACACTGCTCCTTGTACCTGGAATGATCTGACTAACATGAGCAACCGTCCTGGCACTATGCATATCTCCTACTCGTGCACATCATGTCTGAGGCCACAAGACTGGTCATGCATGCTGCAAGTGTGTTCATTTTAAACCTCACCGCTCCCATGTTGAGACTCATCATCAGTGCCAACAAATATGGACCCCCAACAGAGTGAACAGGACAGGGCACAGGCAAGGTACCAACACATGTCACAGATCACCCTCCCACATGATGCAGAATGCAATGTGCACTTGGATCAACTGGCAGGCTAGATGACCATGTGCAATTGTGATAACACACAGACCAGGGGACACGTCAAGCAGGGGAAGGGACGAATAGGAGCAACGGTTGACTTTGGGGAACAGAATATGCACTGCACATATAAACTCTGGCAGTGTATCCAGGCTACAGAGCACTTCCAAAAGCTGGGGACACACAACACAACAAACAGACATGTACCTACCCCCTCCTTGCTGCTGTCCCTCCTGTAACTGCCTATCCAGGTCAGGGAAGACCACCGCCAGGACACGCATCATGTGAGTGGTCAGGCGTCGGCGCCCGCCGTGGAGGTGAGAGCCCCAGCTGGACCCGGGTGATCAGCCGGGTCCAGCACCGGATGTCCTGCCATCGTTTTCGGACTTGGGCTAGGCGCCGACTGTGAACCCCCGCCACTCTCACGGCCCCGACGATCTCCTTCCAGATTCCCCCCTTCTCGTAGGCAGTTACCTGTGAGGATGACAAAGTGAGACAACATCATTACACCTGCTCCATGTCACAGAGACACACATTTGAACATCGATGATATGTTTAACAGGGCATAGGATGCTGCCAAGGAATAGCATCTTACTCATATAGATATTTGGCCTCTGTGGAAGCCCCAATGCACTACATGGCATTGAAAGTACACAGGTGGCAGGAGGGGTGTGACACACTCCCTGATCATGGCACACACTGTGCATCACATGCAACACCAGGCTGATGGACAGCACCTCAAAGCAGTTACATGCCCCAGGCCACTGACGCAACCTCAGCAGAGTACACAGACACACACAGGCACAGATCAATCACCTGCCATTGACAACAGCGGATACATACCTCACTCTGCACATGTGCCACTTGCCTGTGGGGTGTCACAGGTGTTGGGCTAGCTCAGCAAGTCAGACACACAGCACGGCTTACTTCTCACATCAGATGGGTAGAGCTGTTGCCTCCACATAGACACTCACCCACATGACAAGGAACATTTACACACATCAATGTCCAGGAGGGCATACACATCACTTGGACACTCTCACCACAGCTCCCCTCAACTTATACACATCTGTGGGTACAGTCACCTGTCACACCGGAGGGACCACTGAATCACCTCAGGACAATAGCCAAAAAATGCCACCAAGGATTTGCCAGGCTAAATGCGTCATGCACTATGCAGTGAATGTCACAGTAAGCACAATGCAAGTGAGGAGTGCACACAGGAACTACATCATGCAGACCGAATCCCCCCCCCCCCCCCCGGGACCCACTCTAAACCACATTGCTTGTCTGTCACACCTGGACACAATGCCAGAAGTGACAGTCACAAAAAAGGTGCACAGTCAAAGGTAGTGGAGTCAGCAATCACCTGCTCCCCTGGTCTCCCATACAGGCTGGGGTACTGTGGGAGGAGGACATTCAGCAAGGCCTCATTCTCCTCCATGGTGAATGGCTGGGCCCTCTCCACAGTCCGCGACATGGTGCCAGAGGAAGCACAGACAGCAGTAGGTCGACAGGAAAGTTGTGCAGGCAAGTGCCCTCTCATGGGTTCTGGCTGACTTATATCTGTCTTGCTGGGGGCTTTCATTTACAGGATTACAGAGTGATTTGTCAGACTCATTTGCATCCTACGTTTCCTCCAATCCCTTTAAACATACACCAATGACATGAATTTGCATAGTTCAAATTTTGAGCATCATAGCAAGGCAAACACCACTTTGCAACACTGTAATTTTTGGGCCAACTGACTTTTCAAGCCCACATGATGGCCACATTGCAACTGAAATCTCTGCATCCATGACAACCAGCATGCATTTTGGGCCGAATACTTGTCCCCTATGTAATTTTTGATTCAAAAAAACATGTATGGTGCGTTTCACACGTACCCGTACGGACCACAACAATAGTGATACGGACCGTACACACGCTCTGAGAGCGTGTGTACGGTCCGTATCACTATAGTAGTGGTGCCGTAGGAGTACGCGTGTGTGTACGGTCCATACCACGCGTATTCCTACGGCACCACTACTATAGTGATACGGACCGTACACACGACATGTGTACGGTCCGTACCACGCGTACTCCTACGGCACCAATACAATAGTGATACGGACCGTACACACGCTCTTAGAGCGTGTGTACGGTCCGTATCACTATAGTAGTGGTGCTGTAGGAGTATGCGTGTGTGTACGGTCCGTACCACGCGTACTCCTACGGCACCACTACTATAGTGATACGGACCGTACACACGACGTGTGTACAGTCCGTACTACGCGTACTCCTACGGCACCACTACAATAGTGATACAGACCGTACACACGCTCTCAGAGCGCGTGTACGGTCTGTATCACTATAGTAGTGGTGCCGTAGGAGTACGCGTGTGTGTACGGTCCGTACCACGCGTACTCCTACGGCACCACTACTATAGTGATACGGACCCTACACACGATGTGTGTACGGTCCGTACCACGCGTACTCCTACGGCACCACTACTATAGTGATACGGACCGTACACCCGCTCTCAGAGCGTGTGTACGGTGCATTTCACACGCTTACACTGGGGATAGGAGGCACACACGTAAGGAATGGAGGTCTCCGACTCGCACAAAGCTGTACATCAAGTCATTGTCATTGCAGACTTTTATGGGCAGGGCCTAGGTCTGTCAGGCAGTGATATTGCACATGTCTCCTCATGTAGTTGCACAATTGATGTGTGATGACCTGTGTACACATGTCATGTGTGATGGGGCACTATGTGGCACACTTTCCCTTCACACTTTGCACATGCGTGCCTGTAGTACAAACGTGTCAAGCACAGCATCACTGGTATGGCACAGTCCCCACCACCCGCAACTGTCCCCTGATGCCAGGGACAGGGACACTAACAACTGACATTTCACGATCAGCGTGCCCCGATGTGACTATGTCATGTGTGTGTCATGTGTTCCCATGAGCTTGCCGTTGGTGTTCCGTCAACTACATCTGCTGTTGCTGCATCCATCATGTGTCTGTGTGGAGATGGGCATGGCACACATCTACGCACACCATGCAACATGTGGATTCCCATGTAAGCAGGGTCTGTATACATCGAACATGATAGTATGATATGAGGACATATCTGCGTCGTCTCAATGTCTGTGTTTTCTGTTTTCATGTGTACCCCTTCATCGCAAAGTGTGTGATCTGTACATTTTACATTCCATGTGACCTGTGCGTCTAGCTTGCCGTCAGCTGTCTGTATGAGATGACACCCTTCAAATGCAGCTATGTGGATGTATGTCACTCCTGTGTCTCTGGCTGTTCACTCAGACTGGTCCCCAGCTCGTTTCAGGGCATGTCATGTAGACTTGCCAATCAACGGGTGTATATGGCTCTTCATAGGAGTATCACCAAGCTGGCATACGTGTCCTGGATGTATTGCACAGACCAGACTCTGTATTTAGCAGATGTGTAGTAGCAGTTGAGCATGTGCTCTGTTCATTGACATTGATGTGGTTAGGCTCTCAATCTTCGTTATTCATTACAATTTTCTGCAGGGCACAGCCTGTCCCCCGACCAATGCCAGACTTGGGTGCCATGAGGGAACGTGCCTGCATCCGACGGTACAGATTCACTCAACAGTTGATTGAGGACTTGACCGCCAAGGTGGCACCACACCTCCAACCGCGATACAGGTATCCTACTGCGCTGACCCCCAAGATGAAGGTGATGGCAGCCCTACATTTTTTTGCCAGAGGTACGTTTCAATTCACCATAGCTGATGTTGGTGGCATGTCACAGACAATGTTCAGCAGTGTCCTGCGTGATGTTTTGGCAGCCATGTTGGAGCACCTTGATGAATTCATCCATTTTCCGACTCCTGAGGAGTTGACAGGTGTCAAGGGGGATTTCTATGCCCTGGGAGGGATGCCCCATGTCATTGGGTCCATTGATGGGACACTTGTGGCTTTGGTACCACCACAGGCACAGGAGGTAGCCTATCGCAACCGTAAACATTACCACTCTATAAATGCCCTTGTGGTGTGTCTTGCTAACATGCTGATTTCCCATGTCTGTGCACGTTTTCCAGGGTCAGCACACGATGCCTACATCATGAGGCGTAGCAGGGTGCCACAAATGATGCTGCGGTTGCACAACGAACGAGCATGTCTTGTTGGTGGGTATACTCAGTTTGTCCTGTGTGTTGCAGTATCTCTGGCTCTTACGGCATCTCCTGACCCACTTATTTACATGATGTTTCCATGAAGGGGACTCTGGCTATCCCAACATGCCATGGCTGATGACGCCTCTCCGCAACCCAAGATCAGCTGCAGATCACCGGTACAACAATGCACACGGGCAGACCACGCGAGTGATTGAGAGGACGTTTGGCCTCCTGAAGAGCAGATTCCGGTGCCTTCACAAGACAGGCGGGTCCCTCCCATATGCACCGGCGAAGGTCTGCAAAATCTTCCTCGTGTGCTGCATGCTGCACAACATGGCAGTGGAGAAGGCAGTGCCACTCATCCTGGAGCAGGATGAGCAGGAGCATCCACCCGTGGAGGATGAAGGGCTTGGTCACGAGGCAAGTGAGGAGGAGAAGGATATCCGGAGTCAGCTCATACGCAACTCCTTCTCATAATGGTGAGTCACTGGGTCTGAGAGCGCACGCTTGGAGCCTTGGGTGGCATGTGTTGCGATGTGTGTGTCCAGCTGACTGTATGCTAAGTGACTTAGATGTGTGTTCTGATGTGTCACTCGAGTGATGAGGTCATTCCACACATTTTAGCAGAGACACTTTCTTTTAAATTAGCAAGGGGACAACATTGTTCCTGTGTAGTAAATGACCATGTATGCAGAGAAAAATATTTTAGCTGACTTCTTGTGTGTTTGTCATTCCCAGGTTCTTGCGCATGTTGTCTGCTCGTGTCATCGTTGTCCTCCTGCTATTCCTCATGAGGATTGCAACGTGTGCTGAATCAGCATTCCATGCACGGACATGGGGAAATGTCATTTTGGGTAAGGATTGCAGCAAGGCATTTTGGGTGTGGTACGTGTTTGGAATGTGTGGGGACTGCTTCTGTGCATGTTGTGTTACCATGCATACATGTCGACTCACCATGGGGCACATAACATGTAGCATGACTCCCATGAATTGATAGTCACCCTTCGTGACAGTCATCTGTAATGGTGTTTTGATTCTGATGAAGGCATCAATGTGTGTAAAACTTCCCTCTGAAACATACGGGATGCTACGGGTGGACATAGTGTGGGACATCCCCATAACAGGCTCAATGGGGATTTGCAGCCTCTCCGTGTGCAGCAGGAGGTGTTTGGCTCATCCCCTTAACTTGTGTGCCAGTTCATTTGGATTTACTACATCCGTGTTGTGAAGGGGGTGTCCAGCGTAGGTCCCACATGTTCAGTCAAATGACCTGTGAGTCTGTTCATATTGATGCATTTCCCTTAGTGTGAGCCTGAGTAATAAAGGTGTTCCTCATCCTCCAAAGTGCCTCATCTCTGTCAATGCAGGTCTCTTGCCACTCTGCATGCGTCATCTCTGGCATAGTTGTCAAAGATTGTGCATATGAGTCTATGTGTAGTTTGGCAACATGCATGCAGTTCTTCATGGCTTATAATCTCTATTGTGCATGAAGTCCATGGTTGTGTATATATTTGGGCAGGTTGCTCCCCCCAACGGGCCGTCAACGCCAGCTGAGGGTGTGTCTCCTGTGCGCAGCTCGGACTTCTGTTTCTTGATCCTGTGTCAGTCATCTTTGGTGATTGTTCATCCTTTTACTCTGGGTGAGCCATGAGTAACCTGACACTCCTTCCTTTACATACGCCTGTTGCAGTTGTCCTTTCTAACATCCTTGTCTTTGTGTGCTACTTTTGGCCTAGTTTCCAGTACATGCCGCCTGCTGCTGCGGCCCTTGCAGCAAGGGCCCACCAAGTTCCCGGATTCTGCAACTCACACGCCTCCAAGATGCTCCTCCCTTCCTCCCTCCACCCATTCATTAGGCTGTCATCAGCTTGTCTGTGCCACTGTTGCGGCCACGCGGTGCCAAAGGAAGGACCGTCAGCGCATGCAACGTGCACATTGCACGACCCTCATGTCCTTGCATGACCCACATCACACAACAGTCTCATGTTGCAGCCCCCCTCCAAGCAATGTCCAACCGAAAATCAACCGCATGCTCTCAGGCATACCCTAAGCGCACACACGACACCTTTGCATGCTGAGTGTGCAACTCCAACTGCCTACACAGCGCTGCCCCGCCTTCCAGGCCCTGTCACACCAACCAGGTCATGTCCCTCTGTTGGAAAACCACACTCCCACTCTGAAAGGTTGGTGGTGGTCTTCCGGACACACTGTGGTAGCTTGGCTCGAGTGGTCAGGAATCAGGCTCCGTGCTAAGCATACGACATACCCATGCAATAACCATGCGTGCATCCGTTCCAAAAACGACTCTACACCGTAAAAATTATGAAAATATCTTTCTTTATCTTCTTTTTCTCTTAGTTGCTGATTGGATAGAATAAATAACAATCACAATATACAAATAGTGCAGGTCAAATAAATACTGGCTTAATGATTCGATAAATAGGGGTGATCATAAATAATGAAGACATAAATATAAGTGCAATACATACAGGCGATTAAATATTCTGAGGCAATAAATACTGTAAACCAATAAATATTGTGCATCAATAAATACTGTGGACCAATAAATACAGTGGAACAATAAATAGGTTAAATACAATAAATACAGTGCCCCTAATAAATACTTAAAAGCTGACAGTGACACTCATGGAATCAGATCACTTTTAAACTCCTAAGGGCTGATTTGGCCCAGGCACAGCTTGTGGGGATGTGGAAGGCTTGGGGGTGTCTACTCCCTGGCTTGGACAAGGCTGAGGCCTAAACTGAGGTAGATCAAGGGGGGAATACCAGAGACCTGGCTCTCTCCCTCCACACAACTTCTCTAGATTAGTCCTAGCTCACCCCTGGCACAGTCAGGTTAGTTCCAGCACCTCCCTAGCCCCTTAGAGCAGTCTCTCAGGTCTCCACAGGGCCTTAGGCGCCCTCTACTCCACTTACTGCCCTTTTTCTGATGCTCCGACGCCGCTGGAGTCGTGTCGACGCCGTGAGGCGGTTCCAGTTCGATGTCGGCGGCCTCGGCACAATGTCAGTTCTTTGACGACGCCGGTAGGCGGCTCCGGTCTCGATGTCAGCGGCCTCGGTTCGATCTCGACCTCCGATTCGATGGCGTCGGGCAGTCTCTACTCGGTGTCGACTTCGGGCGGCTCCGGTCCGATGGCGACCTCGGATTCGATGACGTCGGCCGGCCTTGCCTCGATGTCGACTTCCGGCGGCTCCGGAGTGCGATCCTCACTCCCGACCTCCGGTGCTCCTCTCCTTAGGTTTCCGGCGACTCCGGAGTGCGACCTCCACTCCCGACCTCCGGCACGATTCTCACAGATTCCGGCGACTCCGGAGTGCGATCCTCACTCCCGACCTCCGTTACACTTCACCTCGGTCTCCGACGACTCCGGAGGGTGGACTTCACTCCTCCGATGACGCCGCTCACTCGACCTCGGGTGACTTCCTCCTCGACATCTGGTACTCCTCACGACCTCTGACGGCGCCCTCTCTCGACCTCTGGCGGCTCCGGGTACGACGTCTGCTTTTCCAGTCAGCGCCGCTTCTCCACCTCGGGCTCCAGGTCTTAGGCTACTCGACGTCGGACTTCAGGGAAACCAGTTTCCAGGTCAGGATCTTGCTGTTCTCTGTTTCTAAGGCCTGTTCCTGCTGTCCAGGTCCTTAGGATGGTTTTTCTGACTTCTTCCCACACAGGGCTCCAGGCTGGGCTCAGTCAGTAGGGACTAGTATCAAGGGTGGGTCTATGGACCCAACTCCAGGCACAAGTTTCCACCCCTGCTGCTTCACTCCTTCCTCCTTCAAGTTTTTGCTGCTCACTCCTCACCAGTCAGATGCCAACTGCCAGCTCCAACTGCCAACTCTCTCTCTTAGCTTCCCAACATTCTAAACCGCCTCCAACTGTCACAGGGTTCTGGAATGTTCTGGAAGGTGCTGGCAGGTTCCAGTGGATGCTGGTGATGTCACAGGTGGCCACCATTTTGTGCTCCAGGCCCTCAGACAGACGTTTCAGGGGTAGCTAAAATGGCTCCCTGAATCTGCAGCAACACGAAAAAGTCTGGTGGTTCCCAAAAAGGAAAAATTCAAACAGGGTTTCAGGCAAAAGTGGGACAAAATAAATAATGATGAGGAGGGACCACCCAAAGGGCTGTCAGGTCTAACACGCGTCCCCCCCAGCTGAAAGTGGGGAGAGCTACCCAACCCCTTGGGAGTTCTCATCACTAAGGCGGAAATACCTTGAGAGACCGTCTGCATTGGCGTGGTCCACTCCAGGCCGATGTTCCACCTGAAAGTCCATTCCCTGTAGGGCAATAGACCACCTCAACAACTTGGGATTCTCCCCCTTCATTTGCATCAGCCAACGAAGGGGTCTGTGGTCGGTCTGAACCAGGAAGTGCGAGCCAAACAGGTATGGCCGCAACTTCTTCAGAGCCCATACCACTGCAAAGGCTTCACGCTCTATTGCACTCCACTTCTGTTCCCTGGGAAGTAGTCTCCGGGATAGGAAGACCACGGGTTGATCCAGACCCTCTTCGTTGAGTTGCGATAACACTGCCCCAATGCCATGTTCTGATGCATCTGTCTGGACAATGAACTCCTTGGAAAAGTCTGGGGCCCTTAAGACCGGGGCCTCGCACATGGCTTTCTTCAATCTCTCAAAGGCTTGCTGACAAGCCTCCGTCCAGACTACCCGTCAAGGTTGTTTCTTGGACGTGAGCTCCGTGAGGGGGGCTACGATGGTACCGTATCCCTTCACGAAGCAACGGTAGTATCCCGTGAGGCCCAAAAATGCTCGGACCTCAGTCTGAGTCTTGGGGGGTTCCCAGGCCATGATGGCCTCGATCTTCGCCTGGAGGGGTTGCACCGCTCCCCTACCCACCAAGTGTCCAAGGTACACTACCGACCCCTGCCCGATCTGGCACTTGCTGGCCTTGATCGTCAATCCAGCTTGTCTCAGGGCCTGGAGAACAGCTTGCAGGTGACGCAAGTGATCCTCCCAGCTGTTACTGAAGACGGCTATGTCATCCAGATAAGCAGCAGAGAAACTCTCCATTCCGGTGAGGATCTGGTTTACCAGGCGCTGAAACGTGGCAGGTGCGTTCTTGAGCCCAAAGGGCATCACACAGAACTGGTAGTGGCCATTGGGCGTGGAGAAGGCTGACCTTTCCCTTGCTCCATCAGTCAACGAGATCTGCCAGTACCCTGAAGTAAGGTCAAAGGTACTTAGATATTGGGCAGCTCCCAGCCGGTCAATCAATTCATCCGCCCTAGGGATCGGATGAGCATCAGTTTTGGTCACTGAATTCAGTCCCCGATAGTCCACACAGAACCTCAGTTCTGGTTGGGCACCCGGTGGTGCAGCTTTTGGTACTAACACCACCGGACTGGACCAGGGGCTGCTAGAAGGTTCGATCACTCCTAGCTCCAGCATCTTAGTGACTTCACTGTGAATGCTGGCCTTCACCTTGTCTGACATCCGGTAGATCTTGGACTTCACAGGTGGGCTGTCTCCTGTGTCCACGTCATGGACGCACAGGTGAGTCCTACCCGGGACAAGGGAGAACAACGAGGAGTACTGCCCCAGGACCTGGCGACAGTCCTCCTGCTGTTCAGGAGTTAGAGATGGGGAGAGAATCACTCCCTCCACCGACCCATCCTTCTCTTGAGACGCAAACAGATCAGGGAGAGGCTCGCTTTCCACGTCCTCTCCTCCGTCAGTCACCATCATCAAGATGACTTCGGGCCTCTCGTGGTGGGGCTTGAGGCGGTTGGCATGCAGCACCCGCAGGGGCTGACGAGGGGTCTTCAGGTCCACCAAGTAGGTAGCCTTACCCTTCTTCTCCAACACCTCAAAGGTTCCTGACCAGCGATCCTGGAGGGCACTAAGCTCTCCCGGTTCGATCACCCACAACTTCTGGCCAGGCTCCAACTCCACCGGTTGAGCGTTGTGGTCATACCACGCCTTCATCACTGCTTGGCTGGCTTCCAAGTTGTCAGAAGCTTGCTTCCACAACTTAGCCATTTGGCTCCGGAAGGCCAGCATGTAGCTCACCACATCCTGGGGAAGCTTTCTGGGAGTTCTTTCCCATCCGTCTCTCACCAGGTTGAGAGGTCCACGTACAGGGTGCCCATACAGAAGCTCGAAGGGGCTGAAGCCCACTCCCTTCTGTGGCACTTCCCTGTAGGAAAAGAGTAAACAGGGTAGGAGGACGTCCCATTTCCTCCGCAGGCTTTCAGGCAGACTTCTGATCATGCCCTTCAAGGTTTTGTTAAACCTCTCCACCAGGCCATTTGTCTGGGGGTGGTAAGGAGTTGTGAACCGGTAGGTCACTCCACACTCCTTCCACATTGCCCGCATGTACGCTGACATGAAGTTGGTCCCCCTGTCGGACACAACTTCCTTGGGAAAACCCACTCGGGTAAAGATTCCCATCAGGGCCCTAGCCACAACAGGTGCTGTTATGGTCCTCAGAGGTATTGCCTCTGGGTACCGTGTGGCATGATCCACCAGAACCAGGATAAACCTGTGACCAGCTGTAGTCGGTGGATCTAACGGACCCACAATGTCGATGCCCACCCTTTCAAAGGGGGTGCTAACGACAGGAAGTGGTTCCAGGGGAGCTTTCAGCTTCACCCCCGTTTTCCCACTGGCTTGGCAAGACACACATGTCCGGCAGTAGGTATCGGACGACACTTTCATCTGAGGCCAATAAAAGTGTGGGACAAGACGGGCGAAGGTCTTGTCTTGCCCCAGGTGTCCTGCCAATGGTATCTCGTGAGCCAACTCCAGAAGGAAGGCTCGATAACGTTGAGGAACTACCAAGGCTCGTGACGATCCATGTAGGGGTGCCTTGGGTTCACTGTAGAGGAGGCCATCCTCCCAGTAAGCACTGTAGTTCCCTTCAACGTTCCCTGCTGCCTGGGCTTCGGCCTGTCGCCTCAGCCCCTCAAGGGTAGGGCACTCCCTCTGGCCCTGGCAGAATTCCTCTCTGGACGGGCCTCCCTCCACGTGCCACTCGGCCGGGATGGGTAGGTCCTCCAGTTTGGTAACGTCCCCCACCGCAGACTCCTGGTCCACCACCTCCGGTGGCCGATCCGTCCTACGGGGTGGGGACGCCGAGGCAGGCTCCTCCTGTCCTCGGTTCTTCCCTTGACTGGCAGCTGGCTGGGCCTTTGTTCCAGGCTCCAGCCAAAATGAACTCCCTCTTCGGGTAGTCGCGGACCTTGTGCTAACACAGGCCCAATCAGGTGTACCCAGCAGCTCGGTGTGAGTCCGGTATTCCACCTCCTTCCAAGCGTTGTGCTCCATGTCATTCCCCAGCAGACAATCGACTGGCACGGCAGGGCTTACGGCAACTCGAAGTGAACCTGCAACCCCCCCCCCATTCAAAGGGAACCTCGGCCACTGGATAGTGGCCTGTTCTGCCGTCAGCCATCGCGGCTGGGTGGAGTACATCGGGAATTACCTGCTCTGGAGACACCAGTTGGCTACGCACCATAGTCATACTGGCTCCTGTGTCTCTCAGAGCCTCCCCTCTTTGGCCGTTGATGGTGACCCACTGCCCATACTTTGCGGTATTTGCGGGCACCTGGATCTTAGGAACCATCTCCCGTTCTCCCAGGGACACTAAAGTGACACCCGCCCACTCCCTTCCCTTAGTTAAGGGCATCTCCTCCCCGAGCACTACACTAGCTACTCCGGGGGTCTTTCCTCCAGTGGGAGGGGGTGGTCGTTTCAAGCACTTCGGATCTCCTTTATAGTGTCCAACGCCACCGCACTCATAGCAATGGACAACCCTTGGCTGCTGACCCTGGCCAGGATTAGGGTTTCTGGGTGGGTTAGCCCTAGGGGTGAATCCTGTTCCCTTTCCTTGGAAGTTATTTTGGGGGCCTTTGGAGAACTCCTTTTTCTTTTCCCCTCCCTCTTTCTTCTGGGGGGCGCCCTGTCCGGCCTTTTGAGTATCCCCTCCAGTCCCCCTTGTGGACACCCGGGTACTAGCCCAAATGTCCGCCTCCTCAGCAAGCTTCCGGGGACTGGTCAGCTTGCTATCCACCAGGTGTTGCCGCAGTTCAGGGAAACATTTCTCGAGCAGGTGTTCCTTCAGTACTAGGTCAAACAACCCCTCGTAGTTCCTCACTTCACTGCCCTGAGTCCAACCTTCCAGTGCCTTCTTTGCATAGTCCAGGAAGTCCACCCAATTCTGTGTGCCCAGTTTGTGACTACCCCTGAACTTCTGTCTGTACTTTTCGGGTGTTAGTCCAAACTTCCTTATGAGCGCCAGTTTCATGGTGGGGTAGTGGGTCTGCTCATCCTCTTCGAGGGCCAATAAAGCATCCCTACCAGCTGGAGGCATGTACTTGTACAATCCCCCTCCCCAGTACTTCTCTGGAACCCCATGGGCCCTCAACGAGACCTCATAGGCCGCTAGCCACTTGGCGATATCGTCGCCCACTCCATAGCTAGCTACTATGTCCTTTGGCAGGTATGGTTTAGGTTCCCTGGTGATCTCTTGGGTTTGGCTGCCACCATTAGGAACAGGTTGTGCCCCGATTCTCAGGATCTGAAGATCTATTTCTTTCAGTCGTAATTCATGGGCCATCCTCTGCTCCTCCTTCTCCTTCTCCAGCCTTGCTAAGTCCCATGTGAGCTGTCTTTTCTCCCTCCGGTCTGTTAACTCCACTTCAGACAAGCCACCGCTAGAGGCACTGCTGCCCTTCCTGGAAATGGTTCTGGGCCCCGCTGACAGGTTCCCCACCTCAGGTTGGTACATCTCAGCCCCCTCGGTGTCAGGCTCTCCATCCCGGTCTTCCTCCTCAGCCTTGCTTTCCCGTCGTGCCTCCCCCCAAGCCCTTAAGCTGGTTTGGAGTGCACCCTTCTTTGCTCCTGGGGGACAGTACACCCCCTCCCGCTGGCAAAACTCCCTGAGTTGGGCCACAGTGTACGTTTCTAGATTTTCTAGTACAAACTCCATCTCGCCCACTCAGGTTAGAGGACAGGTTTTGTGCAGTAACTATGCAGGGGGGTACCTTTAATAATACCTCCTCCCACCACCAGAGTAAATTTGGAAAAAACAAAAACCCACAATTAGGAAGGCCGCTTTGAGAAAACTCCCGGTGTAGGCCTATGGACTACCCACAGTTATTGGTGAGTATACGTAGGCACAGCTCTATCCCACCACTGAACACCAATTTATGTTGGAAAACCACACTCCCACTCTGAAAGGGTGGTGGTGGTCTTCCGGACACACTGTGGTAGCTTGGCTCGAGTGGTCAGGAATCAGGCTCCGTGCTAAGCATACGACATACCCATGCAATAACCATGCGTGCATCCGTTCCAAAAACGACTCTACACTGTAAAAATTATGAAAATATCTTTCTTTATCTTCTTTTTCTCTTAGTTGCTGATTGGATAGAATAAATAACAATCACAATATACAAATAGTGCAGGTCAAATAAATACTGGCTTAATGATTCGATAAATAGGGGTGATCATAAATAATGAAGACATAAATATAAGTGCAATACATACAGGCGATTAAATATTCTGAGGCAATAAATACTGTAAACCAATAAATATTGTGCATCAATAAATACTGTGGACCAATAAATACAGTGGAACAATAAATAGGTTAAATACAATAAATACAGTGCCCCTAATAAATACTTAAAAGCTGACAGTGACACTCATGGAATCAGATCACTTTTAAACTCCTAAGGGCTGATTTGGCCCAGGCACAGCTTGTGGGGATGTGGAAGGCTTGGGGGTGTCTACTCCCTGGCTTGGACAAGGCTGAGGCCTAAACTGAGGTAGATCAAGGGGGGAATACCAGAGACCTGGCTCTCTCCCTCCACACAACTTCTCTAGATTAGTCCTAGCTCACCCCTGGCACAGTCAGGTTAGTTCCAGCACCTCCCTAGCCCCTTAGAGCAGTCTCTCAGGTCTCCACAGGGCCTTAGGCGCCCTCTACTCCACTTACTGCCCTTTTTCTGATGCTCCGACGCCGCTGGAGTCGTGTCGACGCCGTGAGGCGGTTCCAGTTCGATGTCGGCGGCCTCGGCACAATGTCAGTTCTTTGACGACGCCGGTAGGCGGCTCCGGTCTCGATGTCAGCGGCCTCGGTTCGATCTCGACCTCCGATTCGATGGCGTCGGGCAGTCTCTACTCGGTGTCGACTTCGGGCGGCTCCGGTCCGATGGCGACCTCGGATTCGATGACGTCGGCCGGCCTTGCCTCGATGTCGACTTCCGGCGGCTCCGGAGTGCGATCCTCACTCCCGACCTCCGGTGCTCCTCTCCTTAGGTTTCCGGCGACTCCGGAGTGCGACCTCCACTCCCGACCTCCGGCACGATTCTCACAGATTCCGGCGACTCCGGAGTGCGATCCTCACTCCCGACCTCCGTTACACTTCACCTCGGTCTCCGACGACTCCGGAGGGCGGACTTCACTCCTCCGATGACGCCGCTCACTCGACCTCGGGTGACTTCCTCCTCGACCTCTGGTACTCCTCACGACCTCTGACGGCGCCCTCTCTCGACCTCTGGCGGCTCCGGGTACGACGTCTGCTTTTCCAGTCAGCGCCGCTTCTCCACCTCGGGCTCCAGGTCTTAGGCTACTCGACGTCGGACTTCAGGGAAACCAGTTTCCAGGTCAGGATCTTGCTGTTCTCTGTTTCTAAGGCCTGTTCCTGCTGTCCAGGTCCTTAGGATGGTTTTTCTGACTTCTTCCCACACAGGGCTCCAAGCTGGGCTCAGTCAGTAGGGACTAGTATCAAGGGTGGGTCTATGGACCCCACTCCAGGCACAAGTTTCCACCCCTGCTGCTTCACTCCTTCCTCCTTCAAGTTTTTGCTGCTCACTCCTCACCAGTCAGATGCCAACTGCCAGCTCCAACTGCCAACTCTCTCTCTTAGCTTCCCAACATTCTAAACCGCCTCCAACTGTCACAGGGTTCTGGAATGTTCTGGAAGGTGCTGGCAGGTTCCAGTGGATGCTGGTGATGTCACAGGTGGCCACCATTTTGTGCTCCAGGCCCTCAGACAGAAGTTTCAGGGGTAGCTAAAATGGCTCCCTGAATCTGCAGCAACACGAAAAAGTCTGGTGGTTCCCAAAAAGGAAAAATTCAAACAGGGTTTGAGGCAAAAGTGGGACAAAATAAATAATGATGAGGAGGGACCACCCAAAGGGCTGTCAGGTCTAACACCCTCCTACTCCACAACGGCTCCGTCCACCATCATGCCATGGGACTCCGTTACCTCCTCAACACAACAGGCCCACACATCACCTTCATGACAGTGACCTGGATGAAAGCATCCTCAGCACACAACTTCTTCATTGCCATCTCAGACGGATACAAGAGCACCCGCAGGGATGGCACTAACAATCCTGGAGGATGAATTGATATCTATTCCCAAGTACGCACTCAGGGTCACAAATCCGGTTTAGCACAAACCCCCTGCAAACCCTCAGAGTAACACTCATCTACAGATCTCCAGGCCTACATCCACAATTCCGCAAAGCCATCAACACGTCCATCGTCACGCACGCCCTCACATCCACAGGATACATGTGGCTGTGGGCCAGGAACTTCTGGCTGGATGAGAACCACACCAGCATCCATCATTGGTCCATCCACATCTCCGACGAGCAACACACTGCCACACACCCCGCTACCAATCCCCCAAAGATGCTTGATGCTGTATGGGACACTGGAACCAACACCACCGCCACACCCTGTAACCTCACACACTGGATCAGCAACTGATCCAACAATCTAGCCACGTTGACGGACTTTCCTGTGACGCACATCAACAATTAAGCCACCTGGAACAAGGCAGACCTACTGTACTCATACACGTCTAGCAGGACTCTTGTGCACAGCTTGCAACACAAATAACCATCAGTGGCCTTACAAACCTGGAAAACGGCACACACAGCCATCACCATATCATCAGCAAGGACAATTGGAGATTCTTCAGATGGGGCAGAGTCCATAAAACCGCACGACATCAAGGAGCTCATCAGCATCGTGAGTGCACTGACATCAGCTCTCCATCCAAAAGACACCCCACTCTTGCAAGGCTGAGCCAATCCCTTGCAACTTTCTACCACTGCAAGCTCATGGACATACACGCAAGCCTTGGCACACAGAGGCAGGTCGCGCGATCATACGCGGGACCAACCACCCTCAGGTTTTGGACTTCCATCATCAGCAGATGCAACACCCGGCTCATGTGCAACATCCCCTGGGGATCTCCATCAGGCCCCTTCCCACACAAAATCTCAACCACATCATTCCCCATCCTTGTAGCCCCCGTCCAGCACGTCATGTATGTATCATTGGAGTTAGCCACATTCCATGGTAGATAGAGGCATGCAGTGACCCAGGCCCTTCTTAGACAACGGACGGCAGGAACGCTGGCACTCGAGGACCATCATCGTGCTTCCCTAGCCAGCAAATGTCATCAGGAAGACAGTCAACGAGCAACTGACAAACTTCCTCCACGCAAAGAGCTCCAGGCAACCTGCACAAGACAGTCTTCCACAGTAATCACCCCACTGCAACCGTCATCATTGCCACCAACACCGACAACTTTGCCCTGCTCAACAATGGTGAGGCCACCCCCCTTGACCTCCCCACAGCATTATGCACGATGTGGTCACACACTGTCAGCTCACACATCTCCAACACTGGTATCCAGGATGAAATCACCAAGTAGCTCACCAGCAAGGCCATGGGAGTGGGACTCCAGCCTTCAGCATGTAGTACAGTGGCGTCATCTGGCACATGGCCAAGGGCTCATCTCTCAGCGTGTCAATCTTCAATGTGTCCAGGACCCCCCTCTCCACCATCACATGCGCACACAACCTCATCATCATCATCATCTCAGCTGCTCCTCACCCTCACCAAAGACACAGCCATTGCCAGTTCCAACCTTCAAGAAGGCATGAGGTCCGTTGATGAATGGCTGAACATCAGCCACCTGAGGCTGGACTTGTACAGGACTGAGGTAATCATCTGAGGATTGTCCCATTACATCTGGGTCAACTCCTTGTGTCCCACCCGCCAGGGCACTGCACCAGCACCCAGTGGCCACGCACACAAGATGGTGTGCATCATGGACTCGTCGCTCACAATTGCCATGCAACTCACCAGCCTCTGTACCTCATGCTGCAACACCCTCCACATGATGCACATGATCCACAGATAGATCCACTCCAAGGCAAGACAGACCGTCCCCCAGGTCTAGACACCAGCCGTGTCAACTACAGCCCCGCCCTCTACGGAGCAAGTGCTGCCAAACTCCCGAAAAACTTGTCCACATCCAGGGTGCATCTGCACACCTCAGCTTCAACATCCCGCGCCCCAGCCACATCACCGTCCACCTGAGATAGCTGCAATGGATCACTGTCTGCTGCAGGATGACCTTCACACTCCTCACCCACACTCAGGAGGCAGTCCACAACCCCAGACCCCAAACCAACCTTGGACGTTTGTCATCCAAGACCCCGTTGGGGCCAACTCCGTGCATCCAACCTTGCCCTGGCCACCATTCTTCACATCCACCGAACTCCAGTATGCAGGACATAGTTCTCCCACCTGGCCAAACATACCTGGGACTCCCTCCCCGGGACCCTCGACATGAGCCATGACCTCTACGCCTTAATGATACTCTTCCAAATTGGTCTGTCCGCACAGTATTGCAAGTCCCCCCCCTTCCTCCCCCGCCCCTATCAGCAGCTTGAGGCCATCACGGGTGAGTATTGTGCTCCATGTCTGTATTGGATGATACATTGTGACCCATGTGTGTCCTGTACTGGACTCAGATCCCAGGGTATGGATGGCTGGAGTTAGTTCAACACTCAGGCATAGTTTGACAAAATATAGGTGCTATACAGTGTGCTTAGAATCCTAAGTTCACAGGGGGAGATGGGATCCTTGACATTTGAAGTCATCAGAGTTCAGACCACAGTGTTTGTCATCATTGGTCAGACTGTGACCAGCAAGTCCATGTGGCAGAGAATGTCAGTGAATGAGGTGCTGCTGTTGCGCATGAAGGCCAGGTGCCAGGCGACCTGGGAGATGTGGATGGTCCGCTGCCTCTGTCATTTCAATGGACGACCCACCTTCCTCGCGGGACCCTCAGATGCAGGCCTGGACGATCCTCCTCCTCCTCTTCCCTCCCTCCCTCCCTCCCTCCCTCCCGCCCTCCCTCCCTCCCTCTGGCGGTGGTCTTCAACTGGTGGCACAGGGAGGGTTGGCCAGGTTGTCGGCGATCTGACGGAGTGAACGGCTTATGTCCGTTTGCAACGCCAGGAGCTCAGCCAGTCTTGCCTCCATCCGTCCTTGGTGTTCTTGTTGACTGGCGTGTTGCTCGGCCTGCTGGTTCTTAATCTCTGTGAGGGTCTCCACTACCTGGCTGATGGCCCTGGTGTCACGCCGGTATGCGTCCATGATGTTGCGTATGTGTGACATACCAGTCCCTTCAGCTGGCTGGTCAGGTTCTCGCCTCTGCCTGCCTCCACTCCCACCACCCCTGCCCACACGAGCCTGGCCTGCCGTTGTGGGCACATCAGGTCTATGGGATCCCTGAGAGATGGCAGTTGCGGGGTTGTCTGCCTCCTCCTGGGTGCCCGGCGAACCTTGTCCCTCCAGGTCAGACTGGCTCAGTTGTTCAGTGCGGGCAGGGCTCCTGGGATGTGGAAGGAATGGGGGTGGTGGTTGGTACAGATGTACCTGAAGCAGGTGCTGCAGGGGCTTGGACACCAGAGGGTCCAGGTGGGTTGGGGGTCATTCGCGGAGTGTTGAGAAGCGTCGCTGCCGGTGGGATCAGGTTCCTCCAGAGCCTGGGACTGTGATTCTTCTCCCCCATTGTTGGGGGGAGATCCAGGACGTTGCCCTGTGTGTGAGAGAGAGACAATGTTAATGCTGTTTCATGCGACATCCAGGTTTCATACATATTCAAGTTGACACAGTTCCTCCAGGTAGTTGTATGTGCCTAGCATTCCCCACAATGTTCACTTGTGGATGGGTATGTTGCGGGGGACAGATTGATATGTTCTCCTGAGTGTTTGACATGTAGATTTTTGGCTTGGATGCCTCTTTGGCTACGGATTGATCTTGTTGTGTCACATGTCCATTGTGAGAGTGGGTAAATCCATTGCCTGCCCCGGGGGTGTGTGCTTGTGTAAGGGGTGTGTGAGACAGGGCCTGCTGGTGGGTGTAGTGTGATTTGGCATTGGGTCTCCCAGGTGATGCATCTGTCCCCTCATGGAGCATGCTGCCATGACAGGGAGTGTGAGTTCCTGTCCTAGATATCGGAGCTTGTGGTGTTGGTGTTTGAGTTTGCAGTGATCACAGGAGCGCCTTCTGCTGCCTACAGCAGCGCCAAGTGTCAGCTACCTTGTCAGTACTTTGCCAGTCCCTGTGCATCGAGCATGGTGCATGGGTATGTACCTGGGCCATATGGGCTGAGGGCAATGGTGTCAGATTCTGAGTTGAACAATGTGTTTTGTGAGCCCCACCCTCCCAGCATCCCGGACATCCAGTCTTGGGTTTGTTGTTCGTGTAGCCTGGTACATGGCATCGCCTTGCTTTGTGAATGGGGCATACACATGTTAGTGGCATGAGCGTTGTTTTTGAGTGTGGTAGTGTCCGGTGAGGGCTTGGGGGTAGTTGCGTGCATTTGGTGTAGTTGGGGTGTGGATGCCATTACCCCCATGTTACGTAAGTTGTTTGTGTACTCACCAGGCTCTGCAACTCCTTCGACTCCGTGTACTCCCACCGGCGGAAGCAGGGCCATCACCTTCTCCTCCCAGGAATGGTAATGTACCGGTCTGCGGGGCAGCCCACCTCCAGTGATGTTCCTCTGTGCGTAGTCCTTGTTCATTTTCCGCTTGACTGCCCTCCGCAGATCATACCACCTGGCTTGGCATTCATTCCTGGTCCTTCTGAACAGCATTCACCCTATCGACGATCCTCTGCCACAGGCATGATTTTTCGGCTATGCTAGTCTGTCTGACCAATGTTCCAAAGAACTGTGGCTCGACTCTGATGACTTCGTTGACAAGGATGTCCAGCTCCTCCCTTGTGAACTTTGGATTCTTGTCTGTGGGCATGGTGTGGGGTGAGGGTGTGGATGGTTGTGGGTGTGAATGTGAAGGTGTGTGTGGGAATGTGAAGAGGGGGTATGTGTGAAGGAGTGTGTGTGAAGGTGTATATGTTAAGGTGTATGGGTGCAGTTGTTGAGGTATGCTCTGTAGCTGCTGTGAGTCTGTTGCAAAGGCTCATGGTTTGTGTGTGGGCCCTTTTTATTGGTCCATTTGTGCGTGTGCCCGAGTTTGAAATGTTTGTGGGTGTGTTGTAAGAGGTGGTTGTGAGTTTGGGCCTCGGTTTGCCCGTTTGGATTTGCCAGGTCAGTTATTTTGATGTATTTTCTACTGTAGATGTGTTTTGTGGTGTTGTGCGAGTCGAATTGACCCTCCTTGTGCCGTTTTACTGTGTCCTGGTTCAGTACGAGTCGTTTTCACGTATGTAAGGTGCGTACATACGCGATGTTGTTGTACCGTGCTCGCATATGCAATGTTGTTGTAAGGTCTGTACATACACGATGCTGGGGGACGGTGCTGGGGTACAGTGCGTCCAAGTACGGTGCTGGGGTACGGTGCGTACAAGTACGGGGCTGGAGTACGGTGCGTACAAGTACGGGGCTGGGGTACGGTGCTGGGGTACGGTGCGTACAAGTACGGGGCTGGGGTATGGTGCGTACAAGTACAGGGCTGGGGTACGGTGTGCACAAGTACGGGGCTGGGGTACGGTGCTGGGGTACGGTGCGTACAAGTACGGGGCTGGGGTACGGTGTGGACATGGGGGGAACGGTGCTGACATACAGGGGTACGGTGCGGACATACGCAGGGGGAGCTGTACGACTCATATCCCGGGCACAAGTTTACCCGGGAAACGAGTGGTACAGAGTTCGTTCCGTACAGGACGTTTTACATACGCTTGTGTATTTGGAAGGGCGGTATGGATCTTACTTGTGCGCTCGGACTTCAGTTTTACGATTTGTACGTAAAACTGTCTGGGTACGTCTCGTAGACCTTTTCCCGAAGCGATTCGTAAGTATTTTTCACGTACGAATCGTACTTCACCGGTGGGACGGGACTTGTACGATTCGTACGTGAAAATATACGGATACGAGTCGTACGGGAAATTTTTTTACCCGATCGGAATCGGCACCAAAATAGAGATTCTCCAAGATTTAAGTGTCAGGAGAATCGGGATTTTATTAGAGATTAGAAGGCTAGCATTATCCCTCCCAGGTGAGCTTCTTTGTGCTGTTAAAAAAAAATCTAAAAACACACAAAACAAAAAGAGAATTATGGAAAAGAGGGAAGAAAAAAAAAAAAGGGGGAGGCGAGAGTATTTGCCAGAAGTGCATTTTTTTTTAGAGAAGGGAGATTTATCATTTTAAATGTTTTTTTAACCAAGAAATTGAGTGGCAAGGCTGAATGAGGAAAAGTGAGAAAGCTGCAATTTAAGGACAAGATGGATGAAGTGTGCACTGCTCATCACAGCAACAACAAAAAGATAAGAGGAAGGACAAAAGGTGATGGGAGTGTTGGAAACGCAGAGTTCTATTTTTTATTGTGGGTTAATGGGGTTCTAATGTTTTTAAAGGGCTGTAGAGTAGTGAGTAAAAGATGTAATGCATAATGCTAGCCTCTTACTCTGTAATAAAATCACAACTTTCCTGTCACTCACACCTTGGAGAAGCATCATTCTCTCGATAAACAAAGAGTCATATGTCAGTATGTTCAAACCTTAACTAAACAAAGATTTGAAATAAGTAAAAGGTGTAATATTGTTTCTTTGCCTAAGGCTACAATCCTCAGTGTGTATTAAACTGATTAATCGCACAGATGCAAAGGTTATCAAAACATCTCTATGGTTTATGTAAATGCTCACACTTAAGACAATCTAATATCCATAACCTGAATATTTATTGTGAACAAGGACAACAAACCAAGTGCGGATTTCGGTGCTTAGCAAGTAATTTTCTCGGTCTTCTTTCAACTAAATGATTTTATCGGTTATAAGGGTACATCTGCAACTTACACGACTCTACCGTGCACATACTCCCATTGAAAATCCTGCAACATTTGCACCAAACGTTCTATTGTATTTTCGATTACACATCTTTATCAAATGATCAACTTATCTCGTGTGGGAGATGGCAGAGGGAAGAAAAAAACAATGTTGTAAGTAACCTCCCAACAAGATCCACTGTGTTCCTACGAACTCAATACAGAATCACCCTTACTACGCATTATGTGCCTCAACGCAGTGTGGTTCAGCTACCCTCAGGACACGGTTCAGTCACCCTCAGAACAAAAGATGAGGTTCTATGATACCTTCTTCATGAAAATGCTGCCGAAATACCTAGGTTTAGAGATGCAGGTCCAGTCCTCACCCAGGCCAGAGGGAAAGAGGTCAGCACAGCAGGGCAACAGTTCTTTAGAGCAGCAGTCCAGCAGCGTGGCAGTCCTTAAGCAGTACTCCATTGTGTCAGAATCCACAGGCCACAGGAAAAAGCTTTATTTGCCAGGTAGAAATGGCAGTTTAACAACAGCACACACAGGCCGCATTGACAGGCCTGAGACATGTTTAGAGGGTTACCCAAGTGTGTGGCACAATAAGTGCTGCTGGCCCATTAGTTGCATTTAATTTACAATCCCTAGGTACATGTAGTATCACTTTGCTAGGGACTTAAGAGTACATTAAATTTGACAATTGGGTGTAAGCCAATTCTACCACATTTAAGAGAGCACAAGCACTTTAGCACTGGTTAGCAGTGGTAGAGTACACATAGTCCTAAAGCAAGCAAAAACAAACTAAGCAAAACTGGAGGTTGAAAACAGTTAAGGGAGAACCACACCAAGGATGCTAAGTCCAACATCTCCTCGCCCAAAAGGGAGACTAGCAGGCCTTGGCCCCCAGTCCTGGTCACAGGCAGAAGTCTTGCAGAGCTTCCTTTCCTCACACAGCCTGTCTGGCTGCATGGTAGATGAACATTTTGGGGGGTCTCAAACTACCCTTCTAGTGGCCCATTTCCAGACATCAAATATATTTTAGGGTCTGAGTCTCTGAGGTTTTATGTTGGGGTTGTGCTTCTTTTTGAAGTGTCCACTCATCTGCTCCCTTTCCACTTGAAAAGCAGTCTGTCACAGAAAGAGTTTCTCCAAAGTAGATAGTCCCACAACACCCACCATGGGAGTGACTAGATTCAGTTAGATGTCACCTAGATGTCAGCCACAATAAAAGGTGATTCAAAAGGTTAGCCCAACACCCCCAGTCCTACTCTTTAGGATTCTCTTATCAGCTCCACCTCCCTCGTGAGATGTGTGCAGGCCCCTTTCTGGTCACCTCCCACTGTATCAAAGAGTACCCTGTGTAGTGTACAGAGGAGGCCTGGTACTCCTTTCCCCAGTGTCTGTCCCACCCAGCTTAGAGAAATGCACAAATCGGTCTGGGGGATATCTCTACCTCCTTTCCGTGTTCTAACAAGCAGGGCTTGCTCTCCCAAAATTGTGTATTGCACTATTCACAGGCACACAGACACCCAGTGCATGTATACATCACGTGTGCACTGCACAGTACTGTATCCTCCATGTATTGAACCACTCATAGGTACACAAACATCCAGCTTATGCATTTAACATGCACACACTAACCAGCACTACATCCTTCATGTATTGCACCACTCACCGGTACAAATACACCCAGCACATGCATTGAACATGCACGCACTGCACAGAACAACATCCTTTAAGTATTGTACCACTGGTAAGCACACAAGCATTCAGCACATACATTCACACGGAACACAATGCTCAGTACAGACTCCTCTGTATTTTACCCTTAACAGGCACACATACAGTCAGCGCAGACACACCACTTCTGCGCTGCCCAGCAATTCACACTAAACCGATGCAGGCCAAGGACGAGTTAAGCACAAAGCAGCAGAACTTTAAAAGTGAGTGAGCCTGTAGGCCTCACTCCAAAGACGCAGGCTAAAAAAAAGGACCTGTTCACTCCCACTGATCACTGCAGTGTATGCTGCCACCACTGCACTTGTGCTGCTTAACTTCAGGTCAAAGCGGTACAAAAGGGGGTGGTGATGGACGGAGCATCAGAACCAATCAAACACTCACACCCACTCAACAGATCTGGGTTCCCATGAGGCACAGGGTCAGACTGATTTGCATATGGCCATGTCTGAACTGGGGTGGCAGAGTGGGCTAAAGAACGGTGATGGATCAAACCCAGATCTGTTGACTGGGTGTGAGAGTTTGATTGGTTCTGATGCTCCGTCCATCACCACCCCCTTTTGTACCGCTTTGTTCGCCATAAGTTGGCAGGGTATGCTCAGACGTGAGTCCCTTGCTCACTTTGCCACTGGATTCAAGCAAGCCTGGCTGAAGACGGCTGAAATGCCAGAAACCGGTCCTAGGAAGCTTGTTTCCGGTCCAGGGAAGGCATGGCTTGGCAGTTCGGGCTGGACTGTTCCCATGAGGCACAGGGTCAGACTGATTTGCATATGGCCATGTCTGAACTGGGGTGGCAGAGTGGGCTAAAGAACGGTGATGGATCAAACCCAGATCTGTTGACTGGGTGTGAGAGTTTGATTGGTTCTGATGCTCCGTCCATCACCACCCCCTTTTGTACCGCTTTGTTCGCCATAAGTTGGCAGGGTATGCTCAGACGTGAGTCCCTTGCTCACTTTGCCACTGTATTCAAGCAAGCCTGGCTGAAGACGGCTGAAATGCCAGAAACCGGTCCTAGGAAGCTTGTTTCCGGTCCAGGGAAGGCATGGCTTGGCAGTTCGGGCTGGACTGTTCCCATGAGGCACAGGGTCAGACTGATTTGCATATGGCCATGTCTGAACTGGGGTGGCAGAGTGGGCTAAAGAACGGTGATGGATCAAACCCAGATCTGTTGACTGGGTGTGAGAGTTTGATTGGTTCTGATGCTCCGTCCATCACCACCCCCTTTTGTACCGCTTTGTTCGCCATAAGTTGGCAGGGTATGCTCAGACGTGAGTCCCTTGCTCACTTTGCCACTGGATTCAAGCAAGCCTGGCTGAAGACGGCTGAAATGCCAGAAACCGGTCCTAGGAAGCTTGTTTCCGGTCCAGGGAAGGCATGGCTTGGCAGTTCGGGCTGGACTGTTCCCATGAGGCACAGGGTCAGACTGATTTGCATATGGCCATGTCTGAACTGGGGTGGCAGAGTGGGCTAAAGAACGGTGATGGATCAAACCCAGATCTGTTGACTGGGTGTGAGAGTTTGATTGGTTCTGATGCTCCGTCCATCACCACCCCCTTTTGTACCGCTAACTTCAGGTCAAGGCAGTAGCCTTACACCACTATGAAGGTAACACTTTGGGTACCCATGTCGGTTCAACAAGACCACAATCCTTGAAACAGGCCTGCTTCATGGCACACACACATGATCCGTGTTGTCAATGACAACTGAAATCAGCATTGGGGTTACAGTCATCAGTACAGTTGGGAACTTAGGGCGGGGATCCACGTCTGTTACCATTTAGAGGACTTTTCCTTACCAACAAACATATGATGACTCTTCTATAATGTCATGGTCATCAAATGTCAAGTGATATCGTGGACTGTGATGCAATTGTGGGTGAAAGTGTATATACTGCCACTACTGCTACCACTGGCATTTTTTTGAATTTATGTCAGTATGGTCCTTCTCTGGAAATCCATACAAATATCAAAATCTTTGCAAGACCTTTCTCCAGGCTTTGATCACATGGGGAGCAATAGGTGGTACCAACTGTATGGTACTATATATTCTCTGTGTTCTGCATAATGGTGCTTGCAGAGTGCATGGCAAATGTAGCACTGCTGTCAAATCTTACATTCCGATGTAGTTAAGGATTTGTTTTCAGATAAATTCAATAACATTTATCATAAATAATAAGGCGGACTATCAAGTTCAGGGATACTCAAAGTATGGCCCGTGGGCACCATGCGGTCCTCCTAACCTTTAATTGTAGTACCCTGCTAAACAGCAGCACTGGGCTGCTATTCACTTGCCAGAGCAGAAATATTCAGATAGAAATATTCAGATAGGTGTGAAACGGGCATACTTTAGTTAACGTGTAAATAAAGTAACAGTAAAGAAGCAAAGGAGATGTCCTAGACAACCAATCTTTAGGAACACCTTTAGTTTCAGAGATATCTTGCGCTACTGTGTTTTTTAACTGTTACCCCCACCTACCTGAACATTTGGCTTCTCAGAAACAGCGCTACTCGCTGCAACGACTCCCTTCCTTCGGCCGCCATTCCCGAGGGCGAGGCGAGACACGCCCCCTCGGCTGGCCACGCCCCCCGCCAAACATACAAATAGAGCGCGCCAACGCTAGGCTCCGCATTCACGATTGGCTTCTGAGGCGAAAAGCCGGGAGCGGGGACTAATTACTTTTAAAATCATTGTGATGTGATACTGTGTTTTTTAACTGTTACCCCCACCTACCTGAACATTTGGCTTCTCAGAAACAGCGCTACTCGCTGCAACGACTCCCTTCCTTCGGCCGCCATTCCCGAGGGAGAGGCGAGACACGCCCCCTCGGCTGGCCACACCCCCTCCAACCCCCCGACCCATCGGCATAAAGCATGTGTCTTGGTAGGAAGCGCAGCGGACGGGCGCAACGGGCGCGACGTTTGCGCGCCAAAGGCGCGCCTAAGGCAAGCCCGTCTGCGCCCGTCCACGGCCGGACGGGGCTAGGGGCACGACTCCATGCCAATTTTATCTCCTACTCCTCTGAGGAGCTTATCACCCTCCAGGGCCACTTGCCACTCTCGGACTCTGTCCGCAGGCATATTACTTCTCTAGGGATTACACCCTCTCCCACTCCTACTCTGCCATTCTCTCCGCCAGTCTGTTTCCCGCAATGCCCTCTCCCACCCGGTCCTTCCCCTCCCACCCCGTCACTATCCATCCTCTTGCTTAACACCAGGTCTGCGGTCAAGCACCATCATGAGCTCTTGGTCTTGCTTGATTCTGAAAAGCCTGACTTACTGCTCTTGACCGAAACCTGGTTCTGTGACTCTTCCCTGCCTGTTCTCTTGGCTACCCTCCCCCCCTCCTATGTGGCCTTACGCGCTGACCGCCCAGCAGGTAGGGTTGGCGGTGGAGTGGCGATCATTGTTCGGTCGGAACTAAATTTTCAACCCATCCCCTATCCCCCCCCATCTCCTCCACTGAATTCCTCACTGTTCGTTCCCTCGCCCTCTCCCCTCCTATCACCTGTCTCCTAATGTACCGTCCTCCCCAGTCTTTGCCTCTATTCTTGCCGGCTTTTCAAGACCTTTTGGCCAACATGGTGGTCAATTATGCCTCGGTCTTGGTATTAGGGGATTTCAACTACTGGCCCTCGGACCCTTCTGAGTGTACAGCCTCGAAAGAATTCACAGAGACTCTCACATCTTTAAATTTCACACCACACATCTCTGTCCCCACTCACTCTCACGGTCACACTCTTGACCAGGTCTGGTCTCTTAATCTTCCAGTTTCCCCGGTGACAGTCTCCCCCTGTCCCTGGTCCGACCATGCCCTTATTTCCTTCTCCGTCTCTCTCAACCCGATATCCAAAGTCCCCCACGCTAAAAACACCTGGGCGCGGAATTGGAATAGAGTTGACTTTCCCACTCTTATGTCTCACCTTCAGAATTCTACCCCGTCCCTCTCCGATCTCTCGTCCGACTCCCAAGCCAACACTATCAATACCTGGTTGGCTAGAGGTTGTGACTCAGTGGCTCCCCTGCGCCGCATCTCCGTCCGGCGACCAAAGGAGTCTAACAGGTGGTTTAATGACCACCTAAAAGAACTAAAGCTGTCCGCTCGACAGGCAGAAAGGCACTGGAGGAAAAATTATTGTCCCTCACTCAAATCCCTTTATCTGAAATCACTCGCCGACTATAAGATCGCAATCATTTCCGCCAAAACCTCCTATTTCTCAACCAAAATAATGTCTGCCGAAAACAAACCTAGGGAGATCTTCAGCATAGTGCAGGACTTGGCTTACTCCGATAAGGCTTCACCTCAAATCCCCCCATCCCAGCCCCTTTGTAATCAACTAAACACTTACTTCCTCGATAAGATCGCTACCATCAAAGCCAACATCCCCCCCCTCATCAGCCTATGTCGACCCCTCTCCTCCTACTGTTCAAAACCTTCTCACCTCCATCCCCCCCATCACTGAAGAGGTATTCCTAGACTTACTCCCCAAAGTAAAGTCAGGCTCTCCGGCAGACATCTGTCCGGCGCGAATTCTCCAACGAATCTACTCCTCTTGTCCTGAACCCCCCCATTACCTTTCTTAACAGCTCCCTTGCGCAGGGAGTAGTGACCCCTACGCTCAAATCAGCCACCATAGTGCCCATCCTAAAAAAACCTGGCGCTGACCCATCCATCTCAGCCAACTACCGCCCCATCTCCCTGCTGCCCTACTTGGGCAAGGTGCTGGAACGTTATGTCACCACGGTACTCAGCACCCATGTAGAGGCCAATGGGGGATTGGCTTCCCGCCAGGCTGGCTTTCGACCTAGGCACTCGACTGAATCAGTCGTGGTATCAGTCCTGGACAACCTCAGGAAGGGTATGGATTATAACAAACACCAGGCCCTGGTACTCCTCGATCTCTCGGCCGCATTTGACACGGTAGACCACACCATCTTACTGTCCCGTGTCAAGGCGGCTGGAATTGAGGGAGCAGCCCTGGTGTGGCTTTCCTCCTTCCTGAGGGACCGCACTCAGGCGGTCCGGCTCGGAGATTTTACAACCATCCCACTCCCCGTCAGGTGTGGTGTCCCCCAGGGTTCTTCCTTGTCCCCCCTACTATTCAATCTCTACATCTTCCCCCTCATCTCCGCTCTTCAACAGCTGGAGGTCACCGTGTTTAACTACGCGGATGACCTCCAGCTCATCTTTGATCTATCCTCTTCTCCCCTCTCTGTTTCCAGCTTCCAGTACACCATGACATTTATCAGGGACTGGATGAACCATAACCATCTCAAGTTGAATCTGGACAAAACCGAGTTGGTTCTTACCGGAGGTTCTTCCAGTCCCTGGAATTCTCTCTTCTGGCCCCCTACCCTTGGTCCTGCCCCCACTCCTTCTACCACGGTCAAAACTCTGGGGGTTAAAATGAATAATCAGCTTACCCTTCACTCTCAAATCAGCTCCGTAGTCTCCTCCTGCTTCCTCACTCTCCGAACTATCCGCACTGTCGCTCGCTTCTTCTCCCCCCAGACACTCAAAATGATCATGGCCGCTCTAGTCATATCACGACTGGACTACGCCAACGCCCTCTACAACGGCATACCAGCATACAGCCTAAGGAGGCTACAGGTGGTCCAAAACCAAGCCGCCCGACTGGTTTTTGGTCTCCCACGCTACCACCACTCCACACCCCTCCTCAGGGAGCTTCATTGGCTCCCGATAAAGGAACGTTCTCTGTTCAAAACCGCCTGCATGGTTTTCCAGGCTCGTCAAGGCACCGCACCTGCTTTCATCTCCTCACTAATAACAGAATACGTTCCCTCTAGACAACTTCGTTCCTCTTCCAAGTCCCTTCTCCAAATCCCACGCTTCAGACGCAAAAAGTGGGGTGGGTCCAACTTTTCCACCTTGGCCCCCACTTTCTGGAACTCCCTTCCAGACCACCTACGTGCGTCTACCCACTATCTATCCTTCCGTAAGGATCTAAAAACGTTTCTTTTTAATCAGGCATTCCCTGTGTAAACCCCCTCTCCGGCCCAATCCCGGGCTCCCTTCTGTCTCTGTAGCCAATCCCCTCCACTAGCGCCAAGAAACCGTTCGGTGCACGCTGCGCTTTATAAATGTTTTAAATTATAAACATGTATAAACATGAAAAAAAAACATGTTTTATCGATTTTGTTTTTAAAGTTGCAATAAACTCTAGATAAGCCATTCAAACTGATACAATCTTTCTTTATTACTGATTTCAGTTATACATTTCTATAGTAGTTAACTTTGCCTAACCCATAATAATAGAAGGGTTAAAGATCTGGTGGAGCCACTAGGGAATCGGAATGGAAGATAGCTGATGTGTAACACACTCTGTTAATAAATGGCATTATATAGTTTGTTTTGTTCTCCATTTTAACAGATGCGCACATCACAAGAGCTCAGGTCACGTATCATCTATACTTTGTGAGAGCATGATCTCTTCTCCCGTTGGCCACAGATCACCAGTTACATATTGTGTATAGACTAATGACCAATAAACAAGTAGGCCAAGGAGGACTATGCTTGGTTTAGAGACACTGTGGAGCCGGGTTCATTACTATTGAAAATTAACAACTGGATTACTTACAGGTAATCATATTTACTCGGAGTCCTCATTCTTAGTCCCAGAACTTACTCATGCAATGGTGAGGCCCTGTCTTACTAAAGATATACCCTGCCAAGCAACGCTGGTCTTTGAACAAAAACAAAAACAGCCCTTTAAGTATTTAAAGGGTATGATGCATTCACCACATCGTGTTATAAAGCTCCCTACCAGACCTGCCTCATAATTAGGGTAGCAGGGTGGAAACTTAAGTACTGTTACAAAGAATGGAAGTTAATGATGACTACTGGTAAGCAAACCAGGCATTACCTCCCCAACCTATTCCTTGTTCCGTTCCTTATTCACACAGACAAGTCAAAGCACACATTAGCTTGCACAAAAAAATAAAAATCGAGCAGGAGTAATGATACAAAAAGAGTTTCAAAAGAAAATATGAACCTGTCCCCTGACATCAGAAACACTTATTGACATCGCCAATGAACCCACAATTTTTGCACCAAATTCCAGATCAGATCCTTGGATTAAGTTCAATCCGAAGTGATTAACTGAGGTCCAGGACATGGACCAAGTCACTGCAGCACATATGCCAGTAATCAAGAACCCAGACCACTGTTTAGGAAGAAGGCATCTCCCTACTAGAGTGAGCCTTAACAGAGTCTGGAAGAACACATCTGGATTTCGCATATGTAGTAGGAATAACCTACCTAATCCAACTAGCCAAGATAGACCATGATGACTTTCGACCTCTATTGGCCTGACCAAAATTAACAGTCACATTTCGGAATTCAGCAGCTCCTTCACAATTAACAACATAACAAATGGTTTGGCTCTGTAGGATTACAACATAACAGTAGAACTATTTCCTGTGTTCTCTGAAAAACTGAATTCTCCTTTCATACAAATTATGGCCCCAACATCAACACAAGGGCTACTAGTCAAGATACTTAGGTCTCCTATATGTCTGGCAGTGTTAGACCTGGCATCTTTGGCATGGTTCTCCCCTAACTTTTTGCCTTCAACCCTCCTCAGTTGCTGACTTAGTTTTTTCTGCCTTTAGTACTCTGCTCACTGCTAACCAGTGATAAAGTGCTTGTGCTCTCCCTTTAAACGTGGCAGAATTGGCTTACACCCAATTGCCATATTTAATTTACTTGAAAGTCCCTAGTGAAGTAGTACTACACGTACCCAGTGCCTGTAAATAAAATGCTACGGGTTGGCCTGCAGCACTTATTGTGCCACCCAATTAAGTAGCCCTTCAAAAAATGTCTACGGCCTGCCATTGCAGCCTGTTTGTGCAGTTTTAAACTGCCATGTCGACATTGCTAAATCACTTTTTGCTAGACCCAAACCTTCCCGTTTAATATAGATATATGCTTGTCACCCCTAAGGTAGACCCTGATCATCCCACATGGAAGGATGCAGTGCATTTAAAACATTGGACATGTACTTTAAGTTTTACATATCCTGGTGATGAAAAACTCCCAAATGAGTATTTCACCACTGTAGGATCTACCTCTCCCACAGGATAACATTGGGTTGCCTTTTTACATTTAATAAGTGATAACTTTCAATTGGGAGCAGGTAGACCGGTTGAGTTTAGAGACTAAAGAAGTGTTAATAAAATCCCTCTTTAATGGTAAAATCAGATTTTTTTGTCACAATTCTGAAAACATCACTTTTAGAACGTTGGCATTTTTTTGTCCCAGCCATTTGGTGCCTGCAGCCTGAACCTAGGTCACAGGAATAGATGTAGCTGGCAGTTTGTCTTTATGTATTGCACCCAGACAGTGAGGCTAAGGGAAGATAACAGTTTGAATGATGGGTCACTCTCAGGTCATGAGGGAGAGGAGCCTGAGCACTCTCACAAACAGTTTGACACTGGTCTTTTGTAACCCCAGACAAGCTGCGGCCAGGACAGGGATGAAGGGGATGCCCGACACCTCAGGGAGATGGAAACCTCTAGAAGCTTCCGCTACTTCAAGCTGAGCACCAGGTATAAATATTGGACTTCAGACCCCAACTCTTCAGTACACTTCTGGACCTGTGGACTCTTGCCAGGAAGAAGGAATACTGTGCTGCTGAAAGGACTTTCACTATGCTGGACTGCTCCGCTGACCTGCTACCCTCTTGCCTGTGTGAAAAGTCTAACCCCAGGACCCCAGAGTGACTCCGAGGGTTAGTAGGCTGGCCCCCTGATCAGAAGCCTTAAGGACAGGACAGGCTAGGCTTTCAACAAACTTAAACTCAGCGCCTGTTCTCTACCATCTTGGAGTCCTGCCCTCCCAAGTGGTGCCACCCCAGTCCTAGTCCCTTGAAAGTGGGCCTAAATGTACCCTGCTGTCCCATCGGTAGATTCATCCAAACCAACGTATCTCCTACACACAGGTACCTCGCCCAGCATTGCTCATCAAAACTGCTGCAACAATACGCATCCCCACACAAGGACAATGCATCGCACTTCGTAACTCCCCAAATCCACTGCTGCGTGACGCATCTCTGTGCCCTGACATCACTTTGTCTCTACTGTGCACCGCATCCTTGGTGCCAGATTCTTCTCTGCTTTACAACCAGGTTTAAGATACGGTGTTCAATGGACCCAAGTGGGTCCTTATAGCCTGCCCACACTCCATTGTGGCTGGCCTTAACTTTTGGCTTTGTCATGGTCCGCCACAGTTGTCGCTTCGCTTTTTCTGGTGCTATTCTCACTGAAATCTTTGAACTTGCATATCTCTGATTCTAGTGATTGGGTTTTTCATTTTCGTAATGATTTATTTAATTAACATTTAATCTATTTTTATAAATTGGTGTGGGGTGTTTGTTTTGCATTTTCACTTCATTATTCTTTGAATTGTTACACAAATAATTACACGTTGCCTCCAAGTTAAGCCTGACTGCTCTGTGTGAAGCGGTTGAGCATAGGTTAATTTGGGGTTTGCTTGTGACTTCACCCTGACAAGGATTGTGGTTGCTGCAGGAGTAGGATTTTACCCCTCTCAACCAGAAACCCAATTTCTAACAGGTAATAAAAACAGCCTTCAGTGACAGAAAACCTAAAACAAAAACTTTTTATTTAATGGTTGAAAATGAGGTCTTTATAAGGTTGTCAAAACCGACTACAAGTCCCAAACTGGAAACATATTCCACAGCTCAGGTCTTTACACCTCAAAACCCTTAAGGAGCTTCAATCACCACTTTTCAGCCCCAGAAAGAGAGCCCCTGGGAAAACGAAAGGCTGTTATTGCAACCCACTGCAATCTTAAGGGGGCAACTGACTAACTCTTATCGAAACCCTTCCTTAAGAACCACAAAATTCCTTATGACAGACCCAAGAATGGGCAAATGTTTGGGTTGCAAACCAATTTGAAAAAGAGGCCAAATGATGATTATATGCCCTTCTATTGGGTTCGCTCCCAGCAGCGTAAATGGATTTACACACTAAAAGAGAAAGCCCTTAACTCCCAAGACCTTCTCTTTCAACCTCCAAACTGCCAACCTGAGCTGCTGTAGAGATGTTGGGGGCAGCAGCACTGGGAAACTACACAGTATGGATCTAGAGGGGGTAACAAACTTGCTTCCCTAGAAGCTCATTTAATAAGGGGAACCATTGCATTCTTGGAAAATAGAGACAAATAAATGTCATATATTCCCCCCTCTACCTTGAATCTTCTATATTACTCAGAGAATCACAGGAATGGGAGGAAATGTGTTAAATAGATTCTTGGGCTACTAACAGATCAATACATCCATCCCAATGGCTGATGCACTGTGGAATCTGGGAAAAACCTGAAGTAGAAAAGGTGGATAGTCTCCGATCAAATCTACTATCAGATTCCCCAGCTTCCTGCAGCTCTCCTGAAAAATGAGCCCCAATAATGAGATTCTAGGGTGAGGGAAACACTCTGCTCAGGGATTCTACCGCTACATTGTCGTCCCCTTGAATGAATTGCCACAAGAGATATCAGGTTATTTTCTGCCCAACTCAAAATTATTTGCATCAATAGTTTTAAAGCTTTTGAACCAGTTAAAATGGTCTCCTCAGACAGGGCATGGTCACTGAACCATCTGCTTTCATGATCATCGCCATCATCTGAACATTTGTCCTGAAGAACTGAAGAGACTTCAAAACTGATATTAGCTCTTTCCAATTTGAAAAATGTGACCTATCCCATCTTGACCAGAATCATTAGGCCGTATTCATTCCCAACACAGCTTCCCAACATCTTCTGCTTGCATCTGTAGTGACCACCACTGAAATCTGCCACTACAGGTCAATCACGCTTTCCAAATGCGGATCCTTACTAACAAGATTCGAACTATCCTCAGACAGAAATCTTCACAGCTAATATATCATAATATACAGACCAGGTCACCTTAAGTTTATGGACAAGTTCTGGCTGAAGTTTCGTCTCTTTGAAGACTCCGATTCAGCCTCTACATCAACTTAATTTTCATCTATTGATGAAGACAGATCCAAAGCATATCTGTCCGTAACCAAGCCCCAATACATACATGGCTTTGTGAAGTTTGACTGTTGACATCTTCATAAGATACCCAAATTTCCCCCGAATCTGAACCACCATCTGATCATGAAGTATCAGTTCCATCTGGCAGTGGGAAGCAATCAATGTTGTTGAGATATGGATGGATCTGAAGGTCTCTTTCATACAGAAATGTCATTACTGGATGAAGTCTTCAGACCAAAAGATTAGATTTGAAACTGCCAATGAACATTGTTCACTGCACACCGCAGGTATTTCTGATGCTCCTTCCTTAAAGACACATGGACATTGTGTAAGAAAGTGGGTTTCTGTTGCAGTAATCCCCCCCCCCTTTTTTGACTAATAGCTGATGCACTTTTCCTTGTTGTGCCCTGGGCTCCTGCCAATCAGGTGCCCAGGGCCAGTGTTCCTTTCCTAAAAACTGCCTAACAGCCAAAACCCAAATTGGCAAACCCTGGCCACATGTCAGCCCCTGGTAAATGGTACCCTAGGTACCCAGGGCCTTGTGACCAGGGAAGGCCTCTAAGGGCTGCAGCACTCATTGTGCCACCCTTAGAGGCCCTGTACCCTAACACACACCCACTGCTCTTGCAGGCTGAGTGTCTGGATACAAGACAAAACAGAGAGTCGACATGGCACACATCCCTGTGTGCCATGCCCACAACCTACACTGCCCTGGCATACATCAGCCACCCCTCTAACTGGGTGCCCTATGCCAGTGGTGTGGGCACAGAGGCAGGAGCCCTGTGCCCCTACAGTACCCAGGTCCATTCCTGGGTCCTGTAAGTGCAGTGCTGCCAGCTAAGAGTATATGGTGCTGGGAGCTTGTCAAACACGAACTCCACAGCACCATAATGGCAGCACTGAAGACTGAGAAGTTTGGTATCAAACTGCTCAGCACATTAAATCCACACTGATGCCAGTGTGTGATTTAATGTACAAAGCACCACAGAGGGCATCTTAGAGAGGCCCCCTGAAACCTAAACCTACAATCCACGTCTGTTCTGAGGCTGCCTAGGCTGCCACACAGCAGACATGTTGCTGGACCCCTGGGTAGGAGAGCCCCTGATCTCCTGGGTCTGCAACAATGCACATCATGGGTGAGGTGCTAAATCTCCTCCCCCAGGATGGGCAGGGGGGAAGCTTCAAAGGCATTCCGCCTCTGTGAGCTTCCCCAGGCCACGGCAACCCCCCACTCTGGCGGGAGGCTTGGCCAGAAACCCCAAATAAGAACAGGGGATGTGCTAGCCTGCCAACCCCACCCCTCAGGTGGGGGAGGCGAGGTGAAGCACATCTCCGGGCTCTCGCCATCTTGAAGATGGTAAGCCCTGCACAATCAGGACTAGGCTCCTGCCCCCCTCCCACAGGAGAGAGACAGGATAGGGGGGTGTACCCACCACAGGACAGGGACCCATTGGCCCCTGCCCTTCACCTACCGGTAACGCCCCTAAATCTAGTATTTAGGGGCACCCTGAACCTTCCTTCCCCAGATCCCAGATTCAAAACTACAAAGAAGAGCAAGAAGAAAGAAGACCTGCCCTGCAGCTGCTAAAAAGAGGAGGACACCAACTGCTTTGGCCCCAGCCCTACCGGCCTGTCGACCCTCGAACCTGCTCCTGCTCCAACCCGGCATCTCTTGTGGCCAGCAACCTCACAAACCCCGGAGGACCTGGCTACCTTTTGGCTCTAAGCCCTGGGACTCCCATGAGTAGAGGCTCTACTCAAAACCTACCTCTAATCCCTGGCAGCAGCCCGGAACCGCGAACCCAGCACACTCTGCACCAGCCAAGCCTGGCCAGTGCCCGAGTGAACAAAGACCCTGAGGACGACCCCACGGCGACTGTGACCCCGAGTCCGGCACCCAAGGACCTCCCTCGACACTCCTGAAGAAGCCTGCAGCCTCAGAACAAGGTGCCCCCCCCAACCGCGATCAACAGAGGGTAAGATTTCCCGACACCAAAAGGCACCCCTGCACGCGGCGCCCCACAGCCCCCTGTGCCCAATCCCGGGGTACCTACGTATCCTCCAACTACCCAACTTACCTCTCGAAGTGGTGGTGGCACCTGAAGAGTCCTCGTCCCCGAGCTTACAGTCTTTTGCTAAACCGGAGATTTCCCATTGAAATCCATTGAGCACCCGAAGGCTCAAAAGCACTCTGCACCCAGCCCCCCCGAGTGGCCCTGGCAGTGAAAACTCTACACCTACCTACTTCCCCACTTGCCCTGAGTAAGTGACCAGGAGCCCAGCTCCCACAGCCACGTGGCTTGCCAGTCAGCAGCCACCAACCAAGATCCCCCTATCGCTCATAGGAGAACATTGGGCCTAACTCTCTCTGCACCCGGCCGCCCTAGAGCCGCTGAGGGTGAACCAACTGTACCTACCTGACCCTGGGGGACCCCTGAGTCTATGCCCAGAACCTCAACTCTGCCAGTCGAGTACTTACCCTTAAACCGAAATGTAGGAGAGTAGGGTCTGCTATCCTATGGTCACCCCAAATTTTTGCTTTTTGCTTCACTGGTTTTTGACATATTGAGGCTGTGGGCCTGCTAATCAGACCCCCGGCCTGCTGTTCTCTCTAACTAAATTGACACTATGCACCCTAGGTGCATAACCAATTGGAATTGGATCACCCTGTGAGCCCCTGTACCAGTGTACACTAGGTACCCAGGGCATTGGTGTATCTAAGGCCTACCAGGGGCTGAAGCATGTATTATGCCACCCCAGGCCTGGCCTAACAAATTTGACACAACTGGCTGATCACTCAGCTGGGGTAAGTTGGTGTAACCACCTCTTACTTAGGTGTAGTATACCTATACCTAACCTTAAATGGGACACCTGGTAACCTATAAGTCACTCCTATGGCAGGCCTTAACAATCCTGAAGGCAGAGTGCGTGGTTCCATGTGAGATGGTGCTCTGGCATGAGCTGAGCCTGTCTGCAGTGGTCGGAACAACTTCCTTCTACCGTTTCCAGATATCGTCATACCATATACTCTTAAGTGCATTATGAACCTCGCGGTTAAATGCTATCTTTGGTTTGGCTTTATCAAAACATGTCGAGTAAGGTGTCATACGAATTGGAATACTAACCCCTCGCCAATTCTGGCGACGGGGTTAGCATTCCACCCTTCTAGAGGGACACGACATGTACAGTACCTGAAACCCGGGTAAAATCAGACATAGCCTCAGCTCCACAAAATGGATGCTGCCACCACAGACACAAGTCTGCCCTCCTGCTGCTGGGAGTCCTTCCAGCTTGGGAGACGTGGACAAAGGGTGTCCAGCCAGGGGAGGTGCGAGCACCACCCCAGACAGGATTTTGTGTATTGGTCAGGTAGGGCTTGAAAGGAATCAGACGTGCCTGAGGCTCACAAGGAGCCTCGGTGCATATGCCAGTTCAAACCGGTCCTGGGGCACACCAGCCCCGGACCTGGGGCGAGCTGGACAAAGGATTTGGGGTGTAACCACCCCCCTTCCTGGTCCCACCCTTAGGGAGGGACCTAGCAGGTAGTCCGGCCCCTAGAATCCGCTTAAAGGTAGGAGCTGTGTCCTAAGACTTCAGACATCCTGGAATCAACTTACTACAAAGAAGAAGACGGGAACTTCAGACATCCTGGAATCAACTTAACCACAAGAAGAAGACGGGAACTTCGACGCTCTGCTGCACAGAGGACAGAAGGAAATCTCCCCTATGGTCAGGGAGTGACCATCTTGCTAACGCAAGCACCAACCAGCTATTCGACGTCTGCTTTGCCGCCGCCTCCCGCCGGAGCCCGAGCCCAGAGCCCGACAAGACCTGGACCTCCAGACCACTCACCGCCCGATCCACAGTCCCTGAAAAGAAGGAACCCGTGGAGGCACCGAGACACGTGGAGCCAGCCATCTTGAAAGACCGACGACAAGCTGCAAGCGCAACAGCAGTGGCTCCCTCCAAGTTGTGCTTTGGGTCCTGAGAAGCCCAACACCCGAGCAGCATCTGCACCAAAGGTGAGCCCTCCAGCATCTCCACGATCTGCGTGGGGCCCCTCTGCACTTTGCATCTCGACGCGCCTGCCCGGTCCCTGGTCCGTTGGCTAGCGGCCATTTTGGCGACCTAACTTGAAATCAACGACGCTGGTCTGGTTGCTCCAGACTGGCCCCAGCTGCTCTCCAAAAGAGCAGCCCCTCTGACCTTGCTGGTCAGAACAATCAGCTTACTTCTCTTTCCACGACTCCTGCCTTTGCCAAGGCTTGTTTGCCTCTTTCGAGTCGCCGACACCGCCGACAGCGAGAGCCTGCGTGGGACAGCTCGTGAACCGACTCCTGGACGTCGTCGACCTTCAGGGACCACGTGGCTGCGGAGACAAGCTACACCTCATCACCTGTTTGCACCCGACATCGCCTGGTACCTACCTGGTGCCACGCCGGTCACTGGCTAGTGACTGTGAACACTGTCCCCTCTGCTTTCAGGTCTTCTACAACTCCGATCCACTCTTGGATCCACCGCATCTCTTCTGGACCGACCGCCTGCAGCATCTTTGTCATCAGGCTCCATTGAATCGATAGAAGAAACCCGACGCACTTCGAGACCTATGCACCCGCTTCCTGTGGGTGAGGTAAAGCTGGCACTCCGGTGCCCGAGTGTAGAGAAACATCTCTAGTGTCTGTGTTTAAGTCTTAAGTACGTAGTCCATCCAGAAGACCCTTCTAGCAGTAACTTTTGAACTTTTACGCACCCATTGAAAACCTATGGGAGCACGCGTGTAACTTTCCTCACTGCACACGCGACCCGTGGACCTCCTGGTCACTAACTGAAGTTAGCTCCTTGTAGGCCCAGCGATTCTAGAGGCCCTAGGCCTTTTCCCTTTCCTGTTCGTGGTACTTATACCACTATTTTAGTATATGGTTTGAGTGGCCACCAGGGCCCATCCATATAAAGTGCAACTTCTGTATATTGTAATACTTTCTTGTTTAACGATTTGTGCTCCTGTGCTCATAAAGAGTCTAGGGGATACTTTGAGTAATAAATACATATATATTTTGAATATATATCTGTGTGGTGTCCTTTCATTGGTATAAAGGGGGGTTACATATGGTAAAACAGCTTGCTTAACACGCTTTAACGAGTTTAGCCTCAAAGACTGCTTAGCCTACGCTACCACTAGGGCAGCTAGTCCAAAAAGGTTGACTTACAACCACACCATAAGGGTTGCTTGGCATGGTACAAGGTGGTCACTTTAACTAGTGAACAGCATATACCAGGCCAACTTCTCACATTGGTGGCAGTGGTGGGATTTGAGCTTGCTGTGTTTTACCTCTGTAATCTCTTTGTTACCAATTGAAAGATCATACAGGTACCTTTAGGTACATATAAAACAAGATAGATATACTTAAGTTCTACTGAACTTAGTTGTTGTAGAGCAAAGGGAGTAGCACACCCTGACTACAACTACTAGATAGGTTTAGTAGGAAAACCCAAGTGTAGGTAGATTGCAACACATCCACCCACACTTGAGAGCAATGGCTGGGGCAGAGGGGTCCAATGTACCCATCTCTGTTGAGAGTGACCCCCAGAGGGCACCATCTATCTTTGCTACCCTAAACCAAAATGAGCTCAGGCAGTTGGCAAATATCAGGGGCCTTAAACAGCCCAAGAACCCTACCTCTGCTGAACTCAGAGAGCTTTTACAAGCTGATGAAGATCAGAAAGCTCTCAAGAAAGCCTCCCAGTTAGGCCCCTTAGGGACTGGAACAGGAGGCCCCCCTTCTGAAGATGCTACTGAGGTACCCCTTTCCAATAGTCACCCCTTAGATGAGAATCATACTACAGAGGATGAAAGTGATAAGGGTACTGAGACAGAAGGTAGTGGGGATGAAGGGAGAACTAGCCCAGTGCCAAGTGTTATACGTGGCCCAGTTAACCTAAGGCTACTGGGGACTGACAATGGGATCATCCCATTGGATCTCCCTAGTGGACTTAACCAGGGGTTTGGGAGGCAAAGGAATCACTCAGGTGAATCTAAAGCTTCTCATGCCTCTAGAGGCTCTCAAGGTCACTCCAGAAGAAGGATGACCACCCCTCAGAGGAGGGAACATGAGGCCAGAATGCAGGAAGCTCAGCTGAGAATCAGGAGACAGGAGCTAGAAGTAGCTCTGATGGAAGAGAAACTGAGTAAGGCTAGGCAACCTAGAGAGAGTGGGTCTACACCCACTGGTGGCAGCATTGTCCCTAAGGACAAAGATAGGGTCTTTGACAATAGGAACCTGTCCAAGGTTGTGCCCCCCTACAAAAGTGGGGATGATATCCACAAGTGGATGACTGCTCTTGAGAGAGCCTGCAAAGTGCAGCAGGTTCCTGAAGACCAGTGGGCAGCAATCTTATGGCTCTCCTTTGAAGGAAGAGGCAGAGATAGACTCCTCACTGTTAGGGAGGAGGATGTCAGAAACTACAGAGCCCTGACGAGTGTCCTAGTTGATGGGTTAGGCTTAACCACTGAACAGTACAGGTTAATGTTCAGAGACACCCAGAAGACACAGACTCAGGACTGGTCTGAATACATTGAATGTGCCACTAAGGCTTTGGAGGGTTGGTTGCTGGGAAGTAAGGTATCTGATTATACAGGATTGTACAATTTGATGATGAGAGAACAGATTTTAAATAACTGTCAGAACCAGCAACTGCATCAACACTTGGTTGACTCAGATCTGACCTCTCCCCAAGAATTGGGAAAGAAGGCAGACAAATGGGTCAGAACCAGGGTTAAGCAAAAGAACCAGAACCAGGGCCAAGGGGGTGATCAGAAGAAAACAGACCAAAAGGGTGGAGATCAGAAATCTAAAGACCAGAAGTCTTCAACAGGGCCCCAAACAAGTACTAACGAGGGTGGGTCCCAACCTAAAGGGAAGAAGAAAGAAGGTCCAAAGAAACCCTGGTGCAATCATTGCAAGAATACAACTCACTGGACTAGTGATTGTAAGAGGGGTGGAGCCCCCAACACTGTTGCCCCTAAGGCACCTGCTCCCAGTACTACTGTTAGCAGTGTTGGTCCCCAGACAAAGGGTGTAGTGGGAATCACTATGGGAACTGAAGGAGATTCTGACTTAGACAGAACCCTGACACAGGCAGTCTTGATCTGTGATGGGGACATGGATTTGTCCCTGACTGTGAGCCCCAGTAACCTGGGCAAGTACAGACAGACTCCTTTAATAAATGAAAAAGTGGCTCAAGCCTACAGGAACACATGTGCCAGTGTCACTATGGTGACACCAGGCTTTGTGGACCCTGGACAGTACATACCAGGTGAGAACTACCTGGTGACCAATGCCACCAATGCCACTACTTCACATAGTGTGGCTGGTGTTAACTTCTCATGGGGAGGGGTAACTGGCCTCAAAAGGGTTGTGGTTAGTGCAGACTTCCCAGTAGAATGTTTGTTGGGCAATGACCTAGAGAGTTCTCTATGGTCAGAAGTGGAGTACAGGACACATGCAGAGATGTTAGGTATATCACCACATGTCCTTGCTGTGACCAGGTCACTGGCCAAAAAGTGCCTTACTGAACCACAGGTCTTGGATCCTGGAACAATGGACCAAGCACCTACCAAGAAGAAGAACAGGAGGGTTAAGGCTGTGCCTTCCCCCCTGCCTACAAGTGATGATCAGCCTTCCCAGGAAGATGATCTAGAGAACCCTGAAGGAACTGTCCCTGAAGAGCTTGAACCTGATCAGGTTGAGTTTCTGGGGACAGGGGGACCTTCCAGGGCTGACTTGGGGCAGGCTCAGTTAACCTGTCCATCTCTTGAACCCCTCAGACAGCTGGCTGCTGCTGAGGCTGCTGGGAATGCTCAAGGTACCCATAAAGTGTATTGGGATGATGGGCTCCTTTATTCAGAGGCTAGAGACCCAAAACCTGGTGCAACCAGGAGGTTGGTTATACCGCTGCAATTTAGGGGCTTCCTTTTTACCTTGGCTCATGATATTCCTCTAGCAGGACACTTAGGCCAGAACAAGACTTGGGACAGGCTTGTCCCTCACTTTCACTGGCCTCACATGAATGAAGATACAAAGGAGTTTTGTCGCTCCTGTGTGACCTGCCAAGCCAGTGGCAAATCAGGTGGCACAACAAAGGCCCCCCTAATACCACTACCTGTGGTGTGGGTTCCCTTTGAAAGAGTGGGAATAGATATAGTGGGTCCCATGGATCCTCCCACTGCATCTGGGCACAGATTTATACTGGTGGTAGTGGATCATGCCACCAGGTATCCAGAGGCAATTCCCCTTAGGACCACTACAGCTCCTGTTGTGGCCAGGGCCCTGCTAGGAGTATTCTCCAGAGTGGGGTTTCCTAAGGAGGTGGTTTCTGACAGAGGTACCAACTTCATGTCAGGATACTTGACAGCTATGTGGAAGGAATGTGGTGTCAACTACAAGTTCACCACTCCTTATCACCCACAATGCAATGGGCTTGTTGAGAGATTCAACAAGACCCTAAAGGGTATGATCAAAGGATTACCTGAAAAGCTCAGGCGAAGATGGGACATCCTTCTACCCTGCCTTCTGTTTGCTTACAGAGAGGTCCCACAAAAAGGAGTTGGCTACAGCCCCTTTGAATTGTTGTTTGGGCACCCTGTGAGAGGCCCACTGTGTTTAGTGAAGGAAGGATGGGAGTTACCTCTCAAAAGCCTAAACAAGACATAGTGGACTATGTACTTGGTCTCCGCTCCAGGATGGCTGAGTATATGGAGAAGGCATCCAAAAACCTTGAGGCAAGCCAGGCCTTACAGAAAGCTTGGCATGACCAAAAGGCTGTCTTGGTTGAGTATCAGCCAGGACAGAAGGTATGGGTGTTGGAGCCAGTGGCCCCAGCAGCACTCCAAGACAAATGGTCTGGACCCCATACAATCCTGGAAAAGAAGGGAGAGGTTACCTACTTGGTAGACCTAGGAACTCCCAGGAGTCCCCACAGGGTACTCCATGTTAACAGGTTAAAGGCATATGTTGACAGGGCAGACATGGGCTTGCTCATGGCTACAGATGAGGGACAGGAGGAAGAGAGTGACCCTCTCCCAGACTTGTTGTCTCAGAACCCTGAAGATGGCTCAGTTGAAGGAGTGACCCTTGGAGGCAACCTCACTGATCATCAGCAGATTGAATGTAGACAGGTTCTACAATCATTTCAGCATATGTTTTCATTGATACCTAGTCAAACTGACTGGTGTACCCATGTGGTGGACACTGGTGACAGTCTGCCTGTAAAGAACAAACTTTACAGACAACCTGACCACGTCAGGGACTGTATAAAGGCTGAGGTACACAAAATGCTGGAACTGGGTGTCATTGAGCCCTCAGAGAGCCCCTGGGCTAGCCCAGTGGTTCTGGTCCCCAAACCTCACACCAAAGATGGCAAGAGAGAGATGAGGTTCTGTGTGGATTACAGAGGACTCAATGCTGTCACTAGGACAGATGCACATCCTATTCCAAGGGCAGATGAGCTCATAGATAAACTGGCTTCTGCTAAGTTTTTGAGCACATTTGATTTGACAGCTGGCTATTGGCAAATCAGGTTAGCTGAGGAGTCCAAGGCCAAAACAGCATTCTCAACCTCAGGTGGGCATTATCAATTTTTGGTGATGCCCTTTGGTCTGAAGAATGCACCTGCCACCTTCCAAAGGTTGGTGAATCAAGTCCTTACTGGGTTGGATGACTTTTGTGCAGCATATCTTGATGACATTGCTGTCTTTAGCTCCACCTGGGAGGATCACCTGATCCACCTGAAGAAGGTACTTGAGGCTCTGCAAAAGGCAGGCCTCACTATCAAGGCTACTAAGTGCCAGATAGGGCAGAGTAAGGTTGTGTATTTGGGCCACTTTGTAGGTGGAGGCCAAGTTCAACCACTGGAGAGTAAGATACAATCCATCAAGGACTGGTCCCCTCCAACCACCCAGACTCAAGTTCGAGCTTTCTTGGGCTTGACTGGGTACTACAGGAAGTTTGTTAAGAACTATGGGTCCATTGTGACTCCTCTTAATGATCTGACATCCAAGAAGATGCCCAAAAAGGTTCAGTGGACAGTAAGCTGTCAAAAGGCATTTGATGACCTGAAGAAGGCCATGTGCTCTGCACCTATCCTGAAAAGTCCTGACTACTCCAAAGAGTTTATTGTCCAAACAGATGCTTCTGAGTTGGGTGTGGGGGCTGTGCTGTCACAACTTAATGTAGATGGTCAAGACCAACCCATTGCTTTTATTAGCAGAAGGTTGACCCCCAGAGAGAAGAATTGGTCAGCTATTGAGAGGGAGGCCTTTGCTGTGGTGTGGGCCCTGAAGAAGCTGAGGCCATACTTGTTTGGCACTCACTTCAAGATTCAGACCGACCATAAGCCCCTCTTGTGGCTAAATCAGAAGAAGGGTGAAAACCCCAAACTGCTTAGGTGGTCCATTTCCCTACAGGGGATGGACTTTACAGTGGAGCACCGGCCAGGTACAGACCATGGGAATGCAGATGGTCTCTCCAGGTACTTCCACTTAGGACATGAAGACGAGACTGGTCAAGGCTAGTTTAATGTCCCTGCGTTGGGGGGGGGGGGGGGGGGAGGTTGTGTAGGAGAGTAGGGTCTGCTATCGTATGGTCGCCCCAAATTTTTGCTTTACTGGTTTTTGACATATTGAGGCTGTGGGTCTGCTAATCAGACCCCCAGCCTGCTGTTCTCTCTAACTAAATTGACACTATGCACCCTAGGTGCATAACCAATTGGAATTGGATCACCCTGTGAGCCCCTGTACCAGTGTACACTAGGTACCCAGGGCATTGGTGTATCTAAGGCCTATGCCACCCCAGGCCTGGCCTAACAAATTTGACACAACTGGCTGATCACTCAGTTGGGGTAAGTTGGTGTAACCACCTCTTACTTAGGTGTAGTATACCTATACCTAACCTTAAATGGGACACCTGGTAACCTATAAGTCACTCCTATGGCAGGCCTTGACAATCCTGAAGGCAGAGTGCTTGGTTCCATGTGAGATGGTGCTCTGGCATGAGCTGAGCCTGTCTGCAGTGGTCGGAACAACTTCCTTCTACCGTTTCCAGATATCGTCATACCATATACTCTTAAGTGCATTATGAACCTCGCGGTTAAATGCTATCTTTGGTTTGGCTTTATCAAAACATGTCGAGTAAGGTGTCATACGAATTGGAATACTAACCCCTCGCCAATTCTGGCGACGGGGTTAGCATTCCACCCTTCTAGAGGGACACGACATGTACAGTACCTGAAACCCGGGTAAAATCAGACATAGCCTCAGCTCCACAAAATGGATGCTGCCACCACAGACACAAGTCTGCCCTTCTGCTGCTGGGAGTCCTTCCAGCTTGGGAGACGTGGACAAAGGGTTTCCTGCCAGGGGAGGTGCGAGCACCACCCCAGACAGGATTTTGTGTATTGGTCAGGTAGGGCTTGAAAGGAATCAGACGTGCCTGAGGCTCACAAGGAGCCTCGGTGCATATGCCAGTTCAAACCGGCCCCTTCCTGGTCCCACCCTTAGGGAGGGACCTAGCAGGTAGTCCGGCCCCTAGAATCCGCTTAAAGGTAGGAGCTGTGTCCTAAGACTTCAGACATCCTGGAATCAACTTAACCACAAGAAGAAGACGGGAACTTCGACGCTCTGCTGCACAGAGGACAGAAGGAAATCTCCCCTATGGTCAGGGAGTGACCATCTTGCTAACGCAAGCACCAACCAGCTATTCGACGTCTGCTTTGCCGCCGCCTCCCGCCGGAGCCCGAGCCCAGAGCCCGACAAGACCTGGACCTCCAGACCTCTCACCGCCCGATCCACAGTCCCTGAAAAGAAGGAACCCGTGGAGGCACCGAGACACGTGGAGCCAGCCATCTTGAAAGACCGACGACAAGCTGCAAGCGCAACAGCAGAGGCTCCCTCCAAGTTGTGCTTTGGGTCCTGAGAAGCCCAACACCCGAGCAGCATCTGCACCAAAGGTGAGCCCTCCAGCATCTCCACGATCTGCGTGGGGCCCCTCTGCACTTTGCATCTCGACGCGCCTGCCCGTCCCTGGTCCGTTGGCTAGCGGCCATTTTGGCGACCTAACTTTAAATCAACGACGCTGGTCTGGTTGCTCCAGACTGGCCCCAGCTGCTCTCCAAAAGAGCAGCCCCTCTGACCTTGCTGGTCAGAACAATCAGCTTACTTCTCTTTCCACGACTCCTGCCTTTGCCAAGGCTTGTTTGCCTCTTTCGAGTCGCCGACACCGCCGACAGCGAGAGCCTGCGTGGGACAGCTCGTGAACTGACTCCTGGACGTCGTCGACCTTCAGGGACCACGTGGCTGCGGAGACAAGCTACACCTCATCACCTGTTTGCACCCGACTTCGCCTGGTACCTACCTGGTGCCACGCCGGTCACTGGCTAGTGACTGTGAACACTGTCCCCTCTGCTTTCAGGTCTTCTACAACTCCGATCCACTCTTGGATCCACCGCATCTCTTCTGGACCGACCGCCTGCAGCATCTTTGTCATCAGGCTCCATTGAATCGATAGAAGAAACCCGACGCACTTCAAGACCTATGCACCCGCTTCCTGTGGGTGAGGTAAAGCTGGCACTCCGGTGCCCGAGTGTAGAGAAACATCTCTAGTGTCTGTGTTTTGAATCTTAAATTCGTAGTCCATCCAGAAGACCCTTCTAGCAGTAACTTTTGAACTTTTACGCACCCATTGAAAACCTATGGGAGCACGCGTGTAACTTTCCTCACTGCACACGCGACCCGTGGACCTCCTGGTCACTAATTGAAGTTAGCTCCTTGTAGGCCCAGCGATTTTAGAGGCCCTAAGCCTTTACCCTTTCCTGTTCGTGGTACTTATACCACTATTTTAGTATATGGTTTGAGTGGCCACCAGGGCCCATCCATATAAAGTGCAACTTCTGTATATTGTAATACTTTCTTGTTTAACGATTTGTGCTCCTGTGCTCATAAAGAGTCTAGGGGATACTTTGAGTAATAAATACATATATATTTTGAATATATATCTGTGTGGTGTCCTTTCATTGGTATAAAGGGGGGTTACATATGGTAAAACAGCTTGCTTAACACGCTTTAACGAGTTTAGCCTCAAAGACTGCTTAGCCTACGCTACCACTAGGGCAGCTAGTCCGAAAAGGTTGACTTACAAACACACCATAAGGGTTGCTTGGCATGGTACAAGGTGGTCACTTAACTAGTGAACAGCATATATCAGGCCAACTTCTCACACGCAAACTCTATTTTCCTCATATGGTAACATTGACTGGCTTTTTCCTGAAATTTCTTCTAAGTGTGGACTTTTCAAATCTTAAAATATTCACCAAAAATGAGCCGAGTAATTAAAACGAGTTTACTCACCTGCTCTTGGGTGAGCTCCCAGTGCTGGATCTTGGTGCCCAGCACTGACTGTGAAAAATACTTACAACTGTACTTACCCTTGACCCAATTTTCTTCCGTAGGAAACCATTGACTGTTTTTCTGTGAAATTTCTTCTAAGTGTCGATTTCTGCAATCTTTAAATATTCTTCAAAAATCGTATAATATCTGAAAACGTAATTACTTACCTGTTTTGGATAAAGGTCCCAGTACTGAGTCTAGGCACCCAGTACTGGATTACAAAAGTACCGAGACCATACTGTACCTGTAACCTGAATTTTCTTCCATAGGGAATCATTGACTGTTTTCTTTGAAATATTTTCTAAGTGTCAACTTTTAAAATCGCTAAATATTGTTTAAAAATCATTACAGTAATTAAGTCGACTTTCATCACTTGATTCGGAGTACTGACCCAGGACTGAATCTAGGATCCAGTCCTGGAATTCCAAAAGTAATCTGTTACAAATAACTTGAATTTATCATTGAGCTCAATGCATTGTTGTGTTTAAAATAGAGTTGCCTATTGCAACCACTTGTAACTGTTTACAAAAGTATTTATATAAAGCATCTCATTCTGAGAAAGTATATTTTAATTCCAATTGTTGGTTCTAAAATAAAACAAGCATATTTTTTTTTATATATAAACCATTGGCCTAGAGTTCAGTTATTGAGTGTGTGAGACCATTTGCTGACTGAGTGTGTACAACAAATGCTTTACACTGTCCTCTGATACTGCCTTATTGCTCAACCAAGCTACCACTTTAGAGAGTAAGGTTATATCTAACTTTAGCCTCTGTCAAACCTTTGGGGACTGTGGACTCTGTACACCCTGTACCTATTAAGGAACAGTTTATACAGAGCCACTTTCTCACACATAGGGATCCTGAAGGACCAATAACACTAGATAGTTCCCGTCTAATATCATATAAATCATTTGTTGAATAGTATTCATCTTAAAGTGGATTATACGGAGGTAAATGTTTTTGTTTTTTTTAAGTATGTTTATTAAACATAAACAGGCTTCAGTTCAATACCCATATACAAGTAGCATTTAAGGAGAGATAGCCGAGACAAGGTCACAGTTCTTAAAATGCATCCCACCGGTGATCCCCCTCCATGAAACATCCACCCTCTTCCACCGCAAACCCTAGCATCCTGTCCCCCACATCAACACATCAGGTCACAGGGCTCACATCAAAGTTCTCTATATTCGGCCCATGCACTCTAGATTTTCTCCCCTTTACGAGGGCAGCCCCGACTCTGGTAGATACCCTGCTCCGCCCCTCATCACCAGTCCAGATCTCTTTTCTGGAGTTGGGGCTGTCTCTGCTCCCCTTGCTCGGGCAATGTTTCTCTTGGCAACCCCACCCGCAAGGGCCAGCCAGGTCTTGGCCCACTGCGGCCACGTAGTTTCTCCAGTGACCCCCAGGATAAGCCACCTTGGGTCAAGCGGGACACTATTGCCCACTACCTGTGCCATCACTCGTGTTATACCAGTCTAGTACGATTGTATCCGTGGGCATGACCAGAGTATGTGGAAGAAGGACCCTACCTCCCCACATCCCCGTATGCATTCGTCAGTCGCACAGGTGCCCATCCGAACGTACGCTATTCGGGATACATAGGATCTATCAATCAAGGAATCTGTAAAGCGCACTACTTACCCGTGAGGGTCTCAAGGCGCTGAAGGGAGGGGTGAACCACAACTGCTCGAAGAGCCAGGTCTTGAGATGTCTTCTGAAGGTGAGCAGGTCCTGCGTCTGCCCTACGGCAGGTGGGGAGGGTGTTCCAGGTCTTGGCCGCGAGGTAGGAGAATGATCTGCCGCCGGTGGTCTTTCGTTGGATGCGGGGGGACGGCCGCGAGGGCAAGGTTTGCTGAGCGGAGCTGGCGGGTGGGGGTCTAGAAGTTCAGTCTGTCGTTCAGGTAGGCTGGTCCGGTGTTGTGGAGTGCTTTGTGTGCATGGGTGAGGAGTTTGAAGGTGATCCTCTTGTCAACGGGGAGCCAGTGCAGGTCTTTGGAGGATACGGAGCTGAATCAGCCGAAACCATGCTCTTATGGCTATTTTTCAGGGTGTCTGCAATGCTTCAGCCCAGTCAACGTCCTCCAAGAGGCCTACATCCGACTCCCAAGCCTCCCTCAGCGAGCCCAAACAATCCGGGGTATTGTTGATCAATTTGCGATAGGTCAGAGAGATGGCCTTATCAATCATAGAGACTGAGGTGAAGGTTTAAGTCCTTTAGATTGATCACCTGCTGAAATTCCCCCAACAATATCTTCATCAGAAACACCAAACCGTACCATCCCTGCCTGTGGTGTTCTTCCAGGACTGGAACTATTGCATTTTTGCATAGTAAACTCAGAATAATGTCGTGAAAAGTAATTCTCTTTCTAAACTCTTGGGGAAATGAGTAGGAAGGGATCAACTTCTTGGAAAGGGAGTCTGAAACTCCAAGAAATATTCCAGTGTAATTACCTGCATCACAACACTCACTGATCCTTGATGGTCTCTAAATCATATCTTCTAAAATAAATTCAAACTGCCCCCCACCTTTCCTGCAGAAGCTCGAGTTTCTGCTTAGTTTGAAATGCTAATTATTCCTGGACCCCTGAGCAGACTTGGAGACACTATTCGGCTGTTTTGTTGAAATCGAGACTTATTAGATGAAGGTTCACATCAAATAATCCTTGGACGTGGAGAGGGCCTCACATTCCTGCTATAATTTTTAGATTGATATTTAAGCAGCTGAACATGCTTTGTACTCTTTAAAGAACACTGCATTAAACACTCCAGGTCCTCTTCAAAGAAATTGTCACTGGGAACGGTATCTTCAACAACCAAGTCTTTGAGCTGCGTCAAAATTTCAACTTCTCATGCAACTATCTTCTTGCAGTTGCCATTTCACTTGCTGCCCCAGTAGTGGGTTATAAATTATCAAATGTACTATCCGACAAATACTTCACTTAGCTCTTCATAGCCACAAAGGTCTTCTTCAATAGCCACTGAAAATTCTTTAATAATGATCGAGATGTTTAGTTGCAATAAATTCCAGCTCGCAGAGATGAATTAAATCCTGAATATGCCCTTCAAAGAAGCTTCTACCCTTTTATTCTGTGGATCGGTGATGACAAAGTCCTCAAACAGAAGCACTGAAATTAATTACATTTTTGTTTTTCCAACATACACTTGTTTTTCAAGGATTTTGTCTTGTTTAGACTGAAGGAATCTTACAATGGTATTCCAGGTTTCCTTGTAACCAGCCCTTCGTACTGGCTATTTTAATACTTTATGCTAAAAAACTTAGGAGTATTTTTTGCTTAAAATGTGAATTAAAATAAGGAGATTTTTTTTTTTTTTTAACAGCACCTATTTACATACTCTGTGCATTTGAGGTCTTAATAAGTCATATGAAAGATCCAGCCCGAAACAAGTCCTTTGGTAGTTACGCATTAAAAGACTACACGCTAGTCCTACGCAACTTGGCTGCACATGACTAAACAAACAGGTTTACATTTTTAAAGGTGCCCTCCTTTCCAGTTTTTGCCATTTACTCACCATAACTTCCTCAGCCTCTCGTACTAATTCAGTGGTCTTGGCTTCCAATTCTGCATTAAGACGCCTGCAACAGAAATGTTGAATCACTTTATTATGCCACAGAAACATATAAAGAGCAAGAATACTCTTCAGAACATTAAATTTATAGGCACGCAATTAACAGTTTATAAGATGAAGGTTGGCGGTCAAGAAAACAGATTAATTTCAAATATCTAAAATGTAGCTCCTTGTTAATACAGTACAATAGCTAAATCTCTTTAAATTCCTCATTCTGCAGAAAGATTGTGCTATTTCTTGACACAGATGTACAGGGATCGATTAGTAGTTTCTAAAGCTGTTGAACTAATAAAAATGAAACATTTACTTTTTAGCCTGGTCTGACAGGATGCTTTATAAGCATTCTGTTAAAATGTCCCTGCTGCTCAATTTCCTAAGAGTGCTTTAGTTTGGGTTGATCATATCTGCCTTTGCTGGATGGCCTTCGCTGGATGTCCTAAACTTACTTGTACTCCTCTTCCTTGGCCAGAAGATCCTCATGAGGTGTCCGTTTACTGGAGGAGGCAGACTTTGTCCCCGTAAACCGCGTCTTCTTCATCTAAATAGTAAAACAATACTTCTTTAATTATAGGTAAAAACAAGCATTTCAGTCTTCAAAAGTCACGTTATTTACTCATACACAAAATAAAAGTACGTTAACAGATTAGAAGCTATTATTTTGAACAATCTTACATAGTAGGTTGAATGTATGACCGAATGTGCTGTTAAACTGCGTTTTTGTTTTATGGAAACAAAAAAGTTTACTAGTTTGATCTCTGAAAATCAAAAGCCACCAGATATAATCAAACCTATGCACAAAACAGAAAAAGTATTGGACTTCGGTGCCAATGGCATAGCTATGTGGGCTAATGCACCCTCTGCAAATACATTTGCATGAGATGAAAGTTAGCCTCTAAGATTTCAAGCAAGTGCGAAAGAAATGCACAATATAAACATTTAAAAAAATGTATCTGCCTGTGTCCACACCTACACCTCTCTAGACAAGGCACAACAAAATCTCAAGAAAGACTTTTCTTCCTCTGTTTTTCACAAAGCCAGACGAGGAAGAGCTTGCGCCTCCAGCAATTCCTAAAGCCTAAGAGCTCATACAGACCATCGTTTTATGCACCAAGAGATTGGTAAACCCTTGGATTCACTGAAAAAACAGGGTACGAGCCCTTCTAGCCACAGAAAGGGAACAGCTACAGAGTTTGTTTTCAATGTGGTAGAGGAAGATCATGTGCCAACACAGGTAGGTCATGTTTTAAATCTTTTTGTTCCCCTTAGCAACCTTGGGGACAGACTCCCTCTGTTTCAAAACAACTGGAGACAAATCACATCAGACCAGTGGGATTCACAGACAAATCAGGGATATCAGACAGAAGGTTATTGCACGCCAATCAAATTAGTACCTCTTAGTCCTTAAAGTACAGTTCCTTATAATCGGATACAATATCCCTGGAAGTTCAGGAATTGTTATCCAAGGAAGCGATACAAGAAGTCCCATTCCATTTACCCGGGTTTCTCAGCAACCTCTTCTTGGTAAAACAAAAACAAACCAAAAAATAAATAAATCTATAAAAAGTTAATATAATCCATGTCATTTCTGTTTATATTTCACATGCTTTATTTAATATTACATCCACTAAGAGGATTTGGTTTTCCAGGATGATGTGTTACGGTATTTTATTACAGGCAGAATATTACTCTCGTGTAGCACATACTTGAGTCGCACCCAAGTGTTTATAACAGACCACAAATGAGTGGTTGCCTAAGGCAGTAAGAGTTTCTGTCAGTGGGCCAGAAAGTTGTTCAGAATAAGTGGTTATCCAGTCCTTAGCCTATCTGCAAAGCACATGTGGTATTTTGTCGGAAACCTCAGGATGGTTGCGTGAGGTCTGTAGAGTGTGTGGATGTCAGAATGGGTGTGAGGTAGGAGGATTTCGACAAGGGACGGTTATGGAGGCTTGTCTCAGGTGCCGCTTGTATTGTGTTACTCTTTACCAATTAAAGTTAACATCTTCTACTTACCGTCTGGACCCTCATCTTTTCCACAATGGCACCTAAGATGGGTTGCAGCGGCACCAGCGACCCCATGAAGATTTACCAGTGAGATGTGACCCCAGGAAGATTTACCAGTGAGATGTGCCCGGAGTGGCGTCTACTTTAGCCAGCGGTCTCCATGTACGTTGTTTTGGCGAGGTTTGTGACGAATACTTGAGATGATGTTACCGGAATGCTAGCAGTGTTCTTCTCTCCAGGTGTGGTCCTGAGGAGCTTTGTTCCTTGTTTTCATGTCCTGTGGGGAATTGTGATCCGGAGGAAGGAGTAGTTCATGTCGCAGCCGGTTGGACCAGTGATGTCAGTCTTGCTAGGCCGGCGGCCATCTTAGCATCTGGTCTATGACGTGCGCAGGATGGACAGCGTTCTGTGGCAGTTACGTGAGGCCATTTTTAGAGGAGAATCACGTCATCGCACTCTTCAACGTAACGTGACGGTCATTTTGAGAGCTGCGATGTCGTGTCTGCCATTTTGGACCGGTCTCAGGTACAGAAGTATCACAGATACGTTGAGGATATCGGCATGCTTCTCGTAGCTGTCAAGGTCGGGGACAGGCACACCTGGTGAGCATCGCCTGGTGAGCAGTTAGTTGTGGATATCAACGAGGATACTTGGTGAGCGGTTCTTCAGTTGTTGATGTCGGCATGCTTCTCGTGGCTGTCATGGTCGGTGATAGGCACACCTGGTGAGCAGTTCGTTTTCGTCTGTGCTAGTATGGTGAGGTGAATTTTCTGCTGTACTTGTGCTTCACAGTGATAGACACACCTCCATTTTGATTATTATCTGTGCTTGTGTCTTCGCAGTGATGAGGTGCTTCACGGCGATATGCACACCACCATTTTGATTATTATCTGTGCCTGTGTCTTCCTCAGCACTGTGATAAACTGGTGGCCTCCTTAGGGGCATTACGACATTCTGGATAAGCTTCGAAGACAACGCCACAATTGGCACAGATGGTGCACAATGCCTGAATTGTATCCTGAGCTCTCTGTATAACTAAAATGCTCAATGTAATGCGTACTATGATATACCCACTTGAAAATCCCAATAAAGTGGTTTTAAAAAAAAAATCTGTGCCTGTGTCTTCACAGTTAGAAGCACATTCTTCCAGATTGATCATTGTTCGGAGTTGGCTGCAGTGCTGTCACGAGGATGATTGGCACACCTTAAGCAGTACTTTTTTCCTGGCAGTGCTTGACTTTGGTATTCTTGTTCACTTCTGTTGGGTTATTATTTTAGTTTATTATTAAATACCATGCCAACTATTCAACGGCCACCATTCTTTTTAGTGGAACTTGGTGAACCTTCTATTGCTTGGGACCTTTGGATTGACCTTTCTGAGGCATATGTGGATGTCCTTGAAGAGGATTAGTGTTCGGAAGAAAGGAAGTTATCGCTTCTCAAGCACAGATTAGGGGCTATAGAGTTAAGAGAATTAAAAAATCTGCCTGCTATTGATAATGCTGGGGAGGTTGGAGTTTATCAATACGCTGTAAAAAAAAAAAAAAAAAAAAAAAAAAAACACGAGAAGTTTGGTAGGAAGATAAATGTGGTTATGGAGAGGTTTAAGTTTTACTCTACAGTACAAAAAATCAATTTGTATCTACCTTGAGAGGTCTGGCAGTAACGTGTGAATTTGCTCACATGACTTATGATCAGGTCCTCTGTGGTCAAATTTTGATGAAGACTAAAAGCAAGAAAATCCAAAAGAATTATGCTTGTGTGGGGAAATTTCCTTGAAAGCTGCAGTTAATGTTGCTAGGAGTGTTGAGTGTCAGAGGAGTGCTTTCGTAAAGTGAGTAACCAGGTGAGTGTTGTAGCTAAAGATTCTAAGGTGAAAATTAAAAGTGGTGAGGTTAAGGTTGGGGAGAGTACTACAGGAGGCAGAACTGGTGAGGCACGAGGGCTACTGTGTTTTAGGTGTGGTTCAAGTAAACATTTAGCCAATTCCAAATGGTGCCCGGCATTAAATAAAGCGTGCAGTACATGCAAAAAGAAGGGACATTTTAGTAGGGTATGTAAGAATTCGGGGAAGAAGGTCAATTATATTCAGGAAGATGTTTTAGAAGATCATTTGAGTGTAACTGGAAAGGTGTAGAGTGTGCAAGACAGTGTGGTGAATGAAGTGGACAAAGTTAAGAAACTGCCCATGTGTATTGTACACATTGATGGCGTTGAAGTAAGTACGATGGGGGACTCTTGTGCATGGTACACTACTATTGGTACAAATGTATTTGAGATCTTATGGCCAGGTAGACCGTTATTGGCCTAGATGTCAATCTTGGTAGTTATTCTGGCCATAAAACTGCACTGGAAGGGTGTGTGGGCGAAGGTGAGTTTTGGTAACAAGACATTTATGTAGCCAAGAGGGCTGCCACTATTATGGGTTGCGTTTCAGCAAACAAATGATGGACGGAATACTGACAATGCAAACATTCTCCCCAAGTCAAAAGATCTGGGTTAAATCCATCGTTCTTTTGCCCACTACACCACCCCAGTTTGGATCCAGCCATATGCAAATCAGTCTTGACCCTGTGCCCCATGGGAACAGTCCAGACGGCACTACCAGGCCAGGTCCTCCCAGGACCGGAAAAAAGCATCCTGGGACCGGTTTCAGGGTATGTCACCCTTCTTCAGTCAGGCTAGCTGACCAGACATGGGTCCCGTGCTCTCCATGCCACTGGAATCAAGCTATCCTGGCTGAAGAGGGGTGAAACCCCGAAACCGGTCCTAGGATACTTGTTTCCAGTCCAGGGAGGACCTGGCTTGGCAGTTCGGGCTGGCCTGTTCCTATGAGGCACAGGGTCAAGGCTGATTTGCATATGGCTGGCTTCAAACTGGAATGGCATGGGGAGCAAAAAAACGATGGATAAGGCCCAGATCTCTGTACTGGGGTGAATGTATGACATTGTTCTGCATTCTGTCCATCAACTGTTGTTTTTACTATTATGGGTTGGCTGCAAATCATGGAGTTGGGTTTGAATTTTGATGCCAGTTTGGAGTCTCCTGTGTTTGTGGTGCAACAGGAGAGTGGGGAAGGGACAATAGTGTATCCTTGAAAAGAGTATACTGAGCTTAAGGAAATGTATGCCAATGTTTTTTCTGACAAGGTAGGCAAACACAAGATTATATTGCGGGATGGTGTTTGTCCAGTAAAACAAAAACTTGGGAATGTTCCGGTTAATTATTGTGATAAATTGGGGAACATTCTTCAGAGTTTAAGTAAGGAATAATTGAACCTGTGGAGAGTTAAGGTTGGGTTTCTCCACTGGTAAATTCTCTTAAAGCCAATGGCGATAGATTTGAGGTGTGTGTGGACTTGAGGTGCCTTAACAAAGCAATTTGGGTGGACACTTTTCCCAACTTACAGGAGCTGACTTCTTCTATTGGTGGTGCTGCTTGGTTCTCCAAAATAGATTTAGTAAGCCCATATCACCAAATTGAATTGGATGAGGACTCAAAGCATTGCACAGCTTTTAGCACTCCTGAAGGTATGTTCAGATACTGTTGTATGCCTTTTGGATTGGCGAGTGCTTCATCAGTTTTTCAGAGAGAGATAAGAATTTTGCGTGGAATTTGTGGGGCAAAGGTGTTACAAGATGACATTTTAATCTTTGACAAGGACAAGGATTCTCATGACAAGTATCTATATGCAGTGTTGGCGGCTCTTAAGAAGCATGGATTGTCTGTTAAGAACAAGAAATATGTTTTCAGAGAACATGGAGTTGAGTATCAGAGCCGCAGAACAAGGAACAGATGATATCATTTTTGGGCCTCACCGAATTTTATTCATGCTTCTTAGAGAACTATGCGTCCAAAGTGGAACCATTGAGGGCGTTACTGGAAAAAAAAAAAGTGCTGTTCGTGTGGTCAGAACAGAAGTTAAGTTTTGAGGCAGTGAAAAAGGAAATCTGTGGCTCCTGGTTTCAAATCATTTATGTCTCAAGCTGAATGTGTGTTGTCAGTGGATGCTAGTGGGAATGGCACGGTGCAGTGTTTTCTCAACGCATGAGGAATGAGAAGTGGGTGGTTGCATACACTTCCGGGACATTAACAACTTATGAACCAAATTATTCCGTGACTGAGAAAAAGTTACTTGCGGCAATGTGGGCTGCTGAGCTGTTCCGGATGTATGTGTGGGGGAAGAAATTTAAGATCTGTAGTGACCATAAGCATTTGGTGAACATTTTGAGACCTGAAGGGAGTAGAAATGTAACACCAAGGTAGGCGAGACTAGCGTTGAAGCTACAAATTGAGTATATACCTGGGAAGGACACTTTGGTTGCGAATGGGCTTTCACATTTGCCTAGTAATAATGTGACTGATCTGGTGAATGGGGTAAGCGAGTGTGAGGTTGCTTTTACCTTTGAGGATATCACGTCTGTTGAGTGTGGGGAGAAGGTGGACACTGATGTGTTGTCTGAAGATGTGTGGTTACACAAAATGGATAAGGATGTGGTCTTGAGAGCTGTGGAGAAGTATTTTGTGGGCAGTTGGCCGAGGGAATCATCTTTACGTGGAGAATGCTCCCCCTTTTGCAAGATTAAGGAAGAGTTGTGTGTGTCGAATGGTATTATTTTAAGAGGCGACAGGATTGTGCCTCCAGTGAGCGTGCAAAATCGTATTATTGAGATGAGTCACAACGGTCACGGTGGTATGTCAAGTACTAAGGGAAGGATACAAGAGTTTTGATGGCCTGGTGTCGATAATATGGTAGATCGTTGGGTTAGGAATTGTAAGATGTGCTATGCCTGTCATAAAGTGGGAAAACCCTTGAGCTTTCCCTTGACCATGGTGGAGTTACCAGAGGGACTGTGGCAAAAAGTTGTTATTGATTTCATGGGCCCGTTTTCTGCAGTGTCTTCTAAAGACAGTTACACTATTGTTTTAATTGCTTATTATTCTAAGTGGCCGTAGGTAAGGATGGGGAGCAATGTGACCACAGATGTGGATATTGAATTTTTGGAGGATGTGTTTTCTCGGGAGGGTGTCCCAGAGGTCATGATCTCGGGTAATGGTGCCCAATTAACATCTGATAAAATGTGTGAATTTTTAAAGGGTATGGGCATCAAGCATGTGAAGACATCATTATATCATCCAGAGGGGAATGGCCAGGTGGAGCGCTTTAACCCTTTCAGTGCTCATTGCGGCCTGGAGCCGTCATGATACACAGTGGGTATGTGTTCATGACGGCACCAGGCCGTCATGACACATCACCCAGGAAATCCCTCTGGTGCGGGCACCAGAGGGATTCCCTTTACACCAAAAGAGCCTCAGGAGCTGGGGGAAGAGCTTCCCCAGCTCCCGAGGCCCCCCCCTGGTTTCCCTGAAATGACTATCGGCGCGCATGTCGCGCTGACGTCATTTCAGTGAAAACCGAAACTGAAATGAGCCTTTAGGCTCATTTCAGGTTCAATGTGCTCAGGGGGCTATCTCAGCCCCCTGAGCATGTAGAAAGATGGGAGAGGTATCGCTGGAAAGGGGAGAATCTCCCCTTTCCAATGGTACCCCTCCCCAGTGGATCCCTGCTTGTGGATCGCCACAGGAGGGCGATCCCCAAGCAGGGATCCACCCACTAGACACCAGGGAGGGGGGAGCTGCCCCTTGGGTAAGGGCCTTTGCTCCCTCCAATTCAATTTGGCAAAATGTAGTCTTTTTCCACCCCAGGGAGCAGATGGGGGCAGTAGCGCCCAATCTTCCCTCCTACCCCCCCTCCCCTCCCCGGGGAGCAAAAAGCCCACTAGACACCAGGGATTTTTTAGCATATAAAAATAAGGGTGGGGGTTGCCCCCACCCCCTGCAATCATTACAGTCTTTCTGCCCCCCCCCTGGGGTGCAGATGGGGCAGTAGCCCCCAATCTGCCCCCCCCGGGGGGGGCAGAAAGCCCACTAAACACCAGGGATTCGTTTTTTTGAATTATTATTATTTTATTTTTAAAGGTGGGGGCTGCCCGAAACGGGCACGCCAATGTCCCCACCCACCCGCCACCATTACAGCCTTTCTGCCCCATCTGGGGGGCAGATGGGGCATTGGCCCCTTATCTGCCCCTTCAGGGGCGGAAAGCCCACTAAATGCCAGGGATTTTATTTTGCACAATTTGTTTTAGGGTTGGGGCTGCCCAAAACAGGCATGCCAATGCCCCATCCCCCCCTCCACCATTACAGCCTCTCTGCCCCAACTGGGGGGCAGATGGGGGCAGTAGCCCCCATCTTCCCCGCCCGGAGGGGCAGAAAGGCCACTACATACCAGGGATTTTTTTGCGCAATTTTTTTTCGGGTGTGGGCTGCCCGAAATGGGCACAATAATGCCCCCATCCCCCCCACAGAAATGACAGTCTTTCTGCCCCCCCCCCCTGGAGGCAGATGGGAGCTGTAGCCCCCAATCTGGCCCCCCCGGGGGCGCAGAAAGTCCACTCGAAACCACAGATTTTTTGTTTTATTCGCGTAGGGGTATGGGCTGCCCTAAATGGGCATGACAATATCCTCACCTCACCCCCATAGAAAGTCCAGTTTTTCTGCCCCCCGAGAGGGTAGATGGGGGCAGTGGCCCCTACTCTGCCCTGGGGCAGAAAGCCCACTAGGCCCCAGCGATTACGCGGGCTTTTTTTTTTTTATGCGTGGGGGTTGCCCAAAATGGTCATACCATTGCCCCCACCCCCACAAAAAATATCCACAGTCTTTCTGCCCCTCTTGGGGGCATATCGGGATGAACCCCCCTCCCCCGATTACCCCACAGGGCGGCAGAAAGCCCACTAGGCTCCGACTTTTTTTTAGCAATGTGCCTACCTGTGGATTGTGGGCCCTAGCGCAGCTGGCACCTAGGGAAACCTTCCAAACCTATACATTTTTTAAAAACTAGACACCCAGGGGAATCCAGTATGGGGTGACTTGACTGGCTCTCACCAGGTTCTGTTACCCAGAATCCTTTGCAAACCTAAACATTTTGACCAAAAAAAACACATTTTCCTCACATTTCTGTGGTGGAAAGTCCTGGAATCTACGTGGATCCACAAATTTCCTCCCACCCAGCGTTCCCCCAGGTCTCCTGATAAAAATGATACCTCACTCACGTGGGTGGGTCAAGTACCCGCGACAGGCAAGGCCCAAAACCTATTGAGGCGACATCAAAATTTCCTATCACAAAACAACCTAGTTTTACAAAGGGGGTCCCATGAGTTTTTAGCCCCGTGCTCGGCGGCCATCTAGGGAAAACTTCCAAACCCATAAATGTCTGAAAACTACACACCCGGGGGAGTCTAGCGAGGTATGGCTTGCATGGGTCCCTGAACGTTTTCCTACCCAGAATCCCCTACAAACCTCAGATTTAGCTAAAAAAAAATATATATATTTTTTTTTTAAATATGTTTTTAGCCAATTCTGCTTTTGACACCCACACAAGTTTTGGGCTCTTCCTAGTCACAGGCTTTTGGCCCACCCACACAAGTGAGGTATAATTTTACTCGGGAGAACAAGGGGAACACTGGGTGGTAGGACATTAGTGCCGGTACGGTGATCCCACACAAAAATGAAATGAAAAAGTGATTTTTTCAGCTATATTTGAGGTTTGCAGGAGATTCTGGGTAGGAAAACGTTGGGGGCCCCACACAAGCCATACTTCGCTGGACTACCCCGGGTGTCTAGTTTGTTTGTTGTTGTTTGTGATAGGTAATTTTGATGACGCCTCAATAGGTTTTGGGCCCTTGCGTGTCGTGGGTACTTGACCCACCCACGCGAGTGAGGTATCATTTTTATCGAGAGACATTGAGGAACGCTGGATGGGAGGAAATTTGTGGATCCACGTAGATTCCAGAATTTTCCCACACAGAAATTTCAGAAAAAAAGTGATTTTTTAAGCTAAATTTGAGGTTTGCAGGGGATTGTGGGTAGGAAAACGTTAGGGGCCCCACGCAAGCCATACCTCGCTGGACTCCCCCGATTGGCTAGTTTCCAGAAATGTGTGGGTTTGGTAGGTTTCCCTGGATGGTCGCCGAGCCCAGGGCCAAAAACTCATGGGACCCCTCTTGCAAAACCAGATTGGTTTGTGATAGGTAATTTTGATGTCGCCTCAATAGGTTTTGGGCCCTTGCATGGGTGAGTCAAGGACCCGTGACAGGCAAGTGAGGTACAATTTTTCTCAGAAGACTTTGGGGGACGAGGGGTGGGTAGAAATTTGTGGCTCCATGCAGATTCTAGAACTTTCCACCACAGAAATGTGAGGAAAATGTGTTTTTTTAAAACATATTTTTAGGTTTGCAAGTGATTCTGGGTATTGGAACCTGGTGTGAGCCAGTCAAGTCACCCCATCTTGGATTCCCCCGGGTGTCTAGTTTTCAAAAATGTATAGGTTTGCTAGGCTTCCCTAGGTGCCGGCAGAGCTAGGGTTCAAAAACTACGGCTAGGTACTTTGCCAAAAAAGGGTCATTTTTCGCTGTGAAATTGTGGTGTGTCCACGTTGCCATTTGCGCCGTTTCCTGTCGCGTGCACTAGGCCTACCCACACAAGTGAGGTACCATTTTTCTCAGAAGACGTTGGGGAACGCGGGGTGGGTGGAAATTTATGGATCTACGCAGATTCCAGAACTTTCCACCAAAGAAATGTGAGGAAAATGTGGGTTTTTTGACAATTTTTTAAGGTTTGCAAGGGATTCTGGGTAACAGAACCTGGTGTGAGCCAGTCAATTCACCCCATCCTGGATTCCCCTGGGTGTCTAGTTTTCAAAAATGTATAGGTTTGCTAGGTTTCCCTAGGTGCCGGCAGAGCTAGGGTTCAAAAACTACAGCTAGGCACTTTACAGAAAAAGGGTAATTTTTCATTGTGAAAATGTGGTGTGTTCACGTTGCGTTGTGAGCCGTTTACTGTCGTGGGCACTAAGCCTACCCACACAAGTGAGGTACCATTTTTATCGTGAGACTTAGGGTAATTCAGATTTGTAAAGCAACTGTTATTACCCATGGACTTTTGATGCATTTCTGCCTTCCAAATGAAAGAATGTGTAAAAAAGAAGTAATTTGGAAAAATGATCAATAATTCTCATGCTAGTATGAGTATTCCCAATTTCAGAAATGTGCAAATATCTACTGTTTCTAAACTCTATATTTTGTTCCCATTTCAGAAATACATAGCTGTCTTTCATACAGATTTTTCCATGTACACATTTTCCCAGAATAATTGCTATATACCCAGTACAGAATAAAAAACCATTGCAAGTTGCTGCTCAGTTTTTGGCTCTGGGTTCGTCGGGTTCTTGGTGAACCTACAAGTCCTATATATCCCCACAACCAGAAAGGTCCAGCGGATGTAACAGTATATTGCTTTCAAAGAGGTGTTATAATTAGAAGAAGGTACATGTGAAAACGTTGACACAAAAAGCTGGTTTTTTTTTAAAACTAATTTTTCCTATATTTAACTGTTAGTTTCTATAAAGAAACCTTGAAGGATCTACACAAATGACCCCTTGCTGAATTCAGAATTTTGTCTATTTTTCCAAAATGTATAGCTTTCCTGGATCCATTATTGCTTTCATACCCATTTCCACCATTAACTGGAAGGAGGTTGAAAGCACAAAAAATGGCAAAAATAGGCAATGTCCCAGAAAAATGCCAAAACTGAGTAAAGATTTTTGGTTCTCACAAAAGTCTGCTTGTCCCAGAAAGCTGGGAAGATGGTGATTTCAGCACCACAACCCCTTTTTTGATACCATTTGCAGGGAAAAAAACCAGACGCTTTCATCTGTAGTCCTTTTTTCACATTTTTCCCCCAAAAAAATAAATTTAGCTGTATTTTGGCTAATTTCTGAGTCCCCTCCAGGGGAATCTACAAACCCTGGGTACCTTTAGAATCCCCAAGCCTAAGCGCGAACTACCCCAAATAGCCCCAAAAAAAGGCTTAGCATGGGGGGGTGGGGGGAGGCCTAGCAGCGAAGGGGTTAACATTGTGGAAAAGATGAGGGTCCAGATGCTAAGTAAAAGATATTAACTTTTATTGGTAAAGAGTAACACAATACAAGTGGCACAAGAGACAAGCCCCCATAACCATCCTTCCAACCGTCCCTTGTCGGAATCCTCCTGCCTCACACCCATTCTGACATCCACACACATACCTCATGCAACCATCCCAAGGTTTCCGATACGATACCACACACCTTCCCCCTATAAGCTACCCCACAATAATAAAACATCGTAACTAATTACAGAAGGAAGGAGAGCAAAAAAACAACAACTATCTTAGCATATAATTGGCAAAATAAGCCAGGGCTTTCCTCAACCTCCCACCTCAGCAAAACACCACCTTCACCATCAGACTTGTGCATAGCAATACCCTCCAGCACAACATCACTACTACACAAACAACTCCACACCGCGATTTTTTCCCCAAAACATACCCACTGCACTCCTTCTCATTAGCATCTTCCCTACCAGGCGCACCATTCTGCACATTACACAAACTTATCCGACGCAAATTCTATCTCCTTCCGTCTTCCAGCTCCATAGCACTACCAAACAACACACATAGCAATGCTCATGTATGCCAGTTGCAGTTGTGATTCTATGAAAAAGTGTGGGTAGGGTGGCACTCCAGGGATTTTAGTTTACATGTTTAAGCCACGCCCTTAATTATACCGGTCATGCCCCTTAGGGCCACCCCACTTAAAAGCCCTGAATATACCCCTGCAAATACATATACGTTTAATTATATATGCATTTTTTTTAGGTCTCGGGACCATCCGGTCTGCCGAAGGCAGAACCGGAAGTCAAGAGATTTAATGTTTTGGAGAAGAGGGGCTTGAACCCGCCCCTCTTCTCGCCTCTTCTCCATTGGCTGGCCTCTTGAATGCTGGCCTGCCATTGGAGAAGAGGTTTGTCTCTCCGATCAGGCCCCGTCCTTTTCGGATCGGGGGGGCGTGTTTTTTGCAGAAAGTCTAATTATCTCCTCCAGCCAATGGCTGGAGGAGATAACAGCAAAACACGCCCCCGAATCCGAAAAGGACGCTGCGTTTCTCCGAGGCATTTCTGCTCTGCCTCGGAGAAAGGCGGTGGTGTCTTCCGGTGCCCTCGGCTAACCTTACTTTCAAACTGGCTAAACTTACTTTCAAACTCCAGGGGTTGGTATGCGTGCGGGGGGTGGGGGGGGGGAGGTGGAGGGCGCAGCTATGGGATTATAGATCTTGTTTATGTCTAACTCCAATGTCACAGTCATGTAGGCAAAAACATAAGCAGCAAAATATGACAGGGCGACAGTCGACATTTGTCCAGCTCGGTGTAAGACTGTGTAGCGCACAGAAACATGCCATTGACCCCCCCTTCGCCACGCTGCCTCTACCTTCCCCCTGCTTCTCAGTGTTCACTGCAGAGCTCTTGTTTACTGACCTCCGCTTCTTTCGAAAGGGGGCTGCCGCTTGCACCCGTCGCATCTTGTAAACAATGCAGGGAGGAGCCTAGAAGGGGCCGATTTTCTGCAGATCTGGTGGGACAGCGGCAGTGATATCCTCACGTTGTCGTAACTCTTCGTTTTTGTAACAGATGTGGCACGATGTATTGAGGGGGCCTGAGACCAGCGAGTCACCTCCTAGCTGGTAAGATAGTACAAAGTGTTAAAATGCCTGGCGCTGGCTTCCTTTGCCATTTGCCGAATTCAGTCGCATGAGGGAAGAGTCAATTTTTGTACGCCCGAGGTCGGCAAAGCAAGCGAGAATGCCCCCACCCACAAAATTGTTGTCGGACATCCCAGGCTCGACTCTCGGACAGAGCCAGCGATTCACTTCGACTTTCTTTGGGTCGCATCTGTTGCTGCCGGCATGTGACCCTGGATGTCAATAGTTCAGTAGAGTTCAGCACTAAACAAGCATTTACAATGCAATGGTCTCGGCATTGGTAAAATTAAGGCGGTGGTGTCTTCCGGTGCCCTCGGCTAACCTTACTTTCAAACTGGCTAAACTTACTTTCAAACTCCAGGGGTTGGTATGCGTGCGGGGGGGGGGGGGGGGGTAGAGGGCGCAGCTATGGGATTGTAGATCTTGTTTATGTCTAACTCCAATGTCACAGTCATGTAGGCAAAAACATAAGCAGCAAAATATGACAGGGCGACAGTCGACATTTGTCCAGCTCGGTGTAAGACTGTGTAGCACACAGAAACATGCCATTGACCCCCCCTTCGCCACGCTGCCTCTACCTTCCCCCTGCTTCTCAGTGTTCACTGCAGAGCTCTTGTTTACTGACCTCCGCTTCTTTCGAAAGGGGGCTGCCGCTGGCACCCGTCGCATCTTGTAAACAATGCAGGGAGGAGCCTAGAAGGGGCCGATTTTCTGCAGATCTGGTGGGACAGCGGCAGTGATATCCTCACGTTGTCGTAACTCTTCGCTTTTGTAACAGATGTGGCACGATGTATTGAGGGGGCCTGAGACCAGCGAGTCACCTCCTAGCTGGTAAGATAGTACAAAGTGTTAAAATGCCCGGCGCTGGCTTCCTTTGCTATTTGCCGAATTCAGTCGCATGAGGGAAGAGTCAATTTTTGTACGCCCGAGGTCGGCAAAGCAAGCGAGAGTGCCCCCACCCACAAAATTGTTGTCGGACATCCCAGGCTCGACTCTCGGATAGAGCCAGCGATTCACTTCGACTTTCTTTGGGTCGCATCTGTTGCTGCAGGCATGTGACCCTGGATGTCAATAGTTCAGTACAGTTCAGCACTAAACAAGCATTTAGAATGCAATGGTCTCGGCATTGGTAAAATTAGAGCTATTGGCATTGCTCATGACATTATTTTTGTTTATGTTTTTGTTTTTAAAACATTTAAAGAAACGGCATTGTCATGAGCAATGCCAATAGCTCTAACTTTAACAATGCCGAGACCGTTGCATTGTAAATGCTTGTTGTTACATAACGTGAACTTGGCACAAGGACATTACAGCACTTTACACAAGCATCATATTACATTAGACAAGGTCAATTTTTTGTTTTTGCTTTTAGGCACTGGTGAATTAATTGATTTGCCCAGAGTCCATGATGTTGATTCTAGGCCAGCACTCGAACCTGGTTCCCCAGTTCCAGACGGTAGCTCTAGACCAGCCCTTCGTTAAATGAGTACCCTGCTTATAGTCAGGGCACAAGTCGGGGATACACGCAGGTGGACAGCGTCCACCCACTATTTTCACATGGTGAAAGCCGTCCACTCTGCCAAGAATGTGTGTCCCACTGAATAATGTGCTGAACTTATCCCGGCATAATTTCCAAACATCGGGACTGTGGTAAACTACTTCTCTGCTATTCCTACTGTATTGCTCTGTTGGAATGTATAATGACATCATAGAATGCCAGAGTGCCTATCTGTGTTTAGTGTGTCAGTTGATCATCTCAGGCTGAGCTGCTAGGAGCTTGCATCTGTACCTTCTATCCTCTCCTACTCACCTAGCTTAGAACCAAGCTACAATAAAGGATTATTCAACCATACAGAAGGACTTTGTATCTTCCTTTACTACAGGGACACTTTCAGCAACGCCTGCACGTGGTTTGCTTTCCATCTGCAACAAGCAACAAAGTGCAGGCAGGGACCGGTCTTTCTTATATTAGACTTCTGCTGGGCTCATAACAAGGGCCAAATTTGAGGGGTCATCAGGCCTCCTTTTGTTGGGGTCTATTGGCTGGGAGCAGTCAGGAGCCTCACACCGGATGCAAATGAAGCGGAGGGGAAACAAAGGCGCAAACCTTGTTAGCACTTCACACATACTTAAGAGAGGCAGCTTTTCACTTTGTTCAGTCCCTGTTTAAGAGTTATGCATGCACTAAGAACGTCAGATATGTTGGTCTTTCCCAGTATTTACACAAAACAAATTGCATTTATATAGAGCTTACTTTCCCTGTGGAGAACTTGAAATAATTAAAGTACCACTATTTTTTCTTGTCTAGCTTTACTCATTCCATTTCAGGGTGTCAAGAGCGCTTTCCGTCAGACGTGCATATTATATATACACATTACATTAGTTTGTAAATAAATGTACAGAATGTGTGAAATAAAACTGGGTGTTTACAAGGTGTAGAACGTAGAAGTCACATATAATCTTCCATAGGTCACTGTGATATTATCCTCGCAATGCCATCAAATGTACGAGTGACCTGCTAAACACATTTGAAGGCTTAAGAACTGATGCCCCTTCTTGTGATGTCAATTCCTGTGATGCCACGTGTAATAGCACGGACCGTGATGCCATGCGCTGTGATGTCACGAACATAAGTACATCATATATTGGCTAAAGTACGTACAAAAGAGTCATAAATAAAGGTAAACAGTATTCAGAGGTCATTCGGGGCACAAAACGGCTCCCTGGTGAAACGTGGAACAACAAACCTGCAAAAAACGCCAAGCTGCTCTGTCGTTTAAGTGTCTGGTCCGTGAGTGTCTGCAGAGTGTGCTGCCCTTAGAACTTAGGGGGAGAATAATATTGCGGGGACAGAGGCGCCATGCATTGCTCTCTGAAAAGCACAGTAAACGCCCAGTAAAAAACACAAAGAGCAGACATTCCACCTTACCTTTCCACCTGCAGAGGTGAGCGCAGATATGCTCCGAGACTCCGCCATCTTCCGGCACTCGAATAGGTAGCTGTGCTAGCTTTTGTGGCGTGTTCCCTAGCAACTACTGAAACAATATCGCGAGAGTTAGGAAAAAGTGAACGGCGAGAAGAGCACAGGGGCTTTCCTCGAGAGATCTGTTGAACGTGTCGCACTTTGACTTGGTTTTATAGTAACTGCTTTGTTGCTTTTCTCTAAAGTAGTGATTTGCTGAAACATATGCTTGTTGAAGCAAGCACTTGTTTGTTTTTTCCAGGCTGCACCAATTGACCACTAATGACACACCCTGCGGGTCTCTGGCACCCCGGGCCGTACAGCAAAAACAAACTTGGCAAGGTGTGGCAACAAGTGACGTCTCAATGAGGTCGCGGTCAGTGCGTGCCTACTAGACATAAACATTGGTTTTACTGATTTAATCACTGATTCGTTGAACTGTTCTCTAATTTCAGTACCTTTTAAAAACAACTTTAATCTCCGTAACTTTTTTAAAAGTGAAATTGAAGTAACGACAGGCTCCAGAGAAGAGTAATATGCACCGGTTTTTTTGGCTCAGTAACTCGCAGGGTGGCAAAGCAGAGATACGCAGCAAGCCCACTGTAAGTACCTCAAAGAGAGCCTCTGTAAACATTTTATAATACCTCGTTAAGGAATCCCTGTTGTGTTTATACATATGTCAGATTTATGCCTAATGTACCTATATCATCTTTAGCTGTGTTCTCTGGCACCTGCACTTGTTCTCATTCTACTTTACAGTGGAATTCCCACGAGAGGCGTAGAAAAGATGGAGCGAGGGAAGGTGTGCATTTCGGTGCTCTGCTGTATCGGTGTTTCAATCTACGATAGAGCATCTTTAATATGTATACGAAGTGGGGAATAAAAAGTTGGGGAACTGTGGGTGGAGAATCGGAGGACGGGAATAATCCGAGGATGTGATCAGTGGGCGGAGTCAGAGGTGTGTCCAGAATGCGCAAAACATTCAATTTGTTAGTATTTGTTTGGCATTTCACTAAGTTACAGGTTATTATGTTATTTAATTCAACCAATGTATGCACATGATTATTTAAGGTTTAATGAGTTATAAACATTAAAATACATTCACAAACTGGGATATGTTGGTGCCAGGGGCGCAACTAGACCCACACTTCAGGGATGGGTTCGGGAGGGGGAGGTAATACTCAGAAAAGTTGGAGTGGAGCCATTTTCAGAACTGAATCAAAAGTACTTGTAGGGGCTCCCATTATATTTCTGGTACAATGCCATGATATGGGGTGTCATTGTTCTCAAAGAAATGCGGCCAATAATCAATTTTTAAGTACACTGACAAGTGCTGTTGGTCTCAACATAAGAAGTCTTAACAATATTGAGGGTTCTTCCTCAAGAAATCTTAGCAGCATTCATATTGCTTTTGACATATTAAGACATTAGAACAGGTAAGATGTGGAATTTCGAGTCCTACTGATGGAGCAAGGACGAAACTTGCTCGGAGCAATACCCCATTAACAGTACTAATCGGTAAAAAAATTAGTAGGTAAGACAAAATTAACATACACCCAATGCCTACATTTGGGGAGAAAAGCTTTACGCATGCTTCACTAAAGTTGAATAAAATGCAATGCGACTAAAACCTGCTTTGAACTGGAAAACGCTTTTGTGCATGTGCGAACCAGAATTATGTAGATAGTAACGTGCCTATCCCGTTTTGAGAAGGAAAACTCTCACGCATGCACAGGAATTACTAACGTTGGGTCTTGAGACACTGCATGCCCGGCATATGCTTGCTTGAAATTAAAGGAGAGCTATTGCTGCTAATGCGTCTGCTCAAAGAAAACATTAATAACATGGGACAGAGTAGAAATGGGTGAACAGTGAAAATCATATATTTGAGAAATTAACATCTGTTTATGATTCCTTTATTAATAGTGTGCGTTTGGGCCTACTGTTGCACGTGATGAAAGGAAAATGGCGGGGAAAGAGAAGAAAGCTTCACATGCGCAGTGAAGTCATAATGTAACCCGATGACCGCCTTGTTGACAGTCTGCCAAGATTCAAGGACGAGAGTCGTGTGAAAGAAGCCCTCAACTGCGGGACTTTATTGAGAAAATGTTATTTCATTTGCAACAATAGATGTATGGGAATTAAGTAAAATAAAATTTGTGAATGAGCTAAAGGGGAAGGGTTTGCCAGACAAAGAAGGATTAATAAAAATGAATATGTCAGCATGAGGTGACAACAACTCCCCTGCCCCTGTCCAATCAAAGTCCGTATTCCATCGATATTTGCCACATTTGAGGGTTGGACATGCAGAAATAAAGAGTATAATTAGAATGACTTAAGGAAAAGAGTAGTAGCTGACATTGATGCAGAAAGAGAGAGATTCGAGAGAGGTGAGAGCTGCTGCCGATAAGGAAAGGAGAGAACAGACTGGGAAGATTCACACCTGAATGACAACCTGAGTAGATTGAAGAATTCAGAAGAATATCGAGTCGGGAGAGAGTGTAAGAGAGGGAATTCGGAAGAATATCGAGGCGGGAGAGAGTGTAAGAGTGGGATGCGCCCTGCTGCATCGGGTTTGTAGAGAAGTTTAGTAAGTATTGTCCTGTCCTGAGCCTGTCCTTTAGTCTTTGTCTCCTGATTCTTAATCAGGGAACCTCCACCAGACCTTTGGCCAGAGGGTTGGTTTCCGTTATTACCATTGGGTAACTATTATTCTCTCTCAAATTTGCATATCCTTTTGCAAATGTATGATTTAGTATGCCTTTTGTCTCTACATCTATCCACTCTTAATGCATTGATTTGTTGAATGGGTCTGTAATTTTGAATGTTTTTGCTAAACAAATTTTCTCTCCCATGAAAGTTGATGGAGTTTGCACTGTGAATGTGTACTAATGAGCGTTCATTTATGACCGAGAGTTAGATAAAATCATTGAATCTTACCCAGAGTCTGTGGTTATTTCACTAAGATCTGTAAATTAGTTAGTTAATTGTTAATATCACCATCAACTACTCAACTAATGGTCCATTGACCAGCGGAAAGTGTTGATCTGTGAAGATTAGTTAAGATATTGAAATAATTTTCTCAAATGATTTTGAGGTTACAGTGAGCTAACTAAATAGAACTGAAGTGAAATTATAAAACTTGACCACCAGCGAAACAGCCAGGAAATTTGAATGTGTATATGGGCCCCATTGAAGTTTTCCTTGACTGTGAAGTGTTCGCTGGATCGGTTTTTCTGGTAGCAGAATGATGGTTATTATTGATTAGTTTGGTGATTATTGATTACTGATTATTATCTACTGGCGGTCGCCAGTAGATAGTTATAGTTAGGACCTATTTTCCATAGGAAATCCGCAACATTCTATTCCCAATAAGTCTGGCTCCGATTGACGAATCTTGGCATAATTTTCCAAACTTTTGGCCAGCTCCGCTCCGCTCCTACCCTGAAAGTTTTGCGGTGATTCGTCAAGCGGGGGCCGAGAAAAAAGGGGGGACCCAAAACGCGTTTTCCCCATGCAATTTCCCATAGGACCTGTTGTCGCAGCTACAGCCCGAACTGCTGAACGGAATTACACCAAATTTGGCAAAGAGGTAGTCCTCAATTCAGATTCATGCCTTTTGCTTAAATGGTGTAAATCCGTTCAGTAGTTCATGAGAAAATTAGGGTAAAAAAGTTAGTGATATCTATGGCCGAGGAGGATCCGCGCACCCTCCCTGCACCCAGCGCGCACCCTGCCGTGCACGAGCTGAATGCTAATTGGCTGTCAACACTCCAGATCAGGAAGTGTTGGCAGCCATCTTGTGCCTTGGTAGAACGGAGCTACGTTGCAGAGTGTTGTAAAAAGGGGCATGGCCTCTGAACACCTCTCTGCAATGCCGGCCCCTGGCGCATACTGGAGGTACCTGGTGGGCTAGTTAGCCCCCAGGGGACCTCAGGATTGAAGTGGAATTAATTCCCCGACTTAAAACGCTCCACAGGGCGTGTTTGCACACGTCACCTCAGGCCCCGCCCCCTTCCTTCACCATTGTACAAATATTCCTCTAAAATCAGCCAAACTACGAATTCCGATTTACTCACCTGTAATCAGGAGAGAACCCTGGGCTGCATCTTTTAGCCGAGCACTGACCCTGAAAAGTAATTCTAAGCGTACTTACCAGTAACTTGTATTTCCTTCCATAGGAATCCATTGTGTGGTTTTCACCAGAAAATGTTCTAAGTGTCCATTTTTGAAACGTACAAATATTCGTCTAAAATCAGCCGAAATACGAATTCCGATTTACTCACCTGTTATCAGGAGAGAACCCAGTGCTGCATCTTTTAGCCCAGCACTGACCCTGAAAAGTAAATCTAAGCGTATTTACCAGTAACTTGTATTTCCGTCCATAGGAATCCATTGTGTGGTTTTCAGCAGAGAAGTTTCTAAGTGTCTATTTTTACAAACTAAAAATATTCCTCTAAAATCAGCCGAACTACGAATTCCGATTTACTTACCTGTTATCAGGAGAGAACCCAGGGCTGCATCTTTTAGCCCAGCACTGACTCTGAAAAGTAATTCTAAGCGTACTTACCAGTAACTTGTATTTCCTTCCATAGGAATCCATTGTGTGGTTTTCACCAGAAAACTTTCTGTCTATTTTCACAAACTAAAATATTCCTAAAAAATCGTCTGTATGACTTAAAGACATTCTTTCAACTGTTTACAGGAGGTTGGCCAGTGCTGGATCCAGGATCCACCACTGAGTAAGAAAAAGTAACGATAACACTACTTATCTGCTAAGCGAATTTTCTGCCATAGGATAACATTGGTGATTCAAAGGGAAAACGTTTCTGTCAACTTTTAAAATACAATAATATTCCTTAAAAATTACTACTGTAACCAAAGCGCTTTTACTCAACTGTTTACAGGAGATGTCCAAGGACTGAATCTAGGATCCAGTCCTTGGTTAGAAAAGTAATCCATAAAGTAACTAATTGCATTTAATTAGAAATTCACATTGAGCTCAATGTTGCTTTGTGTTTGAAATTGTGTTGCCCATTGCAACAACTGTAACTACTGTACTTAAAAGTCTGTTGCCTATTTGCCAAGTATTTAAACTAAAGTAATTCATTCTGAGAAAGTATATTTTGTATTGTAATGTATAATGTAATTATAATGTAATTAAAAATATATATCTAAAATTAAATAGTTTTAAAAATGTAGTAAATCAGTATCAAAAAAATCAGTATAACAATTAATACATTAAAAATTGTCATTTACAAAACCTTTGAAATTCACTGAAAACACCATAGGTTTCAGGCCTGATATAGTTAGGAATTAGCATTTAAAAAATCTTTGAAATTCACTGAAAAAACCATAGGTTTCAGGGGCGTTATAGTTAGGAATTGGCATTTAAAAAACCTTAGAAATTCACTGAAAAAACCATAGGTTTCAGGGGCGTTATAGTTAGCTGGACATTTCCCTCGTACAAAACCCTAGAAATTCCCCCGTTATAGTTAGTTCAGCTAACTATAACTCGCGCCCCCGCAATGCACTGCTGATGACATCACATATTACATCACTCATGACATGGTCAGTGACATCACTGATTACATCACTGATGACATCTCAAATGACATCACTGATGACATCACTGATTACGTCATCCAGTGAGTCTGTGTTTCTGTAAAGTTTTAATATGTTTAATATATATAGGGAAAGGCCTGTTGAAGAATGAGTGGGTGTACAAGTGTGTGAATGGATGATTTTCTAGGTGCGTAACTGACTATAAGTGAGTCATTCAATGTATCTTACTGCAGACTAGTGACTAAACTGTGTGAATGTCTGTATGTGTCTGTGTGTTGGTGTATAAGTGGCTGCATGGTTTTGTGAACAGCTATATGAGTGTCTATATGGGTTATTGATTGGTTGTCTGAGTATCTGTATGGGTGCCTGAGTGTTTGTGTGGGTAGGGTGTGTGTGACTCTGCATAGATGTGTGAGTGGGTGTTTCTATGGATGCATGGTTTTAAGAGTGCAACTTTGATGGACTGTATGGTTGGGTGAGTGTATGTATGGGTGTGTTAGTGATTGAATGTTGTACATGTGTCAGTAACTACATATGTGAAACGCAGTGTATATGTGTGTAAGAGTATATAACTATATATATGTGAGAGTGTGATTGCGGGAGTGGCTGTATGGATGAGTGTGTGCTTGTATCAGTAATTGTATAAGAGCGTCAGAATTTGTTAGTATTTTTATGAGTAAGTGAACTTGAGTGTGTTTAATTGTGTAGGTGAGTAAATTGGACTGTGATTAATTATTTGCATGACTGACTAGGTGTGTCAGTACCTCAATGGATGATTGGCGGTGTGTGAGTGTCTATATAGCTGTATAAATGCATATGATAGTCCTGTACCGAGTGACTGTAAGTATGAGTGACTGTACAGGTGAGTGAGTGGAGATGTATGTAGACCTAAGAGTCAATGAGTGGGTATGTAGTTATTGGTATTGGAGCATCTATGGTTTTCAAAATGGCCATCTGAAATTTTGAGTCGGTGTATCAAAGGTTATATTAGGGTGTGAGAAGATGCACTAATTTATCACATGGATGACGCCATCAGTGATGTCATCAGTGATGTCATTTGAGATGTCATCAGTGATGTAATCAGTGATGTCACTGACCATGTCATGAGTGATGTAATATGTGACGTCATCAGCAGTGCATTGCGTGGGCGCGAGTTATAATTAGCTGAACTAACTATAACGGGGGAATTTCTAGGGTTTTGTACGAGGGAAATGTCCAGCTAACTGTAACGCCCCTGAAACCTATGTTTTTTTCAGGGAATTTCCAAGGTTTTTTAAATGCCAATTCCTAACTATAACGCCCCTGAAACCTATGTTTTTTTCAGTGAATTAACTATATGTTTAACACTAAAAGTTAATGTCGTGTTCTATGTTGTCTGGAAGTACAGGTACAGAGATACCTTGGAGTCCCGGGAACGGAATTTAAAAGAGTGTGGTAAGGAAATCACACTGCAGAAGGTTACTCGTCTGTTGTCATGTTACCTAAATGTTACGCAGGACTGTAGGTGTTATATTACGGTCTATATCGTATAAGAGTAGAGTCTGAGTGATAGCAAAGGGCCCACCTGTGAAAACTTGGCCTTACCCAAAGGAGGAGTATCCCTAAAGGAGTAATAGGTCCTCCCCGAGTTTAAGTGAAGGGTAAACAGTGGTTTTTACTCGTAGTGACAGGAAGTATTTTCTCTTTGAAGCGAGTGAAGAAACTATTTTTGATTTATCGGAGCAGACAGAGTAGCGCTGTTTTTACGTGGTTACTAGCAGAAATATATAAATAAAAGTTAGAAAATGCATTGTCGTATTACCTTGCGAAGGGAGGGTCGGTAGCAGGAGTCATACTGACGTCACAAAGAGCCGCGATGGCATTGGTCAGACAAGTGGGTGTGTTATAAGCTCTGATTGGCCAGGAGAAAAGAACTGTGTTGGTATTGGTTGGAGAGAAGAATACGTAGTGAGCCCTGATTGGACGGTTGGTGTGAGTCGCGCTGGTATAGGACGAGTGTTAGCAAATAGGATATGTGAAAATGCTAAAGAGTTTCTTGGATTTTGCCAATTGAATTAGTAAATCACAGAAATCGGAAGATGAAGTTGATTAATAAAATCAAGACTTTCTTTAAGAAGGAAAAAGGTGTAGTAACTAGGGAGGGAATTCTAATGTCACCTCCTAACACCCCTGCTTCCTTTATGATGATGGAACGAGGATATCATACGTGTGTATGGTAGGAAAATTGGGTGGAATATAAGAAAGGTGATGGTGTTCTAGCTTTTCCAGAACTTGGTACATTTAGTGTGAGAATTCTTCAGAATTTGAGAAATAGATGAATTCATTAGAAAAAACTCCTAGGTTAACACAGTATGAGGCTTTGGAGGAATGGGAAGTTGAGGCATTTGAACGAGAGAAATACAGAGCAGGTAGAAGAATTAATAGAGGATTTTAACCCAGATACCCATTTGGCACTAGAGGAGATCAAATGAAAAGATGGAGCAGAGCTGTAGTAACAGAGGGTTTATATCCCGTATTAATAGCTGAAGATCAAGAAGGGAGCAAATGTAAAGAAAAAACAAAACACATAGATATGACAGGAATAGGGTGTGATGAATCTGATGATGAGTTGTTGGAAGATATTCTAGTTAAAAGACCTCTGCCTTATTAAGAGAGTGCTAGAGATACAACTCCAAGTGCACCTATGATGGGAACACCATTGGTTCCACAAGTTCTATATGAGCCAACAGTCATCCGAGTATCACAAGAAAAGGAAAGGGATGCATTGAATAAAACAAAAGAAGAGATAATTCAGAAAATAAATCAGCTAGGCCTGAATGCTGAAGCATTGACAGTGCCAGTAACTATTGGTCATGATGTTCCATTATATGGTGACAAACGAGGTACACCGAAGTCACAAAATGTGACAGTCCCACAGAGTGGCGTTAGAAAAGAGATAGTGATGTCAGAAGATCAAATTAGTGAAAGTGATTCGAACGTCTCATTATTAGATCGCCCAAATCTTGAGACCGTGACTTTAACCCGAAAGAGAATTTCACCCATAGATATCAGGAGGAAAGTAACAACCGTCACTCCAGTGGCAGGAAATTCTACTGGAGTTTCACCAGAAGATCTAGAAGAATGGGCAAAAGGACTAGTAAGGAAGAAAGCTCAACCACAAACTACAGATGTAAGCAAGTTGAGAGTGGATTTGGAAGAAATGATTATTGGTACAATAAATCCAGACAGATTAGGTTCATATGGAGATGACAAATTATTGTTTTTGTGCAAGAGTATAACCTGGAGAGCAAATAATCTTCATGAGAAGATAGTGGAAGCAGCTTTAGAATTTGGAATAGATGTAGAAAAGTCAAAAATGTTGCAAAAACCATATAGAAAGACAGGTGGGCCTTCAGAGGAAGTAATGAATAAATATCACCAGGTGATTACTTTCCTGAAAGGAAAAATTCCCCCTAAAGAAACAGATTGGGTTAAAATAGACAGGACAACTCAAGAACCAAAGGAGTCAGTGCACGCATATTTATTTATTTATTTATTTATTTCTAACATTTATTGAGCGCAAGCGAATACCCGTAGGCGTCTCGGCGCTAGACTATACAGCTATCTTTCCCCAAGATATTGATAACTTCGGAAGATCATGGGCAGTGTCACTGGTTAAACAGCCAGGTTTTTAGTTTCTTCAGAAACTACAAAAGTGAGGGGCTGGTTCTGATATGTTGTGGCAAAGTATTCCATATCTTAGGAGCCGCAGCTGAAAATCGGCGGTCACCCCAGGAGACTGTTTTGGAACGTGGAACCACTAATTGGTTGAGAGTTATGGATCAAAGCTGTCTGAACGGTTTATAGGGTATAAGCTGGTCCTTGAGGGGGCGTGGTCCTTGATCGTGAAGTGCCTTGTAGACTATGCAGAGTGATTTAAACTTGATCCTGTTTTGGATCGTCAACCAGTGGTATGTCCTTATAGTATCAGAAATGGGTGCTAACTTGGGTGTTTTAGCATACTATGAAAGGTTACTACAAGTGTTTAAACAGTAGAGTGGATTTGAGAACATTGGTGATAAAGATATGGGATATTTTGTATATAGGTTTGTGTATGGATTGAGATCAGAAATTAGATGATTCAACAGCATATGCTTTGCCGGCCAAGTAAGCCTATTGATATTTTGATGTATGCGAAGTATTGTAGTGATGACATTGATGCCAAACACTAAAGGCTAAAAGATAAAATGATGTGGGCACAAGTGAAGTTGGCAGAACACCAAGAGATAAATCCAGTTTCTCAAAATGATAGAAGAATGGTCAGAATTAGAATAGTCAAGTGTCAAATGGAAATTAAGGAAAAGGATGAATGTATAGAGAAGAAGCGAAAAAGAAATTTCCTTGTCATGGGGCGGAAAGCTTGGACATTGGAAGAATGAGTGTAGAAATATTCAACAGAATAATGGGGTAAATCAAATTTTAAATCCACAGATGCAGAGTGAGGTGGTTGTGAACCAGCAACAGGTAGTTACTCCTCAGTTGCACAAGCCCCTATGCCCAACAATGTGAGCGCTCAGGTGCAGAGATACAGTGTGAGCACTGGATTTCGTGGAGAAAGTGGTAAGAATACACAGACAGTTCAGCAATATTGGATGCAAAGTAATGAGAGTGATTCAGAGATGTCCCATTGATGGTGCCTTAGAGGGGAGGAAGAGTGCGTGCTTGGCGCATCTTTGGCGGTAGATCCGTCAGGTCCATTTGTTGATGGAAAGGTTGAAGGAAATTACATTACTTTTCTAGTGGATACTGGCGCTACCCATTCTACTGTGAGAGCAGCAGAAATTCTAAATCTACCCCTCTCGGGAGAAACTATCCAAGTTGTAGGAGTCTCAGATAACCAAATAAGGACCCCAGTCACAAACCAATAGAAGTGAATATTGGTAATTTCAAAGACATCCGGCGGTTTGTGGAATGTGATTCAAGTCCGGTGAATTTATTAGGGAGGGACTGCTATGCAAGATGAATTGTACCATCTTCTGTACGCCTGATGGTAATGCTTTCCAAACACCTGATTAAGATATAGCCTTTAAAATTATGTTGGCGAAACAGGGAACAGAAGTGGATGACATTTTTTCACTTCTAACTGAAAGTTATTTGCCTGATGAATTGAAAAGCACAGTGAGGTCAGAGGTGTGGGATTTTTCAGGAAAAGAAGTTGGTCTGATGGCAAATGTAGACCCAATTAAAATAGTGGTGAAAGAGGGTGCAATATATCCTAAAACTCCTCAATACAAAATGAGTCCTGAAGTAAAGGCAGGAATTGCCCCAGTAATTGATCAGATGATTGAACAAGGTAATCTAAAAGAAATATTGGGCAGTCCTTGTAACTCGCCAATCATGGGGCTCAAAAAGCCTGGTGGCAAATATAGAATAGTGCGAGATTTGAGGAAAATCAATAAAATAGTAGTACCCTGTTGTCCAGTGGTACTAAATCCAGCAGTGATTCTTTATCAGATACCGTGGGATGCCCATTGGTATATTGTGATTGATTTGTGTCAGGCATTCTTTTAGATTCCCTTGCATACGGATAGTCAATATCTTTTTGCATTCCGGTTTGGAGACCGTGTTTTGGCAAGGTGCTGAGTTCGTCTAAGGTACACAGAGAGTCCCTTGATTTTCAATCAGATCCTGAAAAATGTTTGGAGACTTTGGTTATGCCAGGAAATTTGGTCTTGGATCAGTATATTGATGACCTACTGGTGGCATCAAAGACACGAGAAGCTTGTGTCATTGACACAATAGCTTTACTGAACCATTTAGCAGAAGGGGGACACAAGGTATCGCCAGAAAAATTACAGATTTGCCAACAAGAAATTCAATATTTAGGACAGAACATAGAAAGGGGTGTAAGAAAAGTGACGCCAGAAAGAATTAAAGTGATTCCACAAATGAGTCTGCCTAAAACTAAGAAAGAAGTGCAAATGTTGGATACTGTTGCCAGTGGATCAGTGGATTTTCACTACTTGCAAAACCTTTAATAAGGTTGACTCGAAAGGATGTGATAGATCCGATTGAGTGGGATGATGAAAGTGGGGAAGCATTCATAAAACTGAGAGATTAATTGTGTCAAGCACCAGCATTGGGAATGCCAGATTATACAAAAGAGTTTGCTTTGTTCTGCTGTGGAAGAGAAGGTTGTGCACTCTCAGTATTAACACAGAGACACGGATTGTCACGAAGTCCAGTAGCATACTTCTCTGCTACTCTGGATCCAGTGGCTGCAGTATTACCTGGCTGCTTAAGAGCAGTAGCTGCTACTTGTGTGAGTCTGGAACAGAGTAAATCAATTGTGATGGGACATCCCATACAAGTGTATGTGCCACATTCAGTTGAGATCCTTTTAACAAGGACTCATAGTCAGCACTTGACCCCTAGTCAGCTGACTAAGTATGAACAAGTAATTTTGGGTGCTGAAAATGTAAATGTGACAAGATGCACCATGATGAATCCAGCAACATTGTTGCCTGATTCATATTGTGAGGATGTGAAGGAGGAAGCCGATCATGATTGTTTGGACGTGACAGATATGTGTACAAAGCCCAGACCCGACATACTTGACGTTCCTTAAGAAGAGTCAGATTTTGTAATGTTTGTAGATGGGTCATGCTTGAGGGTAAATGTAGAATCGAGTTCTGCTTATGCTGTCTGTACTGTATCAGGTATCTTGGAAGTTTCCTGCCTATGAGGAGTCAAGTCTGCACAAATAGCCGAATTGGTTGTTTTGACAAAAGCATGCAAAATTTGGAAGAAACTGAGAATAACCATATTTACGGATAGTCAATATGGTTTTGGGGTTGTGCATGACTTCGGCCAATTATGGCTGAAAAGGGGATTTCTGACTTCTTCAGGTTCTCCTATCAGGAATGGCAAAAATGTTAAAGAACTATTGGATGCATTGCAATTACCAAAATAATTTGCAGTGGTCAAATGTGCCGCACATAAGTCAGGAAATGAATATGTGACACAGGGTAATCGGTACGCTGACCAAGTTGCACAATTTTGTGCTCGAAATACAATGTCTTTGAACAGAGGGTTGGAAAACGGGATGCTACTAATTGCCAACTAATGTATTTCTCTGCTTTTGAAACATTAGACGAAGTTAGGCAATTGCAGGATGAGGCAGATGCAAAAGAAAAGGATCTCGGGATCAAATCAGGTTAGACAAGAAGAGTGGACGATGAAGTATGGGTGTGTCAGATGGTAGACCAATAATGCCAGATAGTTTGTTATCACAAAGTGCTAGGGTATATCATGGAGCTACACACATTGGGAGGGATGCCATGATTAGACATTTCACACAGACATGGTACAATCCCAAGTTTAGGGTAATTGCAGAGAGTCTCTGCCAGAGGTGTTTGACCTGCCAACAGCAAAACCCAGGTAGAAAAACTGTTGTCAGTTGGGGAAAAATTGGAAAAGCAGAGGGACCATTTACAAGATTGCAGCTTGACTCCATTGAGTTGCCAACGTGCATCGGTTTGAAGTATGTCCTTGTCATTGTGTGTCTGTTTTCTCAATGGGTAGAAGCCTATCCTACAAGAAGGAATGACAGTCTCACAGTTACTGTTGAGAGTGCTCATTCCCAGATTTGGATTTCCAGTCACTTTGGAATCAGAAAGAGGACCTCATTTTAACAATGAGATCATTCAATTAATTTGTACAGCTATCAAAATTGAGCAGAAACTATACTGTGCCTATCGACCAGGAGCCTCTGGAGTGGTTGCGCAACTCAATGGCACAATAAAATTGAGTTTAAGAAAAGTGTGTGCATCCACTTAATTGAAATTGCCTGATGCTTTGCCCCTTGTAATGATGAGTCTTAGAAGCATTTCTGACAGAAGAACATGATTAAGTCCACACAAGATCCTCATGGGAAGTGCAATGAGACAAGTATTTGTACCTGGAAACTGATGAATATAACTGATGATCTAGTGTTGGACTATTCTAAAGGACTAACTGATCTGGTACGTTCTGTGTCTAGCCAGGTTGAAGATGCAACCACAGCACAGCCGAATCAAGCTCATGATTTGTGTCCAGGAGACTGGGCCGTGGTAAAGACGCACACAAGGAAATCATGCTTAGAACCCAGGTGGAAAGGACCTCTTCAAATTATATTGGTCACGACAACAGCAGTGAAGTGTGCTGGCTTGCCAAATTTGATCCATGCCAGTCATACACAAAGAGTCCCAAGTCCATCTGAACGACAAGAGCAGCAACTGGTAGAACAAAGAGAAGAACCAGAAGCTGAAAGTTGTGAGAGGTCGAAGATGAGCAACCAAGTACAAGTCAAATAGGGTGGGCTCCAGTTACTGGGTCTCAGGAGACTGCTGTAGAGATCGAGGAATAGCAAGAGACTGAAAGACCAGAATGAATTGAAACTGAAAAACAAGATCGAGCTCAACAAAAAGAAGAGAAGGAAAAACTGACAGGTACAGAACAAATTTAGTCAACCGAAGAACCTACTACAGAAAATCTAGATCAAGCTCAATTAGAGGTAGGAAGAAAAGGACTGAAAGATTCAGAACAATATAAATCAACAGTGAGATTAAACGGGGATAAAACTGAGGTCCTCATCCTGGGGAAAGATAAACATCTTTGGAATTCGTCTCACTGGCCCCAAGAAATGGGTCCATTTCCTCTGCCAGTTAGTCAAGCCCGCGACTTGGGATTTATTATCGACAGTCAACTTTCTATGCGGCTACAAAAAGTTAACACCGCTGGTACCTGCTTTTTCATATTCAGATGGTTACGAAAGATCATTTGGATGCTTCCTCTCTCTACACAGAGAACTCTTGTCATCTCTCATCTGGACTACGGGAATGTACTCTATCTAGGAAGCAACAAGGAATTTCTGAAAAAGCTCCAGGTAGTCCAAAATTCCGCGGCGCACTTTCTTTGTCACGTCTCCAGGAAAGTTTTCATCTCTCCCTTTCTTCACAGCCTTTACTGGCTTCGTATTGGCAGCCGAATTAAATTTAAGACTCTCTGCCATATTTTTAAAATAAAACTAGGTGCAGCACCGTTGTACCTGCAGGAACTTATCTGTCCCTATACGCCGCTTCGTGATTTGCGCTCCTCCACTCTAGCTAATCTGGTGCTTCCCAGATTTAAACTGACCAGAATGGGTGGACGCTCCTTTTCCTACCTTGGACCTAGACTCTGGAACTCTCTTCCTCTTCACATGAAACAGGAGTCTTCGTATCTGAAGTTTCGACGAGACCTAAAGACCTGGCTCTTCACCCAGTAATTGGCTTAGGTACCTTGTCTAGATTCTGGACTTATTGCGCCGGGAAACCCTGAATGGGGTAGCTGTGCGCCCTACAAATGTAACTAATAATAATAATAATAATAACAGAAAGTAAAAGATCAGAAAGTCCAGAACAAACTCAGCTAAAAGAAAGAGAAAACAAAGAACATTAGAAATAAGCAAGGAAGGTGAAAAGGCAGTACAAGCAAAGAGGATCAGAAAGGGTGATTACTGGCCGAGTGGAGTGAAAAGACTGAGATACTTTCTAAGAAGAAAAACAGGGAAAAAACTAGAACAAGTAAATGAGTTGTCAAGTCAAGTAGAACAAGGACAATCAAGAAGAAGGTCTCTATGGAAATCAGGGAGAGTGAGAGTACCGAGCAGAAAATATAAGGCTCCTGAATGGACATATGTGATCCTTGAGGAATTTGAAAATCTTGATCTAAACGAAGAACAAGAAGGTGTCTCTATTGAAAGAACTGGTGAGAGCAAAGTGAGACCACCTTAAAAGGAAAGGATTTTGACACAGAGTGGAAATTTGACAAATCAATAAAGGAGAGAATATAGAAAAGGGGGCAAAGATGAAAAGCTTTTTGAGGTGTGGGATCACACCAAGATTTTGTTTTTAGAAAAAAATGTTAGATTCAATTTTCTCAACTTATTCTTCATTCAGTACAAAAATGGCAGAAACAAAAGTGACTGAACGTCCAAAATCTAGTCGAAAACAAAGATGTACAAAATATTGTTTGTGCAGTGTTTTAATACTAATGTCCATGTGGTTATTACTAACTGTGGTGGTACCTGTTGTAATGGTAACTAATAATAGAAATAACACTAATGCAAGTGATCGAGTGAATACAGTTACTAAAAAGACCACTACCAATAATTTAGAGCAAATGGTTGAGAGCATGTATCATCAAGACAAATAAAATAGTTATTCATCATTAAATGTATTTACTAAACTTTTTTATGAATATGTAGATACTATGGATGTGAGTGATTGTTATGTTTGCTTGAAATTGCCTTCATCTGTCTCAGAAGGGGTGACATATCACCACCTTCCTTTAACATATGGTGTATCATGTAGTGTTGTGTCCAGTTTGTTTTATGTAACAGGCAAGTTGCAGTACTACTATTCAAATGTGGATTTGGTATTCTCAGTAATCCTTATTCGAAGAAACATGAACCCAGTGCTTAGTGGTAACGATGCAAAATTCATGGGTGAGGTTTTCTTAACAACAAACTCAATAGACATAACTTATGCTCATAAGAATAACCTAACCTGTATTTTACATGATGAGGAGAAAGATTTTCTTAATTTAGTAGAGGAGAGAAGGCAGGATTTCCAAAAGATGGCTGTTGAACAGAAGTCACCTCCATGGGCTAATAAGGAAGGGGACTATAAGAAAGACGAGACTCATGCTGCAATGTCCCTAGATTTGTCAAAATTGGGGAAATTCTGTCTGCACAGACTAAAAACAGACTATAACAACATTTTCATTGGTTCTAGTGAATGTGAACATACCTTCCTAATTATGGGGGGACGGAGACTAAAAGGTGGAGCTGACCCTGTTTTTCCAGGGATCTATTACGTGTGTGGAAAAAAATCCTATTGTGGGTTGCCCACACGATGGTAATCAATCAATCAATCAGGCGTTTGTTGAGTGCGACTACTCACCCGTAAGGGTCTCAAGGCGCTTAGGGTAGGGGGGGTGTGGGTTCCAGTCCATCAAGGAGGGGGTCTGTCGAAGATCCAGGTTTTGAGGTTTCTTGCGAAGATGGGGAGCGATGTTGTCTGTCTGACGTGGAGCGGAAGGTCGTTCCAGGCTTTGGCTGCGAGGAAGGAGAAGGAGCGGCCTCCCGATCTGGTCTTTCTGGTGCAGGGGACCACAGCGTAGGAGATCTGGGCTGATCGTAGGGTCCTTTGGGGTGCGTGGAATTTGAGTCGGGTGTTGAGGTATGCTGGTCCGGTGTCATGGAGGGCCTTGTGTGCGTGAGTGAGTATCTTGAAGGTGATTCTAGCCTCGACGGGGAGCCAGTGGAGTGTGCGCAGGTGCTTCGAGATGTGGCAGTGTTTTGGCAGATTGAGGACCAGTCTTGCGGCGGTGTTCTGGATGCGGGTGAGATTTTTGTTTATTCCGGCATAGAGTGCGTTGCCGTAGTCGAGTCTGCTGGTGACCAGGGCGTTAGTGACGGTCTTTCTGTGTTTGAGGGTGAGCCATTTGAAGGTCTTACAAAGGAGGCGGATGGTGTGGAAGCAGGAAGATGAGACGGAGTTGATCTGGCGGTCCATTTTGAGCTCGGAGTCCGGGATGATTCCCAGGTTGCGTGCGTGGTTCATGGGGGTTGGCGGGTTTCTGAGGGCGGTGGGCCACCAGGTGTCGCTCCAGGCATCTGGGTTTGGGTTCATGATGAGTACTTCTGTTTTTATTGTTGTTTAGTTGTAGGCAGCTGTTTTTCATCCATTTGGTGATGGCTTTCATGCCTTCTCAAAAGTTGTGTCTGGCAGTGTTGGGTTCGTTGGATAGGGAGAGGATGAGTTGGGTGTTGTCTGCGTATGACACAATGTTGAGTCCGTAGGTTCTGACGATGGGGGCGAGTGGAGCCATGTAGACGTTGAAGAGTGTCGGGCTGAGGGAGGAGCCCAGGGGGACTCCGCAGGTGGTGGGTGTAGGGTCTGAGTGGAAAGGGGGGAGTCTGACCCGCTGCATTCTGCCAGAGAGGAAGGAGCGGATCCAGTCGAGTGCCTTGTCCTGGAGTCCTGCATCGTGGAGTCTGCGGTGAGATACTGTGTAGAACACCACTGAGAGGTCGAGGAGGTTGAGGGCTACTTTTTCTCCTTTGTCCAGTAGGGTACGGATGTCGTCTGTTGCGGTGAGGAGGGTGGTTTCCATACTGTGGTTTTTTCTGAAGCCGGATTGGGAGGAGTTGCGGATGTTGTGCTCTTCGATGAATGTGGCGAGTTGGCTGTTGATGGCTTTCTCAATGACTTTCGCTGGGAAAGGGAGGAGGGAGATGGGTCTGTGGATTTTTAGGTTGGTGGGGTCTGCTGTGGGTTTCTTCATGAGAGGGTTTACCTTGGCGTGTTTCCAGTCGTCGGGGAACGTGGCGGTCGCCAGGGAGCGGTTGATGGTGTGGGGGAGCATGGGTGCCATGGTGTCAGCTGCTCTGTTGAAGATGTGGTGGGAGCAGGGGTCCGTGGGGGCCCCTGAGTGGATTGACTTCATTATCTTCAGTGTGTCTTCTGTGGTGATGGCTGTCCAGTTGTCAATCGCTGGTTTCTGGGTGTCGGGGTGGTTGGTTAGGGTTCAGTGTGTTGGTTGTCTTTGTCAAAGTTGTTGTAGATACTCTTGATTTTGTGGTGGAAAAAGATGCTGAGTTTGTCGCAGAGGTCTTGTGAGGGAGGGATGTCAGTGGACTCGCTGGTGGGTTGGGCGAACTCCTTGATGATGTTGAAGAGTTCTTTGCTGTTGTGCGCATCGGTGGAGATTGTCTTCAATCGCTTTTTTCCTCGTTTCTCTGATGAGTTGGTGGTGGGCATTGGTGGCGGCTCTGAAGTTGTGTTGGCTTCTGTGGATTTGGTGTTCCTCTGGCCTTTTCGAGGCGGCGGCAAGTGCGTCTGGACTCTCAAAGATCGGTGGTAAACCATCTGGGTTTCTTGCCGCTGGTATTGTTGTTTTTCTTGAGGGGGGGCTATGGTGTTGGTGCTCTCTGAGATCCATCTATGCAGGGTTGGGGCTGCGGTGTTGAGGGTCATAGTTTTCCACGATGTTTGGGGTGGAATTGTTGAGTGAGGAGAAGAGCTGGTCGTCGGTGATTTTGGTCCACTTTCTTGATAGGAGCAGGTGCTGGTGTCTGTGGATGGTGGGTGTTCTGAAAGTGAAGTGGACGCAACGATGGTCAGTCCATGGAAGTTTGGTGGTGTGGCTGAAAGTGATGGTGTTTCCTGTAGTGAAGAGGGGGTCGAGGGTGTAGTTGGTGGATGCAATGGCCTATGGGGAGATGATGTCCGTGATAGAGTTGGCAAAGGGTCCAGGGGGTTGGTAGATGAGGGTTCCTCGGAGGGTGGCGGTGGGGCTGGCCAGAATCTTGAAGTGAAGGTGTTCCATCAGGTCTGTGGGCTCGTCGGGGTGTGTGTTCAGGCAGATGGTGGATTTGTGGACGATGGCGATTCCTCCTCCCGGGCGGGTGGGGCGGTCCTTCCTGGAGATCTTGTATCCTTGGGGGATAGCGATGGCGATGTCTGGTCCCGAGGTGGTGTTGGTCCAGGTTTCAGTGAAGAACACTACGTCCGGGGTGGTGCTGTCGAGGAGGTCCCAGATACAGTGGCGTGTTTGTGGAGGATCGGACGTTGAAGAGGATGCATTGCAGGGTCTTCAGTTTGGTTGTGTTCTTGTGGGCGGGTTGTGCTGGATCCGTGTTCTTGGCAGTGCTGCAGGTGGGCCGGCAGTGTTGACAGCTGAAGGGTCCATGGGTGTCGGCTGGTGATGTTAGCTTGCAGTTGTTGTTGCGGCCTGGGTTGAGTGCATGGAGTGCTGCTGGGTCATATCGTTTGCGGGCAGAGGTCCAGGGTTTCTGACACTAGTCGTGGTCAGGTCGCTGACAGGCGCAGATGGGCTTACCTTTGGGATGCCAGCGGCACGCCCGCTGCGTGGCCCCGCAGCGGCCGCCATTAAGTAGGGGTCGGGAGGGCTGGACAGCTGGGAGACGGGGAGGGGAGCTGGATTGGTCGCGCTGGTCGTGCTGGGGGGAAGGGCCGCGGGGGTAGCAGCGGCAGGGAAAAACGGGCGGGAAAGGAGGAGTTAAGGGGAAAACAGAGACACAAGCAGAAACGCAGGAAAGTGCAGAAAGCAGAAAAAGTGAAGAAAAATAGATTGAGGAAAGAGAGTGAAAACGAGTGAAAAACAAGTGAAAAACGGAGCGGAAAGTGGAGTGAGTAAAGGGTGACAGAGGTCCACTGAACCACCAGGGATGAGGCGCAAGTGAACCTGCGGGTGGAGGATGGCCTCAAACACCCACACTAGAGAGTGCAGGGGCTGGGCGAGGCCTCACTCAAATGGTGGAGCTGCGAGGGTGGGAGAGCAATTTCACTGAATTCCAAGCCTAATCGCGCTGTATTGTTGTCATAAAATCAAAACATTCATAATTCATGGCTCTTGCATAGGGAAGTTAACCAGATGGAAGCCTAGAGACTAGTATGGTAGGCTTTAACTTACAACAGTATTCAGGACTTTTCAGTTGTGTGTGCTAAACAAATGCAAAAGAAACAATTGATGGACAGAATGCTGGACAATGCAAACATTCACCCCCAGTCACAAGGATCTGGGTTAAATCAATCATTCTTTTGCTCACCACACCACCCCAGTTTGGACCCAGCCATAATGGACCGGAAACAGACATCCTGGGACCAGTTTCAGGGCATCACCCTTCATCAACCAGGCTAGCTTGAATCCAGTGGTGTAGTGAGCACGGGACCCACGTCTGGGCATACCATTCCCACTTAGGGTGACATATGCATAAGAAACAATTGATGGACTAAATGCTGGACAATGCAAACATTCACCCCCAGTCACAAGGATCTGGGTTAAATCCATCATTCATTTGCTCAACACACCAGTCATATGCAAATCAGTCTTGACCCTGTCCCTTGTGGGAACAGTCGAGCCCGAACTGCCAAGCCAGGTCCTCCCTGGACCAGAAACAAGCATCCTGGGACCGGTTTCAGGGCATCACCCTTCATCAGGCCAGGCTAGCTTGAATCCAGTGGTGTGGTGAGCACAGGACCCTCATCTGGGCATACCCGTCCCACTTAGGGCGACATATGCAAAAGAAACAATTGATGGACCGAATCCTGGAACATGCAAACATTCACCCCCAGTCACAAGGATCTGAGTTAAATCCATCATTCTTTTGCTCACCACATCACCCCAATTATTGTTTTTGCATTTGTCACCCCGGTTTAGATGGGTATGCCCAGACGTGGGTCCTGTGCTCTCCATGCCACTGGAGTCAAGCTATCCTGGCTGCTGAGGAGTGAAACCGTGAAACCGGTCCGAGGATGCTTGTTTCCAGCCCAGGGAGGACCTGGCTTGGCAGTTCGGGCTGGACTGTTCACATTGGGCACAGGGTCAAGACTGATTTGCATATGGCTGGGTTCAAACTGGAATGGCATGGTGAGCAAAAAAAACAATTGATTTAGGCCCAGATCTCTGTACTGAGGTGAATGTATGACATTGTTCTCCATTCTGTCCATCAATTGTTGTTTTTGCATGTGTGCTAAACAAAGTCATATTGAGTGAGTTTCTGAATGTGAGGTGGGCCTTGGGATGTTGTGATATTCGCAGTGTTTGAAGGCTCAAGTTGCAGGTCCCTCACATATGTAAAAGTTCCTGTAGAAGACATCCTTGTGCTTTTGCTTTAAACATTACTCATTTGGGCTTCAGTAAACAATCCAGAATTAATCCAGCACAGTTAAGTTTCAGTTTCACATTGGCTCGGTTTAGCAAGGAAACGTATTCAAGATTTCCTATATAATTCAGTTTGACATAATACTACTTTGACTAACTGATCAGCAGTATTGCAGCTGCACTGCTTCCATCTTAGATGCGTAAATTTAGTGCAGTTGCACTCTCATGATTTTGTAGGAATTCAGCTGAAACTGCATCTTCATCAACTCAAGTGTTCAAGAATCATGCCTGCACCCTGCTCACTTCATATGTATGAACAAGCCAGAGCATCACCATTCTCACTTTTGTTTCACTAGTATGATTGCCATTGCTTTACGCCCATGCATGAATTTTGGTAAACTGAAATCAGTCATGTTCAGAGTGCATTTTGAAGAAAAACACTTAAAAGACGGTTTTAGAAATCTTACAATAACACCCTTTTACTATGGCATTCTGGCAACAGATCATTCTCTGCATGTGTTACTTTGATGCTCTTTTGACCATAGATGGAGACTCGTTATCAAGGCCTTTCTACATATTATCATAACATGCTCAACTAGGTCTTCACACAGGGTAACTAACCATTGGGCTCCTTTGCACCCACCTTCAGCAAAATATATGAGTGCATTAGTGTGCATTTTATATTGGAACGGCCACATTTGCTGTCATCTGTCTTTGAAGCCAAAAGTCACAGTAGGACTTTCATAGTGGTGAAGGATGCCCTCAGTACTTGTGGCATGAACTCTGATGCTTACAGTCCTCATGGAAAGCAGAACTGGAGAAAGGGACTTGAAGTTGAAGTCAATATTATCAATGCAACCATGCAACTGATGTAAATGCTGTATGCAGTTATGGACTCAGCATGACCTCTCTTAGTTTTCCAGGTGAGGAGATGAAACAGAGGGTGTCATCAAATAGGGACAGGATCTGGTTTCCCTGCATTGCTAGTAAGGTCAGGGACAAAAGGGGCTCATCAAACAGTAATGCTGGTGACAATACTTCCCCTGGGCCCTGAAGGATGCAGACCGATGTATGTGTTATCCGTGTATAGCACCTTGGCAAATTTGTATCTTGCAGCTGCACAAACTTCATAACTACATCTTCCACAGGCCCTTATACAGCGGGGCTGTTCAGATCACTTAGGGAATGCTTGTTCTCTTTACGATGAAGTTCATCAACCCCCTTCAATAACAGACAGGGTTCTTCTTGAAAGGCTTCCAAAGAGATTCTTGTTCCATGCTCAATCTACAGTTTGGCAGAAGGGCGGTAGTCAGGGAGACTCTAGCCCTGAATCACAGTTCCTCTTGAGTGTACTTATTCTTCTACACATATCCTAATCATACGTCATGCTATAATTTTCATATGGGGCAGACCCTCTCCACCCGCTGACGGAGACAGGCAGAAAGTAGGAATCATGTTGTCACTACCATAAATCCGAAAATGCCCAGACAGAGACAGAGAGTGCTTTCCCTACTTTAGAACGATGCTCTGGGTTCTATGTCTATGCAGCATGAAGGTGCATCAGTGATTTTACAGATTGTTGGGCTCACTGGGGAAAACTAAACAAACAAAACTGTAACAGGAAAAAGATTAAGGGCAGCACACTCTTCAGAGCCACGCAAGGGACTTTTTGCCCCAACATAGACTTTCCGTCTTTAGAGACTTTAACAAAACAAGAATATGTATTAATGCTGTTTTCATCAAAAGACTAGGATGTAGCCTCTTCTGTTTCCCGGTTGGGCCTCAGAGGCCCATGTACGAGTCATGTCAACCTATTTTTATGGATGCCACATTTTATTTTTATATGGACCTCATATACCTAGGTAAAAGTGGTGTCTCTTGAATTTCTTGAGACAGCATTTTCTGCTCATTGCTTAATTTGAGCCAGTGATTTCCAGTGCTCCACAACGGCACTCAATTGTCGGCACCGGCACTTGATTGTCAATTCTAGCACTTATGACTGCTGCCACATGGTGGCGCTGTTTGTAGAAACTAGAGATGAGCAGAACAGCAATTATTTATTAATTCAGTTTGCATTAAAAACAACTAATTCCTGCCGCCCAATCTATTTTTTTTATAATTTTGGGGGACTGGAATAGGCTGAATTGACACACTTGTGCTGGTTAGTAGTAATTGTGTAGGTACTGGACTGACAACAACGGAAGTAATAGCCAGAGTCACCTCAGCTGCCCCCCCTCCCAAGCCTGTGTGGACTAATGCACTGCCTCTAGTTTGCCAAGTCAGTCACACAGTAGTGCTACTTAGAGCTCTCCACTTCACAGCTGAGGAGGTGCTAAAAATGTATGCCTCTGCATTTCAGTGCGGTGATGCAGATCACCACACTGAAATGCTTTAGTCTAACGCATGATGCGTGATACTTGGCAGGGCTGGAAGTGGCAATGGGTGGTGCTAGCTGCAGAGGCCCCCTGACTAGAGCCCTTGCACTTGTTCTTTTTACAAATTAAACACTGCTTCGGCTCCTGAATGGGTAAAACAGATATCTGATTTCTTAGGGTTGCTGTACCTCCACTCCGCTGTGTGCCACTGAGGCTCATATAAGAAATGTGTTTCTTGATTTTCTTGGGCCTCACAATCTCCAATCCTATGTGGATCCAATTAGCCCATATATGAATGGGATCACTTAATCATCTTGCTGGAGTGGTCCATGTAAGAATGATGTCTGCTGATTTATAATTGGGCAACGCCCTTCCTTAGCATAATCTGCAAACCTACACCTATTCACCAAGCACAAAAGAGCAGTGCACCCCTGCGTCACCACAACTAATGTTGGTATTTATAGTAGGGTAAGTGTGGAAAAAGTAGCTCTGTTTCCCTCACCTTTCTGCTTTATGACATGTTTAAGCACAGCCACACATTTACTAGTGCATGTTTGGAGAAAGCCTTTGAACCTCACACACAGCTCCAAAATACTTGCAACATAGACAAGAATAAGATACACACACTCTACTAGACATGCATAACAACCTAAGTAAATGCTTACATCATCACCCCCAAAGCACTTAGAAACATCATTAGGGGTAGAAAAGTGGTATATAAAAACTACTATATAACCAGGTACTGACAAAAATTGGGCAACCCAATAGACCCTTGGAGGCTTGGGTAAATCAAAATCAAGATAATGTGAACGTGCCTACAAGGGATTTTTTTTTATAAGAAAGAAAAAATTCTTGACTCAAAGAAATAAATCTATAAAGCCCTCATTAGTGGCTTCAAGCAAACAAATTAACAAAATCAATTATATTTATTCAAAGCAAGTTTATCGACAGAGGAAAGCAAGATGAGTGTATACTTTAAAGATACAAATGTATGTAGAAAATGTTGTTTATAAATAAGGGTACAAAATACAAATCACATAAATACAAAAGTTACTGAGATAGATTATCTTCACGGCAAATGGTTTCTCGTGAACACTTTTGTTATAGCCCATTTAAAATATTTTCAAATGTGAACATCATTGAATATGTTATGAACATTTCCAGAAAGATCATTTATACATGAAAATGGGTGGAATTGTCAACATTTCGGTCTTGTCTCATGCTACCGTCTGTAACACCATTGTCAGGATGAAATGTTCTTATGTGGACCGAAGACCCTAGATCAATGAATGAACATAATCTGATTTTCAAAGCATCTAAATAATGATGCACAGAGATAGAGCATAAAACGGCCTCCAAAAATCTAGACATTTATCAAGACGGCAATCCAAATAACTATGCTGGCCGTGTATCATTGTGGAAATCGAAAATTATTGCTGTTAGCATGAGCTGAAGCCATCTTTTGCAGTATCCATTTTGTTAGCCTTGTGATTTTTCCGTCTTCACTGTTGCCTGCTTTTCTATTCTGCTTGAGTCATCAACCTTAGTTAACTCCTTCTATACTGAGCCAGAGCAATGTATGAGCTCAGAAAGGCCTGTAGCTTTTAGAATGCACCTGTTTGAGAAGGTTACTGTCTATCATTCTACTGATGTAAGCAGTTCTGTTTCCCCTCCCACTCTGCTGACAAAGTGATGTTCATCTGCCCATGTTTGTCATTAGTTATTCCTGTGTATGCTTCTGCCTTCTATTTGAGTCTACATGCTTACTCTGCAACAAACTGTGTATAAAAGGCCCATGGTCTCTGTATTCCATGTATGCCTCCTACAGCGCCTGAGGGTGTTGTATTGATGTAGTCCAACTCATGAGTGGTTAATAAACTTGTTATTTTGAATTCCAGTTTCAGTGCCAATCTCTATTTTGTTGGTTTAAGGACCCGTGAACAGAGAAGGGTGAACCCTGCACCGGTGTGCCCAAAAAAAGCACATTTCCACAGTTTGGCGCCTGACTTGTGGGGTTCGCCCGTAGGAGTGGTCTTGACGGAGGAATGGAATCTTACTGAGGAGACGTCCTGCATGAGGAGACCCTAGTCTTTGCAGACCTAAGTGACTTTGCCGGTTTTCCCAATTTGACCCTCCAGGTGGTGGCTGCTCCCGACTGAGATCTCCTTTGGCGCAAGTTTTGCAGTGACCATTAGGTCGACCAAGAGATTGGTAGTTGGAGGTTGGAGACTTTTGTTTGGTAAGGTCGCTGAAGCGACACTCTTGATTTTGGATTTTCTTGGCCAAGATTCTGGTTTTGTTTGTTTGATTATCTGTTGCAATAGATTAAGGCAGGTAATGTGGAGATTTTTGCCTACTTTGGAAGATTTTTTAATAGTATTATTTTACTACAATTTGGTAGCATGCCTGCTCCTAGCACACTTCGTAGGTTGTGTTGCTGTCTTGGAGGTACGAAAATGGATTTAGAAAGAAGTCAGCCGGCTCCCCCAGAGGGGACACCTAATAGGCATATGTACATTAAATACAGTATTTTTTCTATAATGTATAGTACACTGTGGAACAAATATACGAAAAAGGATCCTGATCTACGATGGCCAGTGAAAGGGTCATTTGATTTAAAAAAGATTCAGTATGTAGAGCAGTGTTTGTTTAAGCATAGGAGTCGACAAGATATGTTTGATTGTGTACGAATGTTGGAGAAAGAAGTGCAAGAGAGAGTGAGGAAAGAAGAAGCAATAGCAGAAAAAGAACAGCGTAAAACGATATATCAAAAAGCATTGGAATTAAAAAATAAAGAGATGAAGGCAATAAAAGAAAAAGAGGAAAGGGAGCGTCGTTTAGAGGTAACTGGACAGTACCCTATTAGGTCCCCTATTTATCCCATACTTAATAGACCTCAGGATGATTCCATCCAGTTAGATAGACCTCCACCCCCGTATAAATTCCCTAGTGCCCCTGAGAATGAGGATTTTGATGAGGAGCATTTGTCTTCAGAAGAAAAAGATGAAGATAAGCAAGATGGGCGGAAGACTCGCTCTACTTAGACTACTGAAGGCAAGGCCACTCTTCGATCCGCTGCTCGTAAAGCAGCTTGTGGGAGTGCCTCTGCTCCAGAACTTGTAGCAATTGTTCAGCAGTGGAAAGATTTAGAGCAGTTATATTTTGTAGAGATGTGTACTTGGGAAGTAATACTCAGTTTTAGAAAACATTCTGATGATCTAGAGCCCTCTGATATAAATTCTAATTATAAACAATTAAGTGATGGCACCTTTCTTCCTTTACAGGTGCCTGATCTAATTAGGCGAGTGGTTAAATTGCGCACTGACACGTTCCGTCTGCGAGAGGAGAAAAAAGCAGCTGGTAAAGCTACAACTGAACAAACAGTTCAGGCTCCGCAGCGACAAGAGGGAGCTACGGGGACAGATAAAGATACTAGTGATATTAAAGTTACTATGAAACACATGCGTGAAGCAGCACCTTTGTATGCTCCCCCAAAGGGAGCGGTAACGAATGATGAAGATTCTGATGATGCAAAGGGATATTTTGTTTATAATTGGGTCTATACTCCTTGGAGTAGAGCATATGTTATGGCTCTTAAAGCTGCTTTGCCCGACCCACGGAAAAATCTGGCCGTTTTTTATGAAGAAGTGGAAGAAGCTATTAGCCCCTGTACTATGACTCTGCCAGATATTGACATGTTTTTTGGACTTATTTTGCCCCCTGATATGTGGAAATCAATTCGGAAGGTAGATGATAATATAGCCTATGGTGATACTTGGGTGCATTTAGAGCAAATAGATACGGCTAGAGAGCATGCGCAGAAACCACAACAAGAGATCTTAGATCTTCCCAAAGCTACTGTGACTAAATTGAAAACTCTTATACCCCTAAGAAAATAGATTGTACTACATTAGCGTCTTGTAAACAGAATGCGGATGAGTCAGTTTCTGATTTCTTTACGCGATTTGAAGAGACATTCCATGATTTTAGTGGGCAGTCGTTGACAGATGACATCGGTAAGCATCTGTTTGTCGACAAAATTGTCACTAACATGTTGCCAGAAATAGCTAGTCGCCTAAAGTCCAGCGAGAGTTCATGGACTACGTCTTCCCCAGTCTCCCTTTTGACTATGGCTCAGTATTATGAGTGACAGGAATTGGAAGCAAAAGGCAAGGAGGATAAAAAAGTTAAGGATTTAAAAACAAAAGTTATGTTGGCTCAAGTCTATGGTCCACCATTTAGAGGAGGTGGACGAGGTGGACGTGCAATGTATCGCCCTGGTGTACCCCCTTTCCCTCAAACAACTTTGTCTTCTGATCAGTGTGCTTATTGTAAAGAGATTGGACATTGGCGTTCTGAGTGCCCCCTTTTGCAAGGTCATCAGTATCAACGGGGTAGAGGAAGCATGAGGGGATGCCCAGGGAATTCAGGAAATAGGGGAGGAATAGGAACTCGTCCCAGGTTTGAGGCAGTTGAACATGGGCCAAATTATTCTAATACTTTTGATAGACGAAATCAATAGCAAATGTCAGATTATTCAGCTGATGGTTTTAGGGATTCTGATTATGAATAGGCATGCCTAGGATGGGGTAAGGAACCGGTTGAGGTCCCAGAAGATCAGAAAGGTCCTTATGTTGATGCAAATGTTTTGGGCTCTACTGATCGGTTTCTGGTTGATACAGGAGCTACTCGTAGTGGTCTTTCTAAAAAATTGGTTCCTAGGGCTCCCCTGTCTGGCGCAATGATAACATCGATAGGATTCGATGGGACACCTACATCTAGCCCACTGTCACAGCCACTTTCATTTAGTCTTGATAAATTTACTGCAGCATGTCCATTCCTGCTTTCCCCTAACACACCGGATAACATTGTGGGTATCGATATGCTTAAACATTTTCGTGCTACAATACGTTGCTCTCTAGAGGGTGTGCGTGTTATTTTAAATTATTACTATCCAATGGTTGAGAGGTCTTGTCTCATTAAAGTGGATGTTGCTCGGCATCGCTACCTAGTACCTTGTGGGCTACATCAGATACCAATGTGGGACAAATGGCTATCCCAACAGTACATATTCAAGTGAAGGAAGGTGCTTTATTGCCTCGACTGCCCCAATATAAGATATCTCGGGAAGGCGAAGAAACAATAATACACATTGTTCAGGATTTGATCAACGTGGGGGTTGTGGAAGAAGTCCCCTACAATACCTGTAATAGTCCTATTCTTCCTATTTTGAAAAAAGATACTGACACTAAAATTTACAGATTCATCATTGACTTACAAGAGGTCAACAAAATAGTGGTGCCCCAATACCCGGTAGTCTCTGACATTTCAACACTTCTCACTATAGTTCCTCCTACTGCCACTACATTTAGTGTGATCAATTTGAAGAATGCATTCTTCTTGATACCTAGTCGTCCTGACAGCCGTTATTTGTTCGCCTTAACTTTGAATAATCGATCATTCAGATTTTGTAGAGCTCCACAGGGGTATACAGAGAGTCCTAGCATTTATAGCCAGGCATTGAAAAGGCAGCTTGACTCTTTCCCTGTCCCGAAAGGGGTGGCTTTTATTCAATATGTTGATGACATCTTATTGGCTACTGATACCCCTGAACAGTGTGAAGAAGGAACACTGTTATTGATATCATTCCTTGCCTCTTATCATCACAAAGTCTCTCGGAAGAAATTACAATATTGTAGACAGCAGGTTACCTACTTAGGTCTGTTCCTGTCTAAGGAGGGACGTGCACTCACACCAGACTGCATTCAAGCTATTTTAGACACGCCTGTGCCCCGTACTCAGAAGGATGTTCATGCACTGATTGGCCTTACTTCTTTCTGTAGGCAGTGGATCCCTAGCTTTTCTCACATTGTTAAATCCTTGTTGGCCCTTTTGACTAAAGACACTCCGATGCCCCTCCCCTGGACTACTGAATGTCAGAATCCTTTTCAACAGTTACATCAAGCTCTTTGTTCTGCACCAGTATTAGGAACTCCAGACTATACTAAGGCCTTCACACTCTATGTACACAAGAGGGACGGTTGCGCTCTCTCAGTTTTAACACAGACACACGGTGAAAAGCAGCGCTCTTGTGCATATTTTTGAGTGGTGGCGTCGACGGCTGTGTCCATACGTCAAAGTGAGGGAATAGTCTTGTCACATAGATTGCTTGTGCTAGTACCCCATTCGGTTGATGCTCTTTTAAATCAAACGAAAAAACAGCATTTGACTTGTGCCCGCTTGACAGGATATGAATTGACACTTTTGGCCCCTCATATCACACTGAAAAGATGTTTGACTCTGAATCCTGCTACGTTATTGCCATTTCCAACCACTCAGTCCCAGTCACAAGAGTTACATGACTGTATATCCCTTACTGAAGAACGAACAAAGGGTCGTGTTGACCTACAAGATACGCCCCTTTCTAGTGTTGATAGGGAACTCTGGGTTGATGGGTCCTGCATGAAGTTGCCTGATGGTACGCCGTCAGCTGCTTATGCAATTACAACACTTCAGACAGTAGTTGAGACAGCTCGCATTCCACAGGTCAGCTCAAGCAGCCGAGTTGATAGCACTGACAAGAGCATGTGAGCTTAGTACAGATCTACTTGTTAACATCTACACCAATAGTCGATATGCTTTTGGAGTTGCTCATGATTTTGGGCAACTCTGGAATGAAAGAGGCTTTCTTACTTCACATGGGATACAAATAGTGCATGGGGAATTAGTACACAATCTCCTTACTGCCTTGACATATCCTAAGAAAGTGGCAATTGTTAAGTGTAGTGCACACAAGAAAGTGACTGACAAAATAGGAAAAGGCACTGCCTTCACAGATTGTACAGCTCATGAGACTGCAATGCAGCGAAGTACTACACCCATGTATGTAGTTAAGTCACAGGCTGAACGTTGGCATAATGCCAGGCAAGAAGTACTGGATATGCAACGATCTGCTTCTGTTGTGAATTAGACCAATGGTCTAAGGAGGAAACACTGGATGATCAGGGCTTTTGGTGGAATAGAGAAATGACAAAATGGAAGTTACCCACAGACTATTTACATCCTATGATTTATATGGCATATGGGCCGGCACATGTTGGAGCATCCTCAATGGCAAAGCAACTTATGCAAGTTTGGTATCATCCAGATATTGCTGGCACAGCTAAAATGATAGTCCAGTCTTGTCTGATTTGTCTCCAATATAATCCTGGAAACGGAACACGAACTCCAGAAGGAGGGTTTGCCATACCTACTGCACCTTTTGAAGTCCTGCAAATGGATTATATCCAGCTTGAACGCTGTAATAACCTGAAGTATGTTCTGGTAGTGGTTTGTGCCTTTAGTAAATGGGTGGAGGCATACGCTACGAAAGATAATACAGCTCTTACTACAGCAAAGGTGCTCCTAAAGGAGTGATTTCCCCGATTTGGGATTTGTCGAGTTTTGTGGAATGACAACGGACCCCATTTCATTGGGCAAGTTGTTGATTACCTCATGAAAGGATTGGGAACTAAGCAGAAGTTCCATGCTGCTTTTCACCCACAATCAGCAGGGCTAGTGGAACAACACAACTCTACCCTCAAATTGAAATTGGCCAAAATACTAGCTTCCACATCTTTGAAATGGCCTGATGCACTGCCATTAGCATTGCTATCTATTAGATCGATACCACATACACAATCTGGCCTCACACCATATGAGGTGGATTTTGGAAGGCCACTGAATATATGGGGGATTCCTAAGCCACGCCCTATACATGATGTACCCTATGTATTGATGAACGATTATTTGTCTCAGTTGACTGACAGTTTGTCTTCTATTTATGAACAGGTTCGGGAGACTCTTCCAGACATGTCACAGGGTGAGGGCCATAATCTACGGCCTGGGGACTTTGTCCTAACGAAGTCCTTCTAGAGAGCCAGCTCCCTTGCACCGAGGTGGCGCGGACTGGAGCAAGTCCTTCTGGTTACCAGGACTGCAGTGCGAGTAACCAATCGGAAAAACTGGGTGCACGCAACCCATTGGCGGAAGGTGTTGCAGGACCTAGTGAGCCCAGCCGTGTTGGCAGAGTTACAAATGGGGGTAACCTTTTAGTGACTACACGTCTCAATCTCAGCGAAGAAACCAACATCTGCCCAGGACCTTAGGGCACCATCTGTTCCGTTGCTCAACGGCAAGATGAACATGTCTGCGGAGAAGAAATCAATTGCTGCAAGAATCTGTGATTGAAAGAGTATGTTCATTATTGGACTTACTTCAATTATTGTTCTGATTGCTGCAATATCATGGGTTGTAGAGGGAGTAGCTCCAGCTCGAAATTTACTGACTGCTACTACTCCTGTCCCCATTGAACACCACCATTTCACTCTTCCTTATCATGAGCAGAAGCACAGAATGTCCCATCTCAACAATACGTTCATTCAAATGTTGCATCACACCCATAATGCTACGAACATTACCAACTGTTGGGTGTATGAAATGATGCCAGCTAATCAGAAAAAGGGAGGAACGCCTTTTATTCCTTTGCCGTTTTCACATAATGGCTCCTGCAGAGCCTGGTTTGCACTATTGTGGGCTTCTCAAATTGGTAATATTACCAACTTTGATGTAGGAAGACTTAACGCTCAGTTAAATAGAGTGTGTTACCCTGATGAGGAAGGAGATCCACAAGCTAAAGGAACTGTATGGGAAATGGAGGAGTATCGTCGAAGAAATTCCTCCACACACTATGTTTTTCCCAACACTTGAACTATCAAGGGTAATGGACCTCCTGTTATAGCTGTTACTAGAGCTCGAGAAGACCTTTGTGTGAGCAGTATTGGCAATATTCCTGTGGGAAAAAGTGACTGTACCTTAGTGCTGAACATTACTGGAATGAACGATAGCAGTTTTTTGTCCTCACATAACACCTATTTCATTTGTGGAAAAAGAGGTTATTACCATCTACCTATTGGTTGGTCAGGTAGCTGCTATGTGTCCTTTTTGCTACCATCTGTGTTCTTGGCACCTGCATCCTACCATAGCAGAAAGATAAGGCACTTAACACGTGATTTAGAGGCTGTAACCAATCAGACAGCCGTGGCACTTGGAAATATCACGGAAGAACTACAAATTGCAAGAATTGTGGTGCTCCAAAACAGGATGGTTTTGGATGTGATCCTGGCCGACCGTGGTGGAGCATGCCGCATCATTGGGAGCAGCTGTTGTGTGTACATCCCTGACCACGCCCCTTCAGTTTTTGAAGCAATTTCTAAACTGCACAAAATAGCCGCTGAAATCCATCAGGATTCAGGGACATGGACTTGGACTGGATGGCTATGGACTATGTTTACTGTATGGGTCTGGAAAATATTGTCAGCCCTATGTATATTTTTTGCGATTCTTTTCACCTGTTGCCTAGGTATCCAATGTGGCCCAATGTTTGTTCCCTCTGTATTTCTACCTGTACCTCATGTATACCGACTAAACAAAATGTCAAGAATGTAAATGCCCACCTAGCAATGGATCTGGAAATTAATGAATTTATGAGAATAGATGTGCAGGATAACTTCCATGCTCCTTCCAAATCATAGAAATGTCTTCAGCTAATGCTAAAAGGGCCGTCTGTGGAATTCGAAAATAATTCCTGTTAGCATGAGCTGAAGCCATCTTGTTTGCAGCATCCATTTTGTTAGCCTTGTGATTCTTCCATCTTCACTATTGCCTGCTTTTCTATTCTGCTTGAGTCATCAACCTTAGTTAACTCCTTCTATACTGAGCCAGAGCAGTGTATGAGCTCAGAAAGGCCTGTAGCTGCTAGAATGCACCTGTTTGAGAATGTAACTGTCTATCATATCCTACTGATGTAAGCAGTTCTGTTTCCCCTCCCACTCTGCTGACTAAGTGATGTCCATCTGCCTATGTTTGTCAGTAGTTATTCCTGTGTATGCTTGTACCTTCTATTTGAGTCTTTCATGCTTACTCTGTAACAAACTGTGTATAAAAGTCCCATGGTCTCTGTATTCCATGTACTGCCTCCTACAGCGCCTGAGGGTGTTGTATTGATGTAGTCTCACTCACGAGTGATTAATAAACTTGTTATTTTGAATTCTAGCTTTAGTGCCAATCTCTATTTTGTTGGTTTAAGGACCCGTGGACAGAGAAGGGTGAACCCTGCACCGATGTGCCCCTAAAAAGGCACATTTCCACATCATAAGAAATAAGAAAAGATACCCCCTTTGAAATCCTATGGGTGGCATCAGGACGGGAACAAAGTCGATTGAATCAACGTTGTTCGGATTCAAAGTTGGTTAAAATCCCTCTCAAACTTGGAATACATTCCAACAAGCCCATAAATGAAAGGGCTTGTTATCTGTCCTTCGGGATGGGTGCTTTATTGATTGCCCGTACTAGAACTGTCTTTAGTCTAACCCTCTCTGATGAAAAAGTGTAGCCTAAATATTCTATTCCTTCTACCATAATCTACATTTGTCCCACCTCAATATTAAGCCTGGCTTCTCTAATCTGTTCAGTACATGGCTCTAGTTTATGCCATATTGTGTTCCTCAGTGGTTTTTCCAAAAAATCTAATGCTGTCCTGAAAAAACAACTTGCTTTTGATCTTTAAACATATATACAATTTATCGAAACACATCCTCATGAGTAATGAAAGCAGCCAAGGACATTAAGTCCAGGTGTAACGTTATTTGGTAATAAGCACTTATCAAATGTAGTTTTGAGAAGCACTTACCACTATTCAAATTTAGCACTATTTTTTACAAATTAAGCAGAGGTAAAATGTCAATTAATTCATTTTGATTAAGGCTGCGGAAATCAAAGTAAAATATCAATTTGTCATCAGACTTCTGTATTATCACCACTGGTGAAATCCACTCCGCCTTTGCTGATAAAGGTATACTCCTGGCCATATTTATGATGGGAATTACTCCCTCCTTAAAAAAAAAACTTATGTACATAACTTTTCAATAAACAGTTTGAAAACACAGCGTTGATATCTCAAATTTTTCATTGAAACTGGTATCCTCAACCACAATGACCTTATCATGTCCCCTGGGGCTAATGATGATGTGGATGTCATATTGGTGGATCCACTCATAAGTAGGTGTTCCGATCTTAGCATCATATACCTTCCCTGTGATCTGTCTTTCTTTGAATGTAGGGTTAGCCCACTACATCTGTAGAGCTTCCTGGTATCCTTCAGGACTTACGTTCTTGGGTTGTAAAGGAAGTTCTTTCTAAGTTTCCACCACCCATTTGATGTTGGATGCCCCTGCGGGCCACGTCTTCTTTTCAGTTGCGGGCAAGCCCGCGGGACATGCCATCTGATGAGAGGCTTTCCTTCCTGTGGTATTGCGGGTGCTCCCACAGGACGTGTTTGCAAGATAACTTACCTGCAGGGTAGTGGGGGTCTCGGGGAGTTTGCATTGAGGTTTGGGCATCAGGAGGAGTCTAGTGATAGGAAATTATGGCGTCATGGTGGGGCAGGATCTAATAGTCATTGACCCAATCCATCTGTCACGATTCACTCCCTCTGCTCTCGTTCCCACCACCAGGGGGCCGAACTCTGGGGCTTTCCAGTATTCTAATATGCTTCCAGACACTATGCATATCCTGACTTCCAGGCATTTGGACATCATTTAGGAATTGAACTCCATTCCCAATCCATGCCGGGTTTTGTGGAAGACAGTTTGCTCATGCTGGAAACTCTAGTGCCTAGAATTCCCTGCTCTCTGCTTCATCTCCACCCCTGCAGGCCAAGGATGGGTGGAGGAATTCAGCTCACCTGTGGCTGGCTGCTGCTAGCCTGCTCACACCTGATGTATATGATTACTGTGAGCTCTTTTAAGCCCCAGCTCCCTTCAGATCAAGGTTGGTCATTGTAGCTGTTATCCGGTGAGACCGATCCTTGTTTCCTGAGCTTTTGATATTACTTGATTCCTGAGCTATAGTTAATCCTTGTTCCTTGATTCCTGAGCTATAGCTATTCCTTGTGCCTGAATTAGCACTGTCTTCAGTGCTACCTTGTTTCTCGAGTTCCTGAGCTATAGCTATTCCTTATACCTGAATTAGCACTGCCTGCATTGCTACCTTGATTCCTGAGTTCCTGAGCTATAGTTATTCTTTGTTCATGTTCCTGGGCTTCACCTATTTCTTGTTCCTTATTTGCACTGCTGGCAGTGCTCTCTTGACTACTTGTTTCCTGAGCTGTAGCTATTTCCTGTTTCCTTGAACCAGCTCTGCCTGCAGTGCAACCCTGACTCCTGAAGATTTAGTAATTTCCCTGTTCCTGAACTAGCACTGCCTGCAGTGCTACCTTGACTCCTGTGCCTTAGCTCAATTCTAGTTCCTGCCCCAGCACTGCCTTCTATGCAACTTTGTGTTCTTGATTCCTTAACCTGCACTATTCTAGCATACCCTTGTAGCCTCCCCTTCTGTATATCTCTTTCCAGTCCCTGCCTTTTTACCCATTTCCTTGGTTTCAGTTCTAGTTTGCTGTCTTTCTATTCTGCTGTCTTGCTTCTATTACCTTGTATGTTTGTTACCTGCTTTCTGCCAAGTGTGCCCTGTGATTTCCTTTCTTTCCTGTTAAGCACTCTTCCTTGCTAGTTCCTTGTCTATTGTGCTTGTGTTTAGTTCTACCCCTTTGCTGTTACTGCCTTGCGTGTTCCTGTTTGATCGCCAGGATCCATGCGCCCAACTTACTACCTAGGTGGTGTTTCTTGTTCACTGTGAGTATTGTCTTTGAGCTACAGTTATAACATCACCATAGGTATAAGCTCCACAGACCCTGCCTTTGCATACATATCCTATATGTGGGTATTTTCAGTCTGTATCTGTAACCACATTTGTGGGTGAGGAACTTACTGAGCTTCAGTCTTTCCATGTGGAGCTCCTGAGTGCTTTACCCCACATTCCCTTTATTGTTAATGTTGTATTATATATACATGTCCTGCAGGTCCGTCCTGGGTGTAGTATGTCTGAATGCTAAATTGCCTCGTGAGTGCCTTTCCTCTCTGAGTCTTAGCCATCTTGTTCACTGTACAGGCTTCCCCTTTGGATCCCTTTTTCTCCTCTGACTCCTTGTGTGATCCTGGGCAGTGCTGTACTACTCTTTCTGTGCACGGTACATTTTCTACCCAGTCCCCAGTCCTTGCTCAAGTCCCTGACTGTGTTCCTGACATAATCCCGAACAGTCCCTGACACCATCATAGTCGCCATCTCATTTAATTCTTATGAAAACTTGTAGGAAAGTGCTCTTATTTGTATGGTTACTCCCCACTTTCACTCCAAATGCTGATGGTTATAACCCTTGACAGTACACTTAAGTCTGCTGCCCAGGCACCAGTGCCTATGCTCTCTCCAAAACTGTTATGTTCGACTTGGTAATACCAAATTAGCAAAGACTTTACCCCCTTATAGGTCCCTAGTATATGGTACCAAGGGCAGAGGTAAGTAAGTAAATGTTTATTGTACAGTTAATTAAAACCTTTACAAGCTTCCGTCAATTTACACAATTTCATAATAAAAGTACATGTCGTGACACATTACCATTGTGGCAATTCAGAGATTAAAAAAACCCCGCTATTAAATAAGAGAGGTAAAAGCTATTATTTATGGGCGTAAAATTAGCCTGAGCGCTGACCCGGTCCCCGTCTGTAAGTGCAAAATTCGCAGCAGGGTATCTTAGGCCTGCGGAAAGCAAAAAAGTAAAGTGCCGTGTGTGCGGGTGACTTGAGGCCAAAGGCAGGGCAGCCAGGAAAGCATTAGGCACACAGTTTTGTTACTCAAAGCCTATAAGCTTGATTGAAGCGCGTGTAATGTTGTGCGGACCTTAGGAGCAAGTAGCGGGGTCTGTATGCACAAAATTGCCTCAAGATCTATAAGCAATAGAGTCCAGGTGCTAGTTAAAATTCATACTTAGTAAATACCAAAAAGTTCATTATGTGCTTACTGTGCAAATATTTGTCAAAGCTAAGGTTCATGGCAGATTAAGCATAGAATAAGTTAAAGATAATGACTGGCAGCTATTTCAGGCCTGTGATTAGCAGCAAGGCCTGGCCATTCTGCCTCTTAATCGAATGCTTAGCAGCGGTCTGGTTCGGGCAGCCGGTAATAGTGTGCAGATGTACCGGGAAAAGTGCTTAGTGCAAGAGCAGCATTAAGAGTAGCCGGTAACAGTGTGCAGGTGTACCAGGAAAAGTGCTAAGTGCAAGAGCGGCATTAAGAGTAGGTGCGGGGCATCAGGGGTTGGTCCGCCACATGTCCTTGAACTATCTTATTCATCATTTCAATTCAACAAATGATTAAAGCCTATATAACAGAAAAACAGCAGAACAGATGACTTCCTAAGAGTCCATTAAAAGGATACGCAGAGCTAATTGTACAGAAGGTGGGAGTTTCAGGGAAGCAACTGAGCCCTGCTAGCTTATTTGTAAGATCATTGGCGCTGTCTCTGCGGCTTTAAGTCCTTGGTCCAGAGATTAACAGTAGGGACCGACTTCCAAGCTGGAACCTCATTCCCTCCTGATTACTTTGTCCTCTTAAAGTGCAGAGGTGGCGAAGGTCTCCCCAGGGCTGCAGCACAGTTTTGTGCCACCCTGGGTAACCAAAGCAAACTACTGACAACAGGCCTGCGTTTGCAGATTGCAGGAGCAGTGGAAACTGCTCGAACTCGACTGTGCCCTCACCATGTGGGGCACAGTCAAATGCACTACCTGTAATTTATGACAGGCACTCCTAAGGTAAACCTCCTCAGCTCAGGAGGCAGGGTGCAGTATATTAAAGGTGAGGACATAGAAGTGCAAGCCTATATGTCCCTATAATGGCGTTCCCTATAGGAAACTACTGTAAGAGTTAGAGGTCCATAGGATAGAATGGGCTGCCACCTGGGCATTCTCGAGTTTAGCAGCTCGATTATAATATTGCTGAAATATGTCATGTTTGGTATCAAACAACATGCCTTTTCACCCCTGACATGAATCTTGTGCCCTGGGTGACAAGGCATGCAACCGGGTGGCGACCTTAAAAGTTGCCCACCTGGTTTTCCCAGCTTGACTGTGTTCTAGCTGCCCAAACCCATGCTTTCCCACACCTGCTGCCGCCAAGACAGGATTCTGGTATGTCAGGCAGTGGGATCACTCCAAGGAGTCGGGAACAAAGGTTTGGGCAGGAAGGAGGTCACAACTCCCTCCTCCCAAGCAGGCTAAATAAGTGGCACATCAAGATGGTGAGCTTCAAAGGCTGCATCTCCTCTGATATGCATCTGGGCTGACTCACAGGGGAGGAACCAGCCCTCCCCCTGCCTCAGGTACAATTGCACCAGGGCAGGCGGGAAATTAGCTTTGCAGGGAGCTGTACACCCCCGGAAGTCTGGCCACACCTCCAGGGTGAGCAGCCTGGTCTGTACACCACAATTTGATTTCTGCCATCTTTAGGAGTGGCAGAATAAAGGATTCTGACTAGAAAAGGTGACTAACACCGCCGGATGTGGTCACCTCAGCGGTGGCCTAGCTGCAGGGACTAGCTGCTAATTGGCGACTAGCTCCCTCACACTTAAATCTAGGATTTAAGGGACTTCCCTGACACCTAAACCTCAGATCTGAACATCTTGCATCAAGAAAGGACCAAAAGAAGACCTCTGTCACCGACAACAGGACTTTGCCTACAGTACCAAAGCAAAAGAGGGATATGTTGTCCCTGTGGCAACAGACTTGGAAATGAGTGAAAGACCCTCGTCCTTGGCTAAATTTCAGCACTCCCTAAGAGAGGGACCTCTGTGGAAGCCAGAAGCACCCTCAGACTTCCCTGGACTAGTGGTACTAGTCCCCTGCAACCTGCAGGTAAAAACAGCTGCTGGATCCAAAGAATCGCTGGCCATCGGGCCCTACATGGAATCACCCACAAACAGCTAGACTAGTATATTGTGGGAATTGTAGTCTCGCCTGTCCCAAAGTTTCAGGCAACTACCTCATTCCCTCTGATCCAGTGAAATTCCAGTGCCTTTCTGCTGTGCTTAACGCTGCCAAGGCTTGTTGGTCACCAATCCAGTAACCGACCCCGACACCGGGCGTCAGCAGCTGTGTATCTATTTTTGCATTCTGTTTCTTGCAGTACCGGGTAAGTGGTAAAATCAGCACCACCGCAGCTCCCGTTCATCACCAAGGACAGCCAGGACAACTCTGCACCCGGGCTCCTCAGGCTAGATAAAATTGATCTGACTGTCGTGGCCTGGTCCAGGGGCCCACATGACCGTAAACCTGTAAGGGTTCCATGTAACACGACCTGCAAATGACCAATTGCCACTAAACGTTTTTCCCATAGATCGTAATGTTATCTTTTTCATGTATTTTTCTGCACTGATTTAATATTGCTTCAAAGATCCATAACTCCGGTTATATGTATGCTATTCCGTTTTTGTTGGTGTCTAAATTAAGATAAAAATACACTCTATTTTTATAAATTGGTGTCTAATTTCTCTCGAGTCGTGTCAATTACCTAATGTCCATGCTGGTACTCTGACATGCTTAACACATGTTCCCATAGTAAAGCTTGACTGCTCTTTGCCACACTACCAGGACTGAGCTAAGGACTTATTAGTGTGAATCCAAGGACCGTCTTTGGGGTATTGTGATAGTATTTCATGGTGAGGTTTAACCCCACACCACATAATACTCCACTTTTCTGCATTGGAGTTAGAGAGGTGGGGATCCTGTACCTGTAATTCACACTTGGTCATATGTGATTTAGCATGAGAAATCCCCTTAATTGACTTTAGCATCAAGAATAATTTTTAACAATTGTGTTGATTTTTCTAATCGGATTGTTAGGCTCTGTTGAGATCCCCCATTTTATTAGTACACTTTAAAAAGCTTGGTTGAATTTGTAAAAGTTCAAATATTTTTTTGCATTTTTTAATAAGGTCCCAACTACTAAGTAAAAAGTTAGGTACAGGGCGTGGCCAAGATAGTGGCCACATCAGTCTCTCCTTGAATGAGCTCCGTGCCAGGCTCGACCATAATTCTACATTATCAGCGGCATCCGAACTGCCACAGCTTTTACTGTGTCAGCACTGCTTTACCCAATCATCAGAAGGGCGAGGGTGCTGTGAGACGAACCTGAGCCCACGACAAACCTTCTGCACACCCTCTGCCATACTACGGCGGCTGAGAGGGAGGCCCCCAACTGTGCCCTGCCCTGTAGGGCGAGACCGCTGTAAGGCTGTACCAAGTCAGCATGCGGCTTAAGTCTTGGGGCTGGCATCACTTGGCGGATAATCACTGTGTTCCTGCACCTGCGGCCGCAGACGAGACCTCCCAGCCCTGCTGTCCTCCTCGCCTGCCGAGGCAGGCTTGTAGAGCCACCCCCAGGGGACGGATCTGACACTGGAGCTGCAGCATCAGACCCACGACACTGTTGGGCGGCCCACATGTCCTCTAGAGCTACGGTGGTCAGGAATGTGACCCACGGCCATGCACACTGGGCACCATCCGCAGTACCCTGGACCATTGACAGCGTCCCACTGCCTGCCCTTCGCTGCCTGAAAATGTTTTGGCTCAAATGTATTTCTTGGGGGAACCATGGTGCGCTGCTCGCGCTTCCCCCTTCATAGGCACGCCATGTCTGCATTTCCTGGGGTACCCTGTTTCCGCGAGCTTTCCTGGGCAAGGATATTGCATTGTGGGTGCCAGTATTGATCATAAAGCCTACACTTAGCAGCTGACGTCAGGATATGACTTGTCCCTGGGATTAACCTAGACACTGGGCAACCTGCCTTGCGCCCTGCATTTTCTGCCCGCATTTAATGTGCCATTCCTTGGGGGTACAGTGACTGGCTTGCTTGGACCTTGATCACCTCTGAAGTTGTACGCCCGCCTTGTCCTGGGTGCACCAGCACCCATCCTATCTCATTGACTTGAAACTATGTACCCCTGGTGGGACCGCCAGACATCTATTGCAACTATTGCCTCTCCATCACCCCCGGACTCACAAAGGCTGGCTTACAATGATGGGGAAGCCATAAAAGCACTAAATCATTGGCCACGGGTGCTGGGGAGGCGACGTCAATCTCCGTACATGCAGACAGGACCCTCGACAGCCTTCAACACCTTGAAGCCACTCTTCTAAATCATTCCACTTAGTTCAACAAGGTGCTACAGGCCATCATGGACACTAAAACCTCCCTGGAAGCCCACATTGACATTGTCTCACCAGATGTGAATCTGCCACAAGCTGATCATCGCAATTTAGTGGACAGATTAGTGGAAACGGAGTCCAACCTTGCTACGCTAGGGCCGACTGTGTGGTACCTACAGGAGCAGCAGGAACATATGAAGGAGGAAGTTAATAATTTACATTGCAGAGCGGAAGATGCTTAGGGACGATCCAGACGCAATAATATTTGCCTTTTGGGCTTTCGCGAACATTCAGAGAGTCCTAGCATGGAAATGTTCCTCGTAGATTAGCTGCCGAAGACAGTCTCCAAAAATAAGGCGCCAAAATTCATCTCCATTGCGCATGCACATCAGACGCCAGGCCGGCCAACCCTCCCGGGCGCCCCACCGCGTCCCATCATAAATCGTCTCTTCAATTACCGAGACCGTGACCTACTGCTGCAACACTTTCGCATCAAGGGCCATTAGCAGTATGAAAACGTGGCGATCACAGCATTTTCTGACTTCACGATCGAGGTATATCACCGCAGGGGTTCCTACTCCAAAGTCATGCAGTGTCTCCTTGAGTCAGGATTTACATAGGCGCTATTGTTTCCTCAGGGTGATCGATGGCAACACGGCCCACATATTCCGCTCACCGGAAGTTGCATGGACCTGGCTCCATGCTGTTAGGTTTGAAATTCTCCTTCCCGTTGTGCACTTCCACATGCTATATTAGGTCAGCAACATGGGGCTAAATAGACGCCATTTGTATTCACGTTATGCAACCCACTGAGTTATCCTCACAACATGTAAGCTTGGTTAGCTGGTGTGACTCCACTTTGTATTTCACAATTACTAGAACACTGCTTGGGCTGTGCTCGTACTAGGCCTTATTTCTCTTTTCGCTTGCCTCAGCAAAACACCGTACTACGTTATTATTTTCTCTCCTGTTCAAGGCTGTAACCCGACTTGCTAATGAACCGATATTCTTCCTCTGCATTCCAATCTCGATGTGTAGCTCTGCTCCCACATTAGGAGATGCTGAGACTTGGCACATTGGCCTTGGAATACTGATAGTGCGCCCATCTGGCAGGTGTTAGTTCACCTCTCTGTACCTCCTTTGTTCATACAAGCCGGTAACTTTCCATTAGAGGCGTGGCCGAAGTCTCCAGAAGAGTCTGTTTTGTATTAGCATACCCTGGAGCGTCAGTCTCCTTTGCAGACATCTTAGGGCCAGTAGGGCCAATGGCATTGATAAGGACCTAGAATATAGGGGCCTCCGTTCTTACCGACCTTTTGGTTAGAAGATACCACTTTGTGGGGTGACCTATGTCAAACTCCACTGTAGAATGGCTCACGGATTAAGCCCTAGGACAAAGACATACATGCCCCATGGGAGGAGGGAAGGAAGACCCCTGGTGTCAAACTTGCCTCAAGATGCGTCTCCCGTGATACACTTAGATGTGCTTTTCCTTTCCTCTCCTACTGGGCCACACGGCAGAAACGTGTTGACCTTATTCACCCCGGTGGGGGACAAAAGAATCCCTATCACACGTTCACCTGCATTTAATACCATATAGCTGCCAGCCACATTAAAACTGACAATTGGTAACTATAATTGTTTTTAATTTCACCCACTCTTTCACGGGGCCCCACTTAGTTTAGAAGTGCATCCCTGTCGTCAGGTATATGCCCGCCCTCTTCCAAACTTAGTTTCTAGAGGGCGACGACTGGTCAATGATGAAGCATGACACCTGGTGTGTGAGACCAGTCCTTCACATTTTGTGAGCTGCCCGCACTCTCAATTTAACCCTTGAGCACCTTGGTCACTATACTGGGAGCAGCCCTATTTGTGTTAAACATTTGATGTTGGAGGCTGCCTGCTCCTAGCGCCCCGCTCCTCTAGTTCCCTCCCCCTGGATTCTCCCGGGTATAGTGTGGTTATACCCAACTCTTGAACGCCATGGGCAGTAAATAGCTAAGCAAGAAGAGTGGGGTGTCAGTGGTACCCATAGGGTTTACTGGGAGGATGGGCTTCTGTACACTGAGGCCAGATACCCCAAACCAGGAGCAGCCAGGAGAGTGGTGGTCCCCCAAATGTACAGAGACTTCATCCTTACCTTAGGCCATGACATCCCCTTGGCTGGACAACTGGGACAACCAAGACCTGGGACAGGTTGGGCGCCCATTTTTATTGGCCCCAGATGGCTGAAAGGTTGAAGGAGTTTTGTAGTTCCTGTGTAGCCTGTCAAGCCAGTGGCAAGACGGGCTCACAACTAAAGGCTCCCTTAATTCTAGTACCAGTGGTTAGTACTCCCTTTGACAAGTACAGGATTGGCATTGTTGGTCCCCTTAACCCTCAAACTGCATCTGGGAATAGATTTCTCCTAGTGGTAGTGGACCATGCCACTAGATACCTAGAAGCAATTCCCTTCAGGACTGGAACTGCTCCTGCAGTGGAAAAGGCCGTCCATGGAATCTTCGTCAGGGTTGGGTTTCCCAAAGAGATCGTCTCTGATAACGGGACTAACTTCATGTCTGCATACCTAAAAGCTATGTACGATGGATGGTGTATGAGCTATAAGTTCACTACCCCCTATCACCCTCAGACCAATGGTTTAGTTGAACAGGTTGAACAAAACCATGAAATGCATGACAATGGGCCTCCCTGAAAAACTCAGAAAGAGATGTGATGTCTTGTTACCTTGCCTACTGTTACCTACAGAGAGGTGCTACAAACTAGGTTGGATTCAGTCCCATTGACCTTTTGGTTGGCCATCCTGTAAGGGGTCCATTGAGTCTTGTAAGGGAAGGATAGGATAGACCACTCAAAGAGCCCAAGAAGGACCTAGTGGATGATGTACTAAGCCTACGTTTGCATATGGCAAAGGGAAACAAGACCCTAGAGGCCAGCCAGGAGCTTATCAAGCACCGGTATGACCGGAGTAACTACCAGGTCAACTGGTGTGGGTGTTGGAGCCTGTGGCTCCCTGGGTCACCCAGGATAAGGGGACTGGGCCATATCCAGTCTTGGAGAAAAAAGGGTAAGTCACCTACTTGGTTGACTTAGGCACCTCAAGGAGTCCTCATAGAGTTCTCCATGTAAATCGACTAAAAGCCCACGAGGACAGAACTTATATGACCATGGTCATGGTTACTGTTGCAGGCCAGGAGGCCGAAGGTGAACCCCTCCCTGACCTGCTGTCAAACAACCCACTGGATGGGTCAGTGGAAGGTGTTGTCTTGTCTGACACCCTCACTGTAAAAAAGCAATCTGACTGCAGGCAAGTCCTACTTGCTGAGCTATTTTCCTTGTTCTCAGACAACATGGTGTACCCATGATGTGGAAACTGGTGAGAGCCTTCCTGTCAAAAATAAAATTTAGAGGTTGTCAGACCAGGTTAAGGCTTGCATCAAGACTGAGGTCAGCAAGGTGCTAGATCTTGGGGTTATTGAACCCTCTGACAGTCTCTGGACTATCCCAGTGGTACTGGCCCCCAAACCTCATTCTAAAGGTGGGAAACCAGAAATTTGGTTTTGTGTGGATTACAGGGGTTTAAATTCAGCTACCAAAACAGATGCTCACGCCATCCCAAGAGCAGATGAACTAATTGACAAGCTGGGTGGAGCCAAGTTTTCGAGTATGTTTGACCTAACATCTGGGAACTGACAAATTGGACTCACCCAGGGAGCAAAAGAGAGGTCAGCTTTTTCGACCCCAGAAGGCCACTACCAGTTCAGAGTGATACCTTTTGGATTCAAAAATGCACCTGCCACCTTACAGAGGTTGGTGAACAGAGTATTTTAGTCCTGGATAATATAGATGCTACAGCTGCCTTTAGCTCCACCTGAGAGTATCACCTGGTCCACCTCAAGGAAATGTTACAGACCCTGCATCAGGCAGGCCTAACTATCAAGGCCAGTAAGTGCCAGATAAGGCAGAGCTCTGTTGTGTGCTTCGGCCAACTTGTAGGTGGAAGCCAACCTACTCAGCCAAAGATCCAGACCGTTCAGGACCGGGAGCTCCCAAAACCCAGACTCAAGTCATGCCCTTCCTTGGCTTGACTGGGTACCACAGGAGGTTTGTGAAGACCATTGTGGCTCCACTCAAGTTCAAGTTCAAGTTCAAATCAGCTTTATTCGGTGCAATTCAAGTCACCATAAAAGCAACACATATTTCTAAAAATATACATACAACTACATTTCATTGTTTGTTCATCCTAACAGTTAAAAATACATTTATAATGTCTTCACCGAAATAAGAAACTCAATTCATAATACAAAAACCACAAGACATTATCAATTTAGACAAAAACTGCTACTTTCCATCCTACGTGTTCAAATATTAATACATAAGAATAAACAACAATTCCTAAAGTGCTAGTGCCATGCCTAAAATATAGGTAAATAAATGCCATTGACAACATATAAGACAGTGTTTTCTAAATTCAATAAAAATCATATACAAAATAAAACAGCAATTCTTGACTTCAGCCCTGATTTAACCCTGGCTGTCCCTTGGTGTTTCACTCACTGAACTTACCTCTAAGAAACAGCCTTAGAAGGTCATCTTCACAACAGGATGCCAAAAGGCCTTTGACACCCTGAAGGAGGCTGTGCGCTCAGCACCTGTACTGAAGGCACCTAACTATGGAAAGTAGTTCATTGTCCAAACAGGCACTTCTGAACATGGGATTGGGACAGCGTTGGCATAAACAAATTATGAGGGCCAGGATTGACCAGTTGCCTATATCAGTAGGCGACTCCTCCCTAGAGAAAGATTCGGAGTGCCATTGAGAGAGAAGCCTTTGCTGTGGTTTAGTCCATGAAGAAGCTGAGATCCATTCTTGTTTGGGACCCACTTTAAGGTTCAAACCGACCACATGTCTCTCGGATGATGCAGATGAGAGGAGAATACTCCAACTGTTGAGGTGGTCCATTTTCCTACATGGTATGGACTTTACAGTGGAACACAGATCAGAGACTGACAACGCCAATGTAGATGTCCTTTCTAAGTTTTTTCACATAGATGGAAAACTACCAGGGTATAAGTTAGTTGTTCATCACCTTTTGTCTGGGGAGGGAGGGGTCATGTAGGCAAGTGGCCCTTTCTGTATGGTCACCTCCCACTTTTGCTCCAAATGCTGATGGTTATGTGCACTGGAGTCTGCTGCCCAGACCCTAGTGCGCTCTCTCCTAAAACGTTTATGTTTCGACTTGGTCATCCTAAATTGGCAAATACTTATAGGTCCCTTAGTATATGCTACCAGGTGGTAAAGGGGGCCCCAGGGCTGCAGAATGGTTTTGTGCCACCCCGCGTAACCTAAGCAAACTACTTACAGCAGGCCTGCCATTGCAGACTGCAGGAGCAGGGCAAACTGCTCGAATTCGACTGTGCCCTCACCATGCACTACCTGTTATATATGCCAGGCCTCCTCAGCTCAGGAGGCAGGGTGCAGTATATTAAAGGTGACGACATATAAGTGCAAACCTCTGTTTCCATATAGTGGTATTCCCCATTGGAAACTACTATAAGCTTTAGCGGTCCATAGGGTAACATGGGCTACCACCCGGGCATTTCTTGAGGTTGGCACCTCCATTATGGTACTACCAAAATATGTCATGAATCTTGTGCCCTGGCTGATGTGGTATGCACCCAGATGGCGACCTGAAACGTTGTCCACCTGGTTGCCCCAGCTTCACTGTGTTCTGGCTGACCAGCCCTCACTTTCCTGTGCCTGCTGCAGCCAATACAGGATTCTGACCTTCTGCCAGGCAGTGTGATCACTCCCAGGAGTCAGGAACAAAGGCTTGGACAGGAAGGAGGTCACACCTCCCTCCTCCCAAGCAGGCTAGTGAAGTGGTGAGCTTCAAAACTGCACTGCCTCTTATATGCATCAGGGCTGACTTCCAGTGGATGAACCAAGCCTGCTCCTGCCCCTGTCCCTGCCCCAGGCACAGTTTCACCTGGGCAGGCAGGAAATTAGCTATGCCGGGAGGTGGACACCCCCAGAAGGCTGGCTACATCTCCAGGGTGAGCAGCTTGGTCAGTACACCACAATTAGATTCCTTCCATCTTTAGGAGAGGCAGAATAGAGGGTGCTGGGTAGAAAAGATGACCTACATCCCCGTATGTGGTCACCTGAGAGGTGGCCTAGCTGCAGGGACTACCTGCACATTGGTTGCTAGCTCCCACACCCCAAAATCCCTTAAATCTAGGATAAAAGGGACCCTCCATGACACCAGAACCTCAGATCTGAACAACTTGCATGAAGGAAGGACCAAGAGGAGACCCATGTCGCCAACGACAGGACTTTTCCCACAGCACCAAAGCAAAAGAGGGATACTTTGTCCCTGTGGCAACATACGTGGAACTGAGTAAATGACCCTTGACCTTTGCTAAAACTGAGCTCTCCCGAAGATAGGGACCCCTGTGGAATCCAGAAGCACCTTCAGACTCCCCTGGACTAGTGGCACTAGTCCCCTACAAACTGCAGGTAAAAACACTCACCGGATTCAAAGAATCCCTGGTTATCGGGTCCTCTGTGGAATACGCCAAATCCAGGTGGTCCAGTATATTGTGCGAGTTGTGGTCTAGACTGTCCCGAAGTTTCAGGCCGCTAACTCACTCCCCCGGGCCTAGTGAAGTTCCAGTACCTTTTCTCTGTGCTTACCTCTGCCAAGGCTTGTTATTCACCAATCCGGTCATCGACCCCCACACTCAACACTGCAGCTACAGCTACAGAGAACACTGTGCAGCCATCAGCAGCACTATTCTGATTCTCTACAGTGTCCTTTCTACCCTCCAGATTATCCATTTCTTCCATGCAAGTATTAAACTTGTCCACTATTTTAGCTATCTCAGTTGCGTCCTTTAGGAATGGGTTTCTAAAGGCCACAAACGTTCTTGTATTTTCTTGCTTGAGCATCATACTATTAGCTGATCTTTAATTAGCTCTTCAGTCATTGATCCAAACTGGCAATTAATAGTCATCTCCCTTAATCTAGCAACAAACTAGCCTGTAGTGTTATTTAGTCTTTGTAGCTGGTTGTAAAATGTACTGTGAGTCATTGCCAAATTGTTTAACGCAGATCTCTTTTCCATTCTCATTTTCGCTTTCAAATATACATCAGGAATGTCATGACCTTTTCGGTCTTTAGCCACTGGAAGGTACCTAAAGACGTGCAGGTGCAAACCTTTTACAAGCACACTTCCTGTTTGCTCTGAATACTTGACCATTTAATTCCTCCAAATATTTTATTAAAAAACTCAATCCATTCTTTCCATACCATGGGGGTTGGGCTTGGTTGAAGAAGGAAGAAAGGTGGTTGTAGTACCCATTGTAAATCCATAATGAGTTGCACAGATGGTTTTATTCTGGTGTGTACGGTAGGTAACACTTTCTCCCAAAATTACATACATAAATATATTTAATATTTGCACCAAGGACAGTATAAGTTTGATCATCCACAGGGTATTTCCTTCCTCAAGCTGTCTTTACACAATGCCATTAAGTAAAATTATTAGAGAGATACAACTGTTTGTGCTTGGTCAGGCCTTATAATCGAAGCGCAGCTTGCCTTACACCCTCTGGGCACTTGATGACAATAAGCTACAATCTCCTGCACCTGCTGCTGGCTCCCATACTTGATCATAGATCTGGAAAATACTTCCACATAGACAGCAAAGGCCGTCGTGGGAGAGTGTCACTCTTCAAAGATGTTGCAGCTGAGAATACCTCTACTCCTTGCTGACGAGGTGAGACAGCCGATGGAGTGAAGTGGAGCACGCCGTGCTGAGTTGATAACCTGGTTTGCATCTAACAGCCTGCACCACACAACAGTCCAGTGTCCAGGTCCACATGCTTCTGGATGGCTTGTGTTATGTTATGTTAGTAACTTTTATAAAGCGCAGCGATTTACCCAAGGGTGTCCTGGCACTATATTATTTATCCTGAAGGCAATGAGCAAGGAGGACAGGAATTATTCAGTAAAAAGCCAGGTCTTTAGACCCTCCCTGAAGTCTAAAAGATCAGTGGCGTTTCTTAAGTGAAACGGAAGATCATTCCAGGCTTTCGCCGCACAAACCACAAAGCTTCTGCCCCCCACAAAGCGTCAAAGCTTTTTTTGTCTGCGGTACGAAGACCAGCTTGGCTCCCAGCGAGCGAAGTGTTCTTTTCGGAATGTACCACTGGAACAACCAATTTAGGAAGTCTGGTCCTGTACCATGAAGAGCTTTGAAAACCATACAAAGTGATTTGAAACGCACTCGACTCCTTAACGGGAGCCAATGCAGTTTCTTTATTTCCTTAGAGATGGGGGAGAATTTAGAAGTACCCGTCAGGAGTCTCGCCGCTGCATTTTGCAGCAGCTGGAGTTTGTTCATACTTTTTTGTTGAATGTTGAGATACAGGCTGTTGCAGTAGTCCAGCCTCGACAATATCAAGGCTGTGGCCAATGTTTGGCGACTACCCCAGAGTAGGAATGGCAGTACTTTCCTGACCGTTCGTAGCACATAAGCAGTTGTTGAAGTTACTACATTAACCTGATCCCCAAAGGTAAGTCAGTCATCCACAATTACACCTAAATTCTTTACCTTTTTCTAAGGCAATGGGAGAGAGCCCATAGAGTCGGGCCACCAATTAGGTGTCCAAAAGTTGGTATCCTTTCCAAACAATAAAACTTCAGTTTTTCCTGAATTAAGCTTCAGAAAATTCTCTGCCATCCACCTCCCAACCGATTGCATACAGGCTTGGAAATATTTGTCTAGACCTGTTTCCTGGCCCGGTCGCAGAGATACCACAATTTGGGTATCATCCGCATAGGAAGTGAGCCCAAACCCAAATGATCTAAGAATGGGGGCCAAAGATGAAACATAAACATTAAAAAAGGAAGGGCTCAAGGAGGATCCCTGTGGAACCCCACAGGGTAATGAAAAGGGTTTAGACTGGTATCCACCCAGCGCAACAGTTTATTCTCTACCAGATAGAAATGAGCTTAACAACTCCCAGGCTTTAGATTGGATCCCACACACTCTTGTGCTGCCTAAGAGAACCCTGAGACTGAGCATGTGGCTCATTGCAGGGCCTCTCACAAGACAGCTGATACCTCAGTTCACGAGCCCTTGGTTGGGGACCATAAATCACTTTCACCAAATCTCTGCTGGTTCTAATCAAATACCCTAGTGAATAAAAGTTATTTTTTGGTGTTCCTTTTCTTCCACCTCGGTGCGCTCTTCTCTTTGTCCTATTCCATTACAATCCACAAAACAATGGGATACTGTAGGAATCTGGCTCTGTATATACTATACCAAAGTAAGGTATAGTGTGCACAGAGTCCAGTGGATCCCCAGAGGTATAGCAGAGGGTACATTAGATAATCACTCTCTTTGTGGTAGTGTGGTCAAGCAGTTAGGCTTATCAGGAGGTGTGTTAAGCATTTATTGTATTCACTCAGGTAAGAACTGATGGCACACACTCAGAGACTGAATCCAGACCAATTGGGTAAGTACAAAAAATATATACCTATGTTTTATTTCTAGAACCAAGCAGGACTTCGCACAGGCAAGTAAAATGTACTTTCAAATGCAAAACATTACAAGGAAATTCAGTTTGGAATAGATTTGCAATCATTACAGGTTTGTATTAGCTTTCAAAACAGTTCAGAATACATTGAAATTCCTTTGGATTACTTTTGCGTTACTTTTCATTTACTTTGACTACTTGGGGTGATATGTCTAGATATCACACTGTGAATCTTATTAAAAAGAGGTAAGTACACGTTTTGGGTTCAAAGCAAAGTTACTTTGATTTCAGTACAACAGTCAGTTCAACATAACATTTTTGGAGAAAAATCATAACATGGGAAAAGAATGTATTGGTTTGCAGGTAAGTAAACAACCTACAAGAATAGCTATTTGGAGGTAGAGCCATGGTTCCCCAAGGCTCAAGGAGGCATTCAAATCGCACCACCAGCGGCAGTAGGGCAGCCGGGTGCAGAGTGCATGGGCCCAATGTTAGTCAATGGGGCTAGGGGGTTGTCGGTTAGAGGCTGCTTATGAGCAGGCCACTCTGTTGTAGGGCCAAAGCTCCTGGGGTTAGGATCAGCATTGCAGGGGCCAACAATCAGCACAAGAGGTGCACTGCCAGTGGCACGGAGACGGCCGAATGCAGGGTGCCAAGAAGTCATTGGGAACCCTGTTATTTCCAATGGAGGTCTCCTGGTCAGAGGAAATGGTGCAGGCTCGGTCAAGGAGATTTTCTGAGGGTGACCACTGATAAGAGAGGCAAGTTGGATTGCTGTGAGATGCCTGTACACAGTCAGTTAGGCCACCCAAGGCCGTGGGGCGTAGGGTGCAGGGGTATCTTTGGGCGTCGGGTTTTCTTACCAGCTCCAGTCGCTGTCAGGGGGACCCCTCAGGTTGAGGCTGCAGGCGTCGGGTTAATAGAGGCAGGACGGGGGTCACCAGATCCCGGGTCAGAATCGCTGGGGAGACCACCTTGTGGTGTTGGGCCACTCGGGCTGTGGTCATCGGGTGCAGAGTGGTGCAGAACCGCAGATTCAGCTGGGTTCGGGGTCAGTGGTGGAATTTTTGGTCACAGCAAATCCGCTGCTCACAGGAGACAGAGTCTGTATGGTGAAGGCAGGGCAGGTACTCCGGGTTCTGGATAGCTGTTGGCTGCTGGACACGCCGGGATTTCGCTAAGAGCAGGTCGAAGTCGGGACATGTCGGTAGGGCTGCGGCCAAAGCAGTTGTCATCCTATTCTTCCTCTTTCAGCACGGTTTGTCAGTCCTTCTTCTTTTTCAGTCTGAGGAAGCAAGGTTCGTGGTTGCCCCTAAATACTAAATTTAGTGGCATTTACAGGGGTGTGCAGGTTGAGGGCAATGGGTCCCTTCATGGGGGTGAGTACGTCCCCTATTATGCCATCCTCTTCTCTCTGATTGGCTGTGTCCCCTCATCTTCAAAATTGAGGAGACTAAGATGTGTGCTTCACCTCACATCCCTCACCAGAGAAGTGGGGTTGGCAAAGATGGGCACACTTCTCTTCCTAACTTGGTTTTCCCACTGAATCTCCCGCCCAGAGTGGTGGTAAGAACCAGTGGGAGCCAGTTGCTGGGGGCAGCAAAAAGGCAGGGTCAGCTAACAAAGGCAGCAGGCCTTTGAAGCTTCCCTTTCGTCGAGCCAGTCCATCCTGGGGGAGGAGGCATTACACCTCTGCCCAGTATGGGCTTTGTTTCTGGACCCAGAGAGAGGAGGCCCTCTACACAGTGGTCCAGAAACCTGTGTGGTGATGGCAAATGGCAAGCAGCCATTCAGGAACCACACCAAGGCTGGTCGTTTTTCAGGGGGCATCTCCAAGATGCCATCTGAGTGCATTTTACATTAAATACCACACTGGCATCAGTGTGGGTTTAATGTGCTGAGAAGTTTGCTACCAGTAGCAGCTCGTGGAGGGAGTGTTGCGGGGCGGTGGGTTGGGGCAGGGGAGGAGTAGGGTGGGGGGTAGTAAACTACGGAATACGGCCGAACGGAGGTAAGTAAACAAATAAATAAAAACAACGAATTTCATTGCCCGCGCTGCATTGCCAAAATAGATGCTATATGATCCATGTAGTGCCTATGCATTTTTTTGTAGTACTGTTTACCTGTTTCGTTTTTAGTGTGTCGCCATTTACGTTCGGCTTTCAGAATGATGAGTTTTTCAGTTTTTAGGTCTGAGGTAAACCAAGGGGAGAATTTGGCCGGGCACTTTGTGTCCTTTATTGGGGCGATAATATCCAAGGTCTTGCTGATTGCAGTTTTCAGATGTCTGGCAGCTTTGTTAATGTGGGAAGTCTCAGACAGGGGAGGAAAGGTGAAGTGAGTTGAAAAGGACTAGGCTTTGATTCACGCTTGGGCAGGGGATTGGTCTGTAGCCCAAGTACCAGAAATCTTATTACATGGTGGTCGGACCATAGGACTGGGAAAAGCTGGTCGAAAATAACATTAGGGGAATTGGAGAATAGAAGGTCTAGGGAGTGTCCGGCAATGTGAGTGGGGCCCTTTATCAATTGCTCCAGACCCAGTGTACCAAGACTGGTGGTAAGATCTTTTGTGTGGCGATCTGATGAGAGTTTGGTGTGGTAATTAAAATCTCCAAGTAGGAAGAAATTATCGGTGGCTAGAATGTGGGGCGCGATTATTTCTGCCAGGTTGTTAATAAAGTGAGCTTTATTACCAGGTGGACGGTAGAGAAGTGCGCCTTTCCATGATTCTTTGTTAGTAAGCTCAATGTTGAAGATGCACAGTTCGCCCCAGTCTGACTGATGGGATTCGACAATATAGGTTTTAGAGTTAGCTTTAAAGGCGATCGCAATTCCGCCACCCCTTTTATCTTTCCTATCTTGCATTAGCAGTTGGTAGCCAGGAGGGAGTGCTGTTGATACGTCTGGTAGAGACAAATACTGCAGCCATGTCTCTGTGATAAAAAACAGATCCGGTTTTTCTGAGTCCAAAAATGACCAGACTTCTAGTGAATGTTTTGGTAGAGAACGAGCGTTGCAATACATACTAGTCAGGTGTGTGGGCCTAGTTGAGGAATTGGCGCTTAAGCTTTTATTATCGTTAAAGGATACTTTAATAGTTCCACTTAGTGATGAGGTGTCGTCCACAGCATGGTTCATATATTGCGATTGAGTAAGGATGCTATTAGGGGCGCCGAGGGGCATTTTATTAAGGAGGTGGAGTTCTTGACTTGTGTATTTTAATGTGGTCATCCTCTGCTACAAGGGGAGATGCTGCAGGGAGGAAATTAAATAACGAGCAGTGTGTCTGGTGTCTGGCGTCGGTCAGGCGCAGACAGGCTTGCCTTTGGCGCGCCTTTGCGTGCTGCTGCGTGCGTCTTCTGCGCGTCCGCTCGGCGCACTTACTTTTATGCTAGAAAGTGGGCGGGACAGCGACAGCGTGAGTGGAGCGCTGACCTGCGCTGACCTGTTGCAGGGGAGTGACAGCGTGGGGGAGAAGTCAAAGATGGTGCATGCCCCTCTGCTCAAACGGCACAAGCCGCGGCGGACCAGGGGAGCCCAGAGCGAGTGAGTGGCACAAACAGTTAAAAATGCAATCGGTGAGCAAATAAAACAATTTAGCATTTGTTAAAAAGGTACTGCAGCGTCAGTGTTGTTTCGGACCTGCCTTAATGAGCTTACTTTCAGTCTCTGAGATTCCGAATGTTAAGGTGCTGGGTCCCTAAGGGTGGCACAATAGGTGCTGCAGCCCTTAGAGTCCTTTCATGGTCACAGTGCCCATGGTACCCATGGTAAATTTTACAAGGGGCTTACCTGTGGCCAGAGATGTGCCAAGTGTGGGTAAAAAGGTACAGTTTTGTGAAAGGAACACATGTGATGAGGTCTAGTTAGAAGGATCCCAGCACACACTCAGTCAAATTGGCATCAGGTACCTGGCAAAAAGCAAGGGGGTAACCATGCAAAAAGGGGCAGTTTCATACAATTCCTTCAAACCACCCTGGTAAGGATAGTTGCTTGTTGTGGCTGGCATCTCATCTACAAATTGAAGTAATGTCCACACTCCAATAAAGAATTAACACATGTTTATTTCAGATTCCACAAGGTCCCTGAGCAAGTTATTGTGTGATAATAAATGTTCCGGCTGGGCATGTAAATTCAGATACAGTCTTGCAGTGAACAGACCATATTGAAGATTGTATAAGAAGTCAGTTTAATTACTCCAGCTATTCTTAAGAAATTAATGTATGCTTAGAGAGTTGTAAGAATGGAAAAAGCTGTAGGTAGCAACAGAATCTTTATAGAGGTTTATAAGTTCTTCTTCGCTGAGCTACAGGGTATAATGGTTAAACTCTTTAACTCAACTTTAGAGGGGATCTATGCCTTTCTTTTTTTGGAGGCGATTGTCATTAGTATCTTGGAAAAAGATAAGTCAGCAACTCATCTTGGAGCATATCATCCAATTAGTCTTTTAAATTCGGACTACAAGCTTTTTATGAAAATTAAAGCAGTAAGGGTAATGTCTGTTGCTGCATCTTTGATCCACCCAGATCAGAACTGGTTTCTGGTGAATAGGTCAATCTCAGCTAATACTAAGTATTTAATACAGGCAATTGATCTTTTTACACAGAATAAACTGCAAGCTGCTATTTCATGAAGATGCTTTTGATTTGATCTGCTGGGAGGGTCTTTTCTGCATCGTGGAGGTTTACCTTCGCAATTTTATCAGTGCTAAAGGACCTCTAAGCGAATCCTTCAGCATCAATAATAATGAACTCTGCAGAAGCTGGCAAAAATAGGATTACACAGGCAACTAGACAGTCCGTTGTCCGTTGTCCCCAATTATTTTTGCTTTCTTTATTGTACCGCTTGGTATACCTATTCAAAGGGATGACATTTTCTCTTCTCCTCTTCGTGGTACCTCGAAATTGATGTTATATGCAAATAACTTGGTAGTCTGTTTGAAGTCCAAATATTCAGAATTTACTTACTCATCGAGGTTTGTATAGCGTGAACTTGATCCAAAGGTATCAGATTGCTTTACAGAGTTGGCAAAGCAGTATACGAGTTACATATGTGGCAAATACAAATACATAGAGAAAATACAAATAGCTAGTAACAGTATATACCATAAGTGTGCAGTAGACAGTAGAATATGTGGGCGATATAGTTCTGAGGTAGTTACGGTAGAGTGTTGGGAAGTGCAGCAGTTACATAAGTTACATATGGAGTAAAAACACTTGTTATATGTGGAGTAAATCCAACTACATAGAGTAAATCCAAATACATAGTAACAGTATACAGATTTTTGACAAGCACAGCAGGGAGTGGGGTCGCAGATGTGCGATGTCGGCTTTAGCAAGGCAAATCATTTGAGGATTTCTTCAGGGATATAGTTTAATTCAATCCAAGTTGCATAAATTTTCATTTGCAAGTGGTTGAGGCTGGTGTTCTGGATTGCCGAGAGGAGGAGATTGGGGAGGCAACCATTGGTTGGAGGAAGGGCCTTCGATGGACCCTCGCTGCTCGGGCAGGACACCCTTGGTGTAGGGTGGGGAAGAGGGTGGCACCAGAGAGAGTTCGATGTTACATATTTTTTCAGAAAACAATGTTCAAAATTCTTTGCAGCGCTTAGTAGAGTGATTAATTGGGTGTTGAGGTAAAGAGAAGGTTTGTTGTTTGATGATGTTGAAAAGATCTTTAGGTCTATTCCTAGGTTGGTCAAGTTGGCTCAGAGGAAGGAGGATTTTCCTCTGAAGATGTGTTTGTTGTATTTTTGCCGTTCAGCTCGGAGGATCAAGAGATTGGTTAACGAGGGCTGTTGTTTCCAGTTTCTTTCCGGCAATCGGAGTTGACTTCTCTCTTTGTTAAGGTCTTTATTAAACCAGGATCTGGAAGGGATATTTCTTGAGTCTCAGAGGGGTGACTGTCAAGGAGTTCTGCCATTTTGTGTTGTAGTGGGTGGTGAGGTCATCAGCAGAGGTGAGGTTGGGTCGAGGTGTAATTTGGGAACTGGCTACTCCTTCTAACTCTGCCTGTGTGATTCGATGTATGTTCCTCGCCCAGTGCTTGGGACATATAGTTTGGGGGTGAGCCATTGGCTGGATGGCTTTGAGATCGAAAAGAATTAGGTAGTGATCAGTCCAGTCGGTGGGCAGAATAGAGTGGAGGGATATGGTGTTATGCTTAGAGATCATTGCGTCAATGGTAGAGCCCTTATCGTGAGTTTGTTTATTGCTGTGGTTGGTGAGATCGTTTGCTTCCAGGAGGGTGGATAGGGTTCGTCCTATAAGATCTTTGTCCTTATCCAGGTGCAGGTTTAGGTCTCCTGGAATAATGTCTGTGCTGCCTATTAGGGAGTTTTGCATTATTAGGGCTCTTAAGTCTTCGAGAAATTGTTTTTTTCACCTAGCTGATGATTGATAACGTGACATTTGATGGGATAGGGCCTTTGGAGGCGAGCTGAACTCCTAAATATTCAAATGTAGGGTATGTAGTGTTATGGAAGGGAGTTAAGCACAGATCTATTTTTAGTATGATTGCTAATCCCCGCTAATGCAATCCTTGAGATCGCAACGAGTGATTAAGATGCCTGTAGGGATGAGAAGATCGATGAAAGGAGAGGAGTGGCCGTTCTGCCATATTTTGGTTGGAAAGCAGATGTCAATTTTGAGTTGTAGGATTATTTTATCTATGTCAGCAGCATGCTTGACTGCTGATCGACAGTTTTCTAGCATGCAGCAAAGCTTAGGTGATGATCTCGGGCCAGGCTGACTGGGTTGGATGGTAGTTAGTTGAGCAGGCATCCTGGGAGGGTGCCAAGGATAACCAGAATCATGCGGTGGCTAGGAGAATTGTCATATGTGTTGCTCAGCATTTCGGCTTCCCGCTGCAACATTCCAGTCATGATGCGTCTAGGTTTGAGGTGGTGATGAGTGTAGGTGATAGTTTGCCTAGGGGTGAAGGATGGGGGTCAGAGTGTATATTTGTGGCAGGATCGGTGATCGCCATGGATGCGTGATGTTGAGGCAGGATGTGGCTAATCTTTGCGTCCAGACGTAGTGACAACATTTCAATCAGACATAGTGTTGATTTTGAGTTCGAGATGGGCTATTAAAGGGATTTGCTGAGAGACGATTGGGTCTGTGGGGGGGAGTGGAGTATGATGGGGCTTATAAGAGTCTGGGGTGGAGCCCAATCTAGCATCCAGCCAGCTGTGTTTGGAGGAGTTAGAGGATTCAGGTGCGATTGATAAATCAAGCTGGGCCGTGGAGATGTGCCATGGAGAGGGGGAGAGTAATTCTGGAGGCAAAACTGTAGTTTCTGGGTGTCTGGGAATGGAAGAGGCTGTGGGGAGTGGAGGTAGAGACAGTGCCCGGGGGACTGGTAGTAGAAGGTTCAAGGTAGTAGAAGAGGTGATGCAGGGTTGGGTTCTCTGGGAAAGGGTGGAGGGTTGGTCGTGGGAGCAGATTGCATGGAGTCGCAGAGAGCAGGGAAGTGTCTATCAAGAATTGTATTCGGATGTTCCCACTTCTGTAAATGTTTATGGACAGTTCTCCGCTAATTGGGATTGGGATATATATAAATCCATAAGGGATGTTTGTAGTATTAGTTATGTGAAGGTGTTGTAGGAAGTTCTCTCTCCATTTGACGGGTTTCTTAGTGAAGTGGAGATGAAGTCTGTTTTATGGTATCCTTCTGTTGGACTGTAGAAGATGTCTGTAAGTAGTGTCTCTGGATGCTCTTTTATGATTTGGTGGCAATGAGATTAAATTGTGGGGTATAAAATATGCCTGGGTAAAACATACATTCTTTTATTCAGTGCCTCCACTGTAGATATTCCACTAGATCTATGTGATAAGTATAACCCCAAGCATCCTATCAGATATGTGGGCATTTATGTTATATCCTATTGTGAGGATTTGTGTAAACTTAATTATGTGTCCACGCTAATTAAAGTGTGTAACCTTTTCCTTTAATGGTCTTTGTTACCTATTTCAATTATTGGTAGAGTGACCTTAATTAGAATGTCAATTCTGCCTCCTTATATTTTTTCTTTCTCAAATGTTCTGATTAAAGTCTTTGTAAAAATCTTTAAAGAGATTGATTCACTACTATGCAGGTTTATCTGAAACAACCACCAGCCTAGGCTGAGTTTCCCTAATTAACAGTTAGATAAAGAACATGGGGGTCTTGCGCCTCCTAATCCACGTATTATTTGGCAGCATTTCTAGACACCCTCTCTTATCTAAATGATATCTTTTTTTATCCCAACTTTCGACAATTGCTTAGTTTATGCCATGTTGGAGGATACAGGAGTTTCTTTGCCAGTGTTTATGAAAAACCTTTACCTGCCAAAAAACAGATATAAAGTGATTCAGGAGCTGCTTCGGTGTAGGAATGAACTTTAAATACACCAGACTGTCAACAATTCCTTTTATTGAACAATTGTACTAGTTTTGGCCTACATCTCTATGTTGAGGAACTGAACTGCTGGGAAAGTCAGGACTTTCAAGCGGTTGCCGGTTTTACATATAATACTTAATGGAAGTCTTCATGGAAGTCTTGGGACAAACTTGGTATTGCAAATTATATTTAAGGAAAGAAGCCATGGTTTAGACATTTGAAAAGTAAAACATTTACTACAGGTGTATTTATAAAATTTACTATAGGTGTATTTGACATCCACTTCAGGGTGAGCCTCTACCATGTTAAAAATTTTGTTCAAACATAAAATGAGAGTTGTTGGCAGCTGGTACAGACAGATTCAAGATGGTTGTCATGTTGATCTGCTAGCTAAACATACCCAGAAAACAGAGAAGGAAATTGGGTTCAGATTGACATCCAAAGAGTGGGAAGAATTGAGCCAGTGTAGTTATAAGCTACTTAGAGCTGCCACTTTTTGACATATGATTCTTTTTCTCGCTGACTTTTATATTATACCCCTAAAAACATGAGCAGATTGTTTCCCTCTCTTTTTGATCACTGTTTTAGATGTCTTTCGGAGGGAGAAGTAGATCGGCTTCTTTTCATTTCTATGTGGCCTACTGTACATGAATTATATATGAATTGTAGAATTAATTAGTGCTCCATCTAAGCTCAATACTGAATAAGCCTTTTTAGTTGGAACCTTTCACTATTTTGTTTGGGATTATTAGTAGTGATAGACCAAGGTTTGATACTGGGCTGCAGTATTTTTCACTATATGAACATAGGTTTAAATTCATTGTGATGTCTGTAGCTCGTTCTTTGATCCTGCAATGTTGGAATTGAGGAGCCGCGATTACTGGTTCAATGGCAAAGCAAAATAAATAGAATTACACTTTTTGAACACGTGCACGCAAAAAGAATCAAACGAAGAAGGGTGTTCTCAGTAAGCATCTGGCTTGGCATGTGCTTTGTTTTAAATTCATGAATTTACTACATACACTATATTTATGCCACTCTTTTTAACTATGTGTCAATGATTCGCTGCTATATGTCTTAATTTATTCTCAATGAATGATACAGTTGTAACTGTATTTGTATTCAGAGTTTTTATATTTCTATGTCCTACTCTTTTTTCCCTACTATCAATGAAATATAAATAATGAATAAAAATTACCCCCATGTAGTCCCCAGCAATTTCTATAGCTGAATTGGTTAAAATTCTGCGCACTGTACGCAAGGGTGCTTTCATGATATTCCAAACCCTAATACCATGGAGTTGTAACATGATTCTTCCATGATCTTTTACAAAATGGCTGCTTTTAATCATAGCAGGTTAAGGGTGGTAGATCAGTGCCTGAGTGCAAGACTGATCTGATAGAGACATCTAGCTGCAGATTCCTTACCTTTGAACTTCCAGGCGTCTGGCTGGATCTGGAAGATTTTTCTCAGCAGTATCCCTGCGCGCCAGTAGTTGGCATCGGTCGACTCTGCGTGATGTCATTGACGTTGTGTTCGTCGTCGTGACGTCCACACTGTTAATATAACCACCACTCAAGCGCGCTGACGTCAGTTCTGGTCTTTCCGCACCATCAGCGCCGATCTATTGAACAGAGCTACCCCGTCATTTTTGACAGACTTTTTTGAATATTTGTCGACTTTGTTGGTGTGTAGGTTTTCAATGTGAAGCAAGAAGCCTTTGGGATTCAAATCGTGCGGCGCCTGTCACCGCGCCATGTTGGTCATGGATCTCCATTTGGTCTGTCTTTGGCGCCTGGAGCGCTACCACAACTCCAAGTTGTGCTCCAACTGCCCAGCCATGTCGCTGAAGGCTTTCAGGGAGCGGTCCCTAAAGCTTCTCGCGGCCCAAGGTCCTGCACCGCAGAGGTCGCCTCGTCGGTCTCGATTCCGGGTCCAGATCTTGGTCGAGAGGAAGGTCTGAGCACTGCTCCGGTGAATCGAAGTCGGCGAAGTCAGGTAAGAGGCACCACAGGAAGCACAAGAAGTCGAAGCGTGCTTCAACTTCACCCTGCCCATCTCGAGATGCAGCAAGGAACCTCGGCGTTTGAGGCCCTGCTCCGTGAAGTGGGTGCCTGAACCATCTCCGAGTTTCTCTTGTTCCTTGGCCAGGAGCAAACCCCGCCTAGCTGAAGGAATTTTATGATGCCATATGCGCCATATTTGGGTTGCCTGACCCTGCCGGCGCGCCTTCAGGCCCCACAGGTTCAGAGGACAGAGGGGCCCCTGTTGTTCACTGCAGGTGGCTCTGGCCCCATTTGCGGGTCCGGACTGACGCCAGTCACACCTCCACAGCGACCTTCCCCAGCGCTGCATCCGGAGCGGAGGTCCTCGGTATACCCAGTGCCCACCGGCGGCACCTTCCCAATCCTCCTTACCGATGACATGGAACTGGTCAGTCATCCTCCGACGCCGAGACCAGAAGCAATGGAGCCATACGGCTCCATGCCGTTCTCTCTGCCCTATTCAGAAGGGTTGGGGATGGAGGAAGAGGATTTGGAGGGGTAGCAGGATCCCTCTGAAATCCCGCAACAAGACATGAGACTGGTATGAGAAACTGGGCAGGGCCAGTGGTCGGAACACCTTCCCAGACTCTGTCATAATTTCCCCTCCTACCCTGGCTATGGAGGAGGGAGCATCTTTTGCCATGGTGGTGCGTAGAGCTGTAGAGGTCGTCAACCTGCAGCTTTCTACAATGGCAGTCAAGACAAATCTCTTGACAGAGGTCCTGCAGCCTGGGGTCTCGAGTTCGGAACCCCTACTACCTTTCAATGAGTCCTTGACGGACGTCCTTCTGGGGACATTGTCCAAACCCAGGACAAGGGGTCCTGTGAATAGGGCGATTGCCCACCGCCATTGCCCCGCACCAGACGACCTTCATTTCCTCACCACCCTCCTCCCTCAAAGCTTGGTGGTCTAAGCTTCCACTTTTCATGGCGCATTCCCTTCCGCACCCCCGGTCAGGGAATCCAAGAGGCAGGAAATGATTCAGGAAGAAACTTTTTCTTCTGCCAGCCTAGCATTGTGGTCGATGAACAATGCATGCCTCTTGGGCCGTTACTCCCATTCCATATGGGATACGGTAGCACCAGGGCCGGACTGGGAACCAAAACCGGCCCTGGCAAAGTGCTCGGCAGGCCCCCCCCCCCCCGGGGGTTTGGGGGTGCCGCATGCTCTTTACCAGGGCTGGCTTTCGGCCGATTTTGTTACAGGGCCGATTTTGCAGCAAATCGGCCCTGTAACAAAACGGGCCCCCACCCATGCAGCGCACCGGGGGATTGCCCGGGGCCCACTACGGCCAGTCCGGCCCTGGGTAGCACAGGTGCTACGCAGAGTCTCGGAGGAGGACCGGGCTCCACACTTCCAAGCTATTCCAGACAGGAAAGAAGTAGCTAAGTTTGCAATCAGATGTGGCTTGGACACGACGGACTCGCTAGGCAGAGCGATTTCTGCGACGGTGGTGGTTTGAAACCACGCCTGGCTGAGAACATCTTGATTTTTGGGGGATGGCCAGGCCAACCTCATGGACATGCCCTTGATGGCTCCCATCTCTTCGGGGGCAAGGTGGGTGCTGCCCTTGTGCACTTTAAAGACTTGTGGGCCATGGCCAAGTCTTTGGGCCTCACCACCGCCCCTAGGGCTTCATCCGATTTTTGTTCCTTTTGTGGCTACAGAAGGGCATATCAACTATGCCAACTCATCCCAGGCTAGAGAGCCCGCAAGTTCAGTAACTTCTGTGGTGCCATGGAAGCAGTTCACCCCGGCCCCGTGGGTCAGGAAACCAGAAGTCTAGCCAAGCCACCATCCCCTACTCTCCGCAAAACCTTCCTAGTCCCATCCCCCAGGATCATAAGGCCAGTCGGTGGCAGAATATGCCATCATCTCCACCACTATCGAAACATTACATCGGAGAGGTGGGTGTTGCAAATAGCCCAAAGGGGCTACTCCCTCCCCTTCAAGACTACGCCTCCTTCTGTGCCTCCAGTGTATGATCACCTTGCCTTGCTCCGCGAGGAAGTCTCAACTCTCTTGGCCAAGAGAGCAATAGAGATGGTTCCTGGGCCCAAATTAGGCAGTGGTTGCTATTCCCACTACTTCCTGGTCACAAAGAAGGACGTTGGCCTTCGTCCTATCCTAGACCTCAGAGCCCTCAATTACTTCCTCAAAAAGGAGAAATTCAAGATGCTCTCTCTTGCTCAGTTCTTGTCTGCCTTGGACCCAGGACACTGGATGTTAGTGCTGGACTTGCAGAATGCCAACCTTCATATCCCCATCCTGCCTGTCCATCGTTGCTACCTGCTGTTCATGGTGGGTCACGAGCACTTTCAATTTACGGTGCTCCTCTTTGGCCTTACCAGTGCCCCACCGGTGTTCACAAAAGTAACCCTGCGTCTCTGGATTGGCTGGAACGTCTGGGCATTTCCCTGGTGGTTCAACACCTTGCCGGTTCTCTGAACGCCAAGACGGATGAGCTCAGCCAAAGGTGCCTTGTGGATCATGAATGGCGTCTCCACCCGGAGGCAGCACAAGGTCTCTTTCAGCTGTGGGGAGAGCCATCGTTAGATCTGTTTACCTACGAAGAGAAAGTGCAATGTCAGCTTTTTTGCCCGTTGGAGTTTCGAAGGCGGCACTCGCTCGGTGACGCTTTTTGTCACGAGTGAAACTCAGGCCTCCTGTACACCTTCTGCCCATACCACTCCTGCCCAGAGTGCTCAAGAAGATCAGGAGCGACTGGGCACAAGTTATTATGTTAGCTCTGGACTGGACACGGAGAGTTTGATATCCTGAGCTCATAGACATGAGCATCCATCCTCCGGTTAGGCTGCCTCTTCGGGAGGATCTTCTGTCACAGGAGCAGGGGAGGGTTGTCCACCCGAACCGGTCTCTCTCCGCCTCCTTGCGTGGAGATTGAGCGGCGACAGGTGACAGCTTTTGACCTCCCTCCCAAAGTCTGTGAGGTTATTCTGGCAGCCAGGCGTCCCTCCACAAATCGGAATACACCTGCCGATGGAACAAGTTTTTTAAAATTTTGTACGGACAGGTCTATTGACCCCTTAGCTGCTCCTTTATCTCAAGTCCCTCTGTTTATTCATTCCTTGGCCCAGCAGGGCTCTGCTCTGGGCACTTTGAAGGGCTACCTTTTGACCCTTCCTTCTTTTCTTCGGTTGCCTGATCATCTCTCTCTATTAAAATCTCCACTAATGTAGAGGTTTTTGAAGGAGTTAGCCCATTTGAACCTATCTTCACCGTTGATCATACCACAGTGGGACCTTAATTTGGTGCTCATGTTCCTAATGTGTGCGCCGTTTGAGTCGCCGAATAGCTGCCCTCTGCAATTGCTCACCATCAAGACAGTCTTTTGGGGGGCAATAACCTCTGCCAGTAGAGTGAGTGAACTTCAGACACTGTCCTCACAGACTCCTTACCTGATGATCCTTCCAGACATGGTAGTACTCCGGAGTAGGGCATCCTTTCTGCCTAAGGTGGTAACACCCTTCCATCTGGGACAGTCAAGTACCCTACCCACCTTCTATGCACCCCTGCATCCTTCCAAGGAAGAGGAACGTTTCCACCGTCTGGACCCAAAAAGAGCGTTATCATTTTACCTTGATGGAACAAAAGAGTTTCGGGTGGATGATCAACTTTATATTGGGTACGTGGGTGCAAAGAAAGGCCGTGCTGTCTAGAAGAGGATTGTAAGCCAATGGGTCATCCTCTGTATTAACATTTGTTATGCCTTAACAAATAAGGATCCCTCTGAAGGGCTTAGGGCCCAATCCATCAGGGTGAAGGCGGCCACCACAGCTCTCCAGTGTGGTGTTCCCATCTCTGACATATGCCAAGCTGCTACGTGGGCATATCTGCACACGTTCACCAGACACTACAACCTGGATTCCCAGGTTCACTGAATAATCCTGTTTTACAGGATTTTCTAGTCTAAGCCATTCAGCAGTCCCTCCTCCGGGGATGTTATTGCTTGGGTATCTGTTCAAAGGTAAGGAATCTGTAGCTTGATGTCTCTATCCGATGGACAAGTTACTTACCTTCAGTAATGCCTTATCTGGTAGAAACATGATCTAGCAGCAGATTCCTTATCGACCCAACCATCCTCCCTGCACCCTTCAGGGCCCTAGTTGTTCAATTTTTAACACACTATGGTCAAAATGTAGGAACTGAGTCTCTCTACCACGTCAGTACCTGTAGGACCAAATCCGAATAGGTCACAGTGCCTCACCTGAACTCCTAACCTTTCCAGAGTAAGAGGTGAGTTTCACCAACCTAGAACAATAACCTCTATTCCCCAAGGGAACCATGGAAACAGATCATCGCCTTTCATTCTCACTCATGCATGTCCTTAGAAGAAAGACACAAAGTAAGTTTACAATATATTTATTGAAACTTTTGTAGTTTATTTTGAAGCAAGTGTGCTGCGATTACTAAACAAATACAGCTTAGCAACGTAATTAACATTACTAGCAAACTGTAAACGATGAACAACCGATCATCGCAATTAATATATCTATCTAGGCCTACCCTCACTATGTGAGCTAAGGAATATATTAGTGATCTCTAGGATTAGCAATGGACCCCAAACCTGGTGTGTGTAGTTAGGTAGTGGGCATCATAGAAGTAAACTCAGTTTACGCAAGCTTCTGCCTCCATTTCAAGAGAGGTCTCTCTGCTGGAATTCACTTCTCTACCTCCTGAGGGGGTGAGACACGGTTTATATGATGAGAACTAATGTGTTGGAAAACTGCAGCTGTGCTACCGTGTTATGTCTCCAAACGTTAGGAGATGTTGCTGACTGGGCACAAGAAAACAATACACCATGTTGTTCCACCTTGTATGAAATGTTCAGTCTGAGTCCCAAGAAGAGTCACTGAATGACAAATAATATGCGCAGCGTATTTCTAGAATAATATCATGTCACAAAAACCAAAGTATCTTGTGTGCCTGTAAAATGCAAAGGCAGCCTAAAGCACCTGATATGTGGACGGAAGTGGTCATATTAGGAAGAGCTGGAGGCACCCTAGATTTACTCCTCAAGATCAATGTCTAGTGAATCCGGAACGGATTCCTTCTCCGCAGATGATGATTCCACGAATGCCCCATTTAGAAGCTCCAAAGAACAGACATGATCCTCAGTATATCAGCTGATGCTAAGGAAGTAGCCTGGAGACCTGCATCTGTGTTATTACAGCCAGACTATTGCTGAAGCACCCATCTCCCCCGGTGGAAGTGACTCGTACCATGTATCTTGAAGCAGCCGCAAGTTCATTGGACAACTCTGTAAATTGGTCATTATCGGACTCATCAACAGGTTCATGTGCACAGGAACAGGCAATTGCAACGTCAAGTAGACATCCAGTGCCTATTCAAAAGGGCACCATAGGCAATGAAATACGGGTTGTACGCAGGTAAACCAGGCAGGTCGGAATGACAATGACCAGTCAGTGTTCAATTTCTGGAGCAAAGGGACCCCAAATAGTTGTATTATGCGCTCATGGCACAACTGGACCAGTGGTAGCTCCAGTACCAACGGTCTCCGAAACGGAACATCCACTGCGGAGTAACAAAAATAGAACCAAAATGCAATAAATGTGGAATAATAGAAATGGTATGCCCCCGAACACACTGGAAAATAATGAATGGATAAATGCCGGTATTACTCCCAAAAATGTCTTAAAGGTACTGACTAAGCCAGTCCCTACATTCTGACGTCGTGTTCTCTCAATGCACAGTTCTGCTTTCCAGCAGAATCCCTGCAACATGTCGCCCAATGTGGGACCCAGAAGGACAAACACTACAATTTGTGTTTGATTTCTGAACACTCTAGATGGTTGATAACTACATGTCTCATTTATTATTATTTTTTCAAAGAACACAGTCTCGCAGAGTGCAAATAATTAAAATGACATCAGGCTGCTTTCTGCTGATTGTTTTTCCTTTGATTTTTCAGCAACTGTGAAAAAAAATGTTATAAAAGCCAAACACAAAGAATGAAGGGTCAGAGGGGATTCTTCATGCCAGATGGAAACAGACAGGGGCTGTAGAATCATTTCACTGATTCTAACTGAAGGCTCCGGGGAGAGGAGTCACTTAGCCTTTGCTTGCTGAAATTATCAGTGCAGCCTGCCTTGCACAAAAGAATAGCAGGCCTTGCTATTAAATTGAATTCATACCTTATTGTTCAAACAGGCATGCAGATGTGAACCAACTCTGAAGCTTGAAATAGGTGTTTATTTTCTTTTGTGGTAGGAATAGCTTAGTGCTTAGTAGTAGCTGAATGGGGCAGTGGAATTGCTATAAATGTATAACAACAATTATGTTGGAGTTTTTCCTTTGATTTACTCTTTTGGTAAACATTGCTGCTACTATTTTGTTTTTGTTACAATTCATATCATGTATACTAGAATAGGGTTTACATTTTAAAAGAAATCTTTAAAATTGATTCCTCATTTTCTAGTGTTCTTGAGTGTGTTATCCATTAGAAACAGCAGAATTTGGAGTTTCACTAACTATGCCTGTCATTTCTCATGGGACTGATCTTTACCTGAAACGCATCACACACAAATGTTGCCTAGTGTCTTGTGGGGTGGTTGCAGTCCAACGGTTTTCCTATCTGAAGATGTCACATTGACCGTGCCAGGGATCTAGAAAACCAAACTCTGCATTTCTAATAATCTAGAAAATGTATAAAGTCCTCATTATGAGCTGGCTGTTAAGTTCCAGTGTGTACAGTAACTCCTGCTGTCAGAATCAGAAATACATATCAGAATTACTGGTATAGTGATAAAAATCACATCAATTTCAGCAGGTCAAACCTATTTATCACAGGAAATATTTTTGTAAATACTAGGAAATGTGGATTTTGGTGCATTGTGCATCAAAATCTGCATGCTATTCTCCTTATTGGGGAAAAGCTTGTAATGGCTGGTATTTATTGCACTTGATAGATTCGACTCAGATATAAATGTCACACTAATTACTGACCAACTCATAATAAGTGCTCTAGAATCATGCTGGAAGTCAGAAGGTGAACGAGAATTAAAGAAGACTTTAAATTTTGTTTTATCCTGTCACATTTGCTGTGCTTTCAAAGACAGAGGTCAAATGTCAATCTAGTCTTCTGACAAATTGCTGCTTATTCTTTTAACATTGACATTGGTGTTTACTTTTCTTTCACTAATGGCAAGGTTTGAGGATTTGGAAAAGTGAACTATGCGGCAATCTTGCTGGAGTGAATGCAACAATCTTGTTGTTGTGTTTTCTTCTAACACACCATTAATTAAAGCCATATGCACGAAGGCATTTTGCATTTCGTAACAGTGCGATTCGCAGTTTCAGGCCGTTAAGATGCTATTTCTGATTGCACAAAAGGCCTTTTCTCTGGTGCAAAATGCAATTTCTATCTAGTAGAAATTGCATTTTGGAAATCCCTAAATAGGAAATTGCAAACAGGGATTTCCACATAGCGAATCGCAAACACCATGTACAAAGGAGCTACTAATTGCGAATAGTCGCAAAAATGGCCATTTAGGAAATGCAATTACCATAAATCTGAAACAAGTGCAAACTATGAAAAGCTACCCAAAATGCATCAGGCTGTTTCAGAATGACAGTTCTGTATGTCTTGGCGAGGAAGATAAGGATTTTTGTTGACAGGCAGAGAAGGAGGAGGAGACAGGAGAGCATATTTAGGGTGATTGTCACCCTGTTTGAACAGACAGAGGAGGAGATATACGAGAAGTGCAGACTCATTAGGGAAGGAATCCTAGAATTCATTGCTGAGTTACAACCTCAGCTTCAGGCCCCAACACTGAGAAGCAATGCAATCCCACCACATGTGCAGGTTTTATGTTGTCTACACCTTCAAGCTTCTGGCAGTTTCCAAGGGTTCATAGCAGTAACGGGGGGAGGGTGTTACAAAGTTCATTTTCCAGGATCTTACACAAGTTTCTGGACATCATGGTTACCAAAGTTAGCCAATACATATCGTTTCCTAATACTCCCCAATATTTGCAACAGTCCAAATCAATGTTTTACAGGGTAGCCCAGTTCCCCAATGTTATTGACTGTATTGATGGCACACATATTACCATATGTCCCCCCACAGTAAATTAATTCATCTACAGAAATAGCAAAAGCTCACACTAACTCAATTTACAGATAGTGTGTGATGCCCCATGCATCATAACATACCTTGGGGCCAGATTCAGAGGCAGCACCCATTACTTCTTCATGTTCCGCCACAGTGGAATACATGACAGATTGTCTCAGGGTGAATTTGGCAATGGCTGTTTACTTGGTTAGAGAATTGCTGACTCACTGCATACAGTGGCACTACAACAGGGCAGATAAGAAACAAGGTCGATCATAAAACAGATCTTTGACATACTGAAATCTAGATTCCGCTGCCTCTACAAAACTGGCGGAGCACTACTTTACAGACCTGAGGGGTTGTAAAATTATCACCACATGTGCCATTCTACACAATATAGCCATGAGGAAGGGTCTGCACAACATCACCATAGCCCAAATCCAACTCAGATGAGGAATTACCACCACTACAGGTGCAGCAAGACAGGAGACGTGTAGTAAAGGGCCGTACTTTGCTCTATCACAGTATACCCTGCGGAGAATCTTATATTGAACGAGGTGCAATATAGCTTTGTTCGCTACCTCTCTAGGATGCATCAGGGCTGCCTCCCAGTCTATGTCCTCCATAGTACCCAGCTCACTTTCCCATGTCTCCCTGAGTTTGCCTATCGGGCATGTTGTTATTCAATGTTTTATAGGTAAGGGACACTGCTTTATTCAGTAGCTCTTCTTGTAGTAACCTCCCTTCGAGTGGTGCATACTTTGGTAAATCGGCCCCCACCAGTCCTTCCGCCAGCCATGCGTAACTCAGTTGGGCATATTTGATGAATTGGGAACCATGGAGCTTATATGCGGTTTAAACGATGGAGAAATATTTAAATTCCTCTATTTCGATAATGTTCCCAACATTGGTAATCCCCAGCAAATTGCTTAAGCCACTTCCCTTTCCACAGCGGCATTGCCCTGGTAACCCTTTTGACCTACCCGAAGGTTCTAGTTTCTCCTTCTCACACTTCTAAGGTGACCCGCGTCACAAGGAGCAACCTGTGTGTTCCTTTGCCACATATAATTAATGGAAGAATTGTGGGGAGTTAGTGTTTCCTGTTCTAATCTGTACGTGAGGTGATTCCTTGCTTTGTGAATCCAGTCGTTGATGGGGTCAGATGTGCTGCCCAGTAATTGGCCTCAATATCCAGCAGTGCCAGCCCACCATTGTATGGGTTACGTTGTAGTGTCCTCCGTGCGATTCTTGTGTGCCTTCCCAGCTATAATAGTGATTGTAGTTCAATGCCTATTTCCTTAAATATTGTTCTGGGGAGTGGGTGGTAAGTATCTTGGAGGACATAAAGGAACTGGTAATCATTTTAAACATAGCCTCTCGTCCCATTATAGTGAGGGGCAAATCTCTCCATCTTTCTGTGCGTCATCCTTAAATTTAGTCTACACCTGTCCAATATTGTGGCTGCGGCAAACCTCATTATGGGGTGTAAGAAATATGCCTAGATATTTAAAGCCCTCCGTAACCACCTTTAAGGCCCCAGGCAGAGGATGCCATTACATTGTCTGTCTTGGGCTATACACTACTGATTTGTTCCAATTCATCTTATAGCCTGAATACCATTTATAGTCATCGATTATTTGGAACAGCGTGGGAATAGTTGTGTTGGGTTCTGTTACATATAGAAGAATTCCATCCACGTGAAGGGATATCTTCTCGTCCTCGCAGCCCTTAGGAGTGGTCCTAAAACCCCACACTCCTGTGTGTGGTCTAATAGCACATGCTAGGAAATCCACAATTAACGCAAATAGGAGTGGGGACAGGGGGCACCCCTGTCTGGTCCCACGACCAGTGGGGAATTCCTGAGACAGTCTACCAATTACCCATACAGCCACTCTGGGGGCATTGTATAATAATGCCACCCCTATCCTGAAGTTTGGACCAAACCCATACTTGACCAGTGTGGAATCTAAAAATCAATCAATCAATCAATCATAGCATTTGTAAAGCGCGCTACTCACCCGGAAGGGTCTCAAGGCGCTGGGGGGGAGGGGGTCCGCTACTGCTCGAATAGCCAGGTCTTGAGTTGCTTTCTGAAGGAGAGATGGTCCTGGGTCATTCGAAGGCAGATAAGGAGGGAGTTCCATGTCTTGGCGGCCAGGTAGGAGAAGGATCTTCCTCCGGCAGTGGCTCTGCGGATGCGTGGTACGGCGGCGAGTGCGAGGCTGGACGAGCGTAGCTGGCGGGTGGGTGTGTAGAATGTCAGGCGGTTGTTGAGGTACTTGGGGCCCGAATCATGGAGGGCCTTGTGTGTGTGGGTGAGGAGTCTGAACGTGATCCTCTTGCTGACGGGGAGCCAGTGCAGGTCTCTCAGGTGGCCGGTGATGTGGTTGTGTCGGGGGATGTCCAGGACGAGTCGTGCGGAGGCGTTCTGTATGCGCTGGAGTCTTTTCTGTAGTTTGGCTGTGGTTCCGGCGTAGAGGGTGTTTCCGTAGTCCAGTCGGCTGGTGACGAGTGCCTGGGTGACCGTCTTCCTGGTTTCGGTGGGGATCCAACGGAAGATCTTACGGAGCATGCGCAGGGTGTTAAAGCATGATGAAGAGACGGCGTTGACTTGTCTGGTGATCGAGAGGGAGGAGTCCAGGATGAAGCCCAGGTTGCGTGCGTGGTCCGTTGACTTGGGAGTGGTGCCCAGGGCAGGGGGCCACCAGGAGTCGTCCCAAGCGGAGGGGGCTGATCCCAGGATGAGGACTTCCGTCTTGTCTGAGTTCAGTTTCAAGTGACTGTTCTTCATCCACTCAGCGACGTCTTTCATCCCTTCGTGTAGGTTGGCTCTGGCGGTGGCGGGGTCGTTGGTGAGGGAGAGGATCAGCTGGGTGTCGTCGGCGTAGGAGATGATGTTGAGGTTTTGTTGGCGTGCGATGGCTGCGAGAGGGCTCATGTAGACGTTGAAGAGGGTCGGGCTGAGTGATGATCCTTGCGGTATGCCGCAGATGACTTCAGTGGCCTTGGATCTGAACGGGGGGAGGCGGACTCTCTGGGTTCTGCCGGCGAGGAACGAGATGATCCACTCCAGTGCCTTCTCTCGGATGCCGACGTCGCTGAGGCGCTGTACTAGGGTGCGGTGGCAGACAGTGTCGAACGCCGCGGAGAGGTCCAGCAGGATGAGGGCCGCTGTTTCCCCGTTGTTGAGCAGGGATCTGATGTCATCGGTGGCTGCGATCAGGGCGGTCTCGGTGCTGTGGTTGGCTCGGAAACCGGACTGCGAGGGGCCGAGGGAGCTGTTCGTTTCAAGGAATGCGGCGAGCTGTCTGTTGACTGTCTTCTCGATGACTTTGGCAGGGATAGGGAGGAGCGAGATGGGGTGGAAGTTCTTGAGGTCGGTGGGGTCCGCTGTTGGTTTCTTCAGTAGGGCGCTGAGCTCTGCGTGCTTCCAGCTCTCTGGGAAGGTGGCAGTGGTGAAGGAGACGTTGATGATGTCCCGGAGTTGGGGCGCGATGATGGAGTCGGCTTTGTTGAATACGTGTTGGGGGCAGGGGTCGGTAGGTGATCCGGAGTGGATGGTGTTCATCGTGCGGGTGGTGTCTTCGGTGCTGACCGGGGTCCAGTTGCAGATGGTGGTGGTGGGGGTTGTTGGTTCGGTTGTAGGTTGCATGGTTGGTGCGCCGAAGCTGTTGTGAATGTTGGCGATCTTGCGGTGGAAGAATGAGGCGAGTGAGTCGCAGAGGTCTTGCGAGGGGGTGATGTTGTTGTTTCCGGAGCTGGGGTTGGAGAGCTCGTTGACGATGCTGAAGAGCTCCTTGCTGTTGTGGGTGTTGTTTTCCAGTCGTTATTTGAATGTAGATCTTTTGGTGGTGCGCATCAGCTGGTGGTGTACGCGGGTGGCGTTCTTGAAGGCCGTCATGTTTTCTGTGGTCTGGTCATGGCACCAGGCTTTCTCGAGGGTGCGGCAGTTCTTCTTGGAGTTTTTGAGTTCGTCGCTGAACCAAGGGGTTTTCTTGCTTCCGGGTCTGCAGGGAGGGTTCTTCAGTGGTGCGAGGTCATCAGCGCAGTCGGTGAGCCACTGTGTGAAGCTGCGGGCTGCTACGTCGGGGTTCGTTGCGATGGTGGGAGGGTTCCGTCTGAGGGAGGTGGTGAGCTGGTCGGCGGTGATCTTGCTCCAGCTTCTGCGGGGATCCTATTGAGGGTGGTTGTGGGTTGTGGTTCACCCGCAGTTGAAGTGGACGCAGCTGTGGTCTGTCCAGTGTAGTCCGGTGGTGTGGCTGAAGGAGATGTGCTTGCTGGAGGAGAAGATGGGGTGAAGCGTGTGGCCGGCATTGTGGGTGGGGGTGTTCACCAGTTGCTTGAGTCCGAGGTTGGTGAGGTTGTCCAGCAGGGAGGTGGTGTTGCTGTCGTTGTTTTCCAGGTGGAAGTTGAGGTCCCCTAGAAGGATGTAGTCTGCGGAGGTAAGGGCGTGCGGGCTGACGAAGTCTGCGATGGTGTCACTGAATTGTGTGCGTGGTCCCGGGGGTCTGTAGACGAGGGTGCCTCTGAGGGTGGTCTTGGGGTCGGTGTGTATCTGGAAGTGGAGGTGTTCGGCGGCGGTGAGGGTGTCGTCGGAGTTGGTCGTGATTCGGATGGTGTTTCTGTGGACGATGGCGAGGCCTCCTCCGGCTCGGTTGAGGCGGTCCTTTCGGGCGATCTTGTAGCCATCCGGGATGGCTATGGCGACGTCGGGAGCTGAGGAGGCGTTCATCCAGGTTTCTGTGAGGAAGGCGACGTCTGGTGATGTTGTGTCGAGAAGGTTCCAGAGTTCGACGGCGTGTCTGTGGACGGAGCGGGTGTTGAGCAAGATGCACTTGAGGTGATCGTAGCTGGGGCCTGGCTTGGTGGGAGCGGTGTAGGATCGGGGGCAGGTGAAGTTGCAGGCGTGGCAGGTGAAAGCTCCGTGGGTGCGTTTTGGGTTGGCTTGGTAGCAGGCTGGCTGTCGGCCGGTGTTGAGTGCGTGGAGGGTGGCGGCGTCATATCTCTGTAGGGTTGGCTGGCTCCGGCGAGGTCCAGGGGTCCTGGCGCTGGGCGCGGGCCGGCCGCAGACGGGCTTGCCTTAGGCACGCCTTTGGCGTGCCTGCTGCGCGCGTCCGCTGCGCGGCCTCCATATGTGGGGGAGAGGGAGGGAGGAGCAGCTGTGAGGTGGGAGCGGGGCGGCCAATGGGATGCAAGGGGGCGGGGCAACAGGGACGCGGCAGCGGGAACGAGTGGCGAGGAGAGTAACGAGGCGCAAACAAGGGTACAGGAGTAAAAGGGGGGCAAAATTCAGGGCACAAGATGCAAAGGAGGACACAGGCACTCGGGATACAAAAAGCAAAAAAAGGACACAGGCACTCAGGATACAAAAGGCAAAAAGGCACAGGCAGTCAGGGCATGGAAGAGAGAGGGGCGGGGAGAGGCACAGAGACGGCAGTAAAATTACCAAGCAGAGGGCTAGTGCGAGCGGTAGCGAGAATGCAGGGCTAGTGTACTGCATCAAATGCTTTTTCCGCATCTAATGACAGGAAGACCTATGGGGCGTTGTGGTCCTTGACCGCTATGAGCCAGTTATGCATTCTGCAGAGATTCTATCATAATGGCACTGTTCTGCAGATCCCAGGCATTCAGTTGACACTGTGTGTTCGGATCCCGGGTCCTAATTTCCACGCACACCCATAGCGCAGTGATCTGATATCCCCGTGCGAGATAGTCAGCCCGGCTTATCCCACCCAGTTCACCTAATGGGACACAAATATAATCTAGCCTAGAATAGACTTTATGGGCCACCGAAAAACAGGAGTATTGCCTATTGTGCGGGTGTTGGTGTCGCCACACGTCAGTCGGTCCGAATGTGTCGGCAAAGCGTGCTAACAGGGTAGTGCTTGTCGGTGTGCCATGGCTTTCAGAGGGATCCAAGGCTGTGCACATTACGTTATTAAAGTCGTCCCCATAATTTGAAGGGATATGGGTGTCTCTAGAAGGACATTTGTCAGCACAAGAGATTGCAGTCGAGGTGGGGCATAGACACATATGAGTGTTATCTCGGGTCGGCCCCATATGTCCGTTACTCCTACACAGCGTCCAGAGGGATCTGTCCACTTATGAGTAATTTCAAAGGGGGGTGACCTTTTAATAAAAATTGATAACGCCCCACGACCCAAAAGTGTAAACTGTGTTAGCCAACACAACCTATGCCACCCTTCTAAGAAATCCATCCCTATAGGTGTGTCTCCTGGAGCATTATCACATCCAGGTGTGCACTGTGTGGGCAGTCCCTGTTTTTTTGTTTTTTTTTAATATTTGTTTTTTGAAAGCTTGGGGTGCAATACAAATGTTTCACATATGAGCCATCAGCGTCTCACTAGTAGAATCAATGCAAGCAGTTCAAAATTACACAATGTGCCAAACAAATATATGAAACAAATATGTAGCGACCATCTCTTACAACACAGAGAAGAACCCCTCTCCACCCCTCCCCTTCCCCCTGGCACTGCATCGAGTATGACATACATAAATAAAGTGTCATCACTTCCAGCTGCAACGAGGTTTCTTGCCCCCCCAGACAAATTACAATAGGGCCGTCGGCAGCACCTTAAAGACGGACATGTTCAGGCGGAGAGGAATATTCACAAATAGGTATATTAATTTAGCAATTTAATTTAATTTAATTTAGGAAAAATAGCCATTTTGGCCCGCCTCCTGCGAGCACGAACCGTAGGCACAGGGCCCGGCCCTGGTGCGCCCCGGCATGGGGCGCTGGGGTTTAGGACTGGGACTTCGGCGGGGCCTTCCCCTCCCGGGGGGAAGGCCTCGACCGACGCGCGAGGGACCGGGGACGGGGGGCGGCCCCCATCCCCAGTCCCTCTCCGAGACAGAACCCGAGCTCACCCGGCACGGAACCCGAATGGCAGTGCATCCCTTGGCTGGCACCACCCCTCCCTCGAAAAAAAGGCCCTGGCGCCGGCTGGGCCCTCCAGGCGTCCCGAGACCCGGCCCGATCTGACCGGGTCTCGGGCATCCGAGGAGCGGCCCTTCTCGTGCGGCAGGGCGGCCTGGAAGAGAAGGGGCCGAGGGCCTGCGAGGGGACCCCGGCTCCTCTCGGTGGGAGGCGTGCGGGATGGGGAGCTGCCTGGCTCTTCCCTTCCGGCACCTCCGACCCAGGCGAGGGTGGTGGTGGGCCGATCGCCAGCCCCTGCTGGCATGGCTCGGGGCCGATCCGGCGACAGACGGCTGATGTGCAGGTGGAGTGACCCTCCCTCGTTGCCAGGTACCTGGTCCGACCTGGTCCCGTGTGGCCGGGCTGAGGGGTTGCCTGCTCTCGTCGCTCCGGGAGCCCCCTCCCTCGCCCCCTGGTGGGTGGGGCGGGCTCCCGGGCCGAGCGCCTAGCAATGTTTTTCCCCCACGACGGTGCTGTCTGACTCCCAGAGGGGAAGCCTTG